>NC_063162.1:8195283-8503533 GCF_023159225.1 Perognathus longimembris pacificus | reverse complement strand
TCTTGTCTACATGATGTGCCTTTCAGAACAGTCTCTTCTAATTGTCTAACATTAAAAGGAATACAGTACTTGGGAGAAGCATCCATATAAGTGGAAAATTTGGAACTGACGGCCCCTGATACTTATAATATAAACAAAAATAAAGTTCTATAATTTCATGTTGGAAACTTAATAGTTACAGCAGTGGCTTTCCTTCTTAAGAGTAAAGAAAATACAAATGTATAAAACTGTCAAAAATAATCAAAATCAATTGAAACGGCTTAAGCACTATCCGTCTTGAAAACACCTGACGTTTGATAAGGACACACTCATTTCCAATAGTCCTTGATCATTTCATGCCTCCTCATCAGTGGTCATGGTGAACAAGATGGCAGAAAAGAGCAGAGCCCTCATCTGTTATGGAATCCTCAGACTGTAGATTTGAGATGGGAAAAAATGAAGACACCATGTAGCCCTGTATTTAGAAGTCTCTTGACATCCATAACTAGTCCCTCTCTGCAATCAGTTACTCTACCTTCTTTTATTTTCTCTTAGCACTCTTTTCCTACCAATAGAATTCAACTACTCCCAAGAGCCACCCTTATCTCTGTCCAACTAGTGTTAGTGTAACTAAGTGTAGACCTGACCCCCTCTTCAGCTTCAGGAATGAGCATGTGACCTAGCCTAGCCAATCAGGGTATCACATCTCTTTGACTCCAGTGATTGGTTAAGATAGAACCACAAAGCCTACAGCTAACCAATCAGAGTTGCTGGAACTGAGCTCCACAACTTTTGCTGGTAAGGAGAAGCTCTTCTTAGTGGCTGAGGTTCCTGTAGGGGTGGAATGGGAACCTAGAAAAGCTGCAGCCCTCTTACTAGCTGTTGAAGTGCATCAGGTGGTAGACAACCCCCATGTCAGAGAAAGTCAGAACCAAAATATGTAGGGAGTGAACTGATGACCTCACTTGAGTCTTGGGACCCAGCCGTAAGAGAAACCAGGCCTGATCTCAACTTTTCAACTACTCCACCCGATGCATTCCTCTTATCTCCAACCAAATTTACTTAGATCTCGCATCCTATGTGACTGAATACAACAGACACTGCTCTTGGCCAGGGCCAGCAACAGTTAACCCAACTCCTTAGGAAGAGGCGGGGCCCATTTTCTCCCTGCTCACCACCCTCTCCTCCTGGAGGGGACTCTATCCGCCTGTCCTGCCTCTCACACTGACTTTCACCCTTGGCTTCTGGTCTGCTCCCTTTCTCACCTTCTATGCTCAAGAAGCCATGGCACTCCATTTATCCAACTCATGTTTGGAACCAATAAAGTGGAACTTTATAGTAGTCAGCTTTCTCCCTCATTAGCACACAGTTTTCTGTCTGGGTGATGCAGGCTGAATGCTAAGCACTGCAGCATTCTGGTTTGCATTCCGGGGCCTGTGCTCATCAGCCTCATGTCTGTGTGCACTCAGCTGGGCTGTGACTGCAATTTTCGTCCGATGGCTCAAAGCCACAGTTGTACCCTGTCATTGATGCCTATTATGTCATTTTGGAAAATGGAGGGCTCCAATTTCTCCACATGTCTGGGATATAAATAAATAAGTGTACACTGAGATCCACATACAGATGTGATCTGAGATATGCAAGAAGAAAGTAGGTTAATGCACCATCAGTCTCACAAGCAAATGCTTTAAATAGTATTTTTGCATTCTTTTTTACAGTGACCGTGTTCGCTTTTTGTGAAGGGTTGTGGTGGTTTCCTCCTCTCTTGACTGACATACCCACCTGTAGACAAGGAAATTGTAGGGGTCCTAGAATCACTCATGTATATAAAAGAACAAAACCATGACTCAGGGGCAGAGGTCGACCCCGTTGTGCACGCTCGAAGCCACATCTGCACAGTGTACAGTGAGGTGGACGCCTGAGACACCTGCTGGGTGAATTCGTTAGAACGGACCGCTTTTCTTCTACAAGCTGCCGTGTCAGAGCAAAAAGGTTGTCATCTGAATTGAGCCAAGAAGTTGTCCTAAGTATTAGCTCAATTCTTAAGCTCATAAGAAAGCAAATGTGTCCAGAAATGGGAAGTGTGAGGCCTGGTTCCAGTGGATACTGACTTCTGCGGGGGAAAAAATAAGATCTCTGTGTACATCATTTCCCGTGATTACTGAGGTGAATCAGACCAAAGAGTCTTGTCTTTGTGGGTCAATAATCAACCCTTGCAGATTTGAGAATAAGAATTTCCAAAGAAGCCATAGGGAATTGTGCTGGTGTCATGGGACAGTGTTCCCAAGTCATGTACACTTTGAGTAAGGGAGAGAGGGAGGGGGGAAGAGAAGGAAGGGAGGGAAGAGTAGGGGAGGGAAGGGGAAAGCAGAAAAGGAAGGAAAGGAAAGAAGGAGGGAGGGAGGGAAGGAAGGAAGGAAGGAAGGAAGGAAAGAAGGAAGAAAGGAAAGGAAGAAGGGATGAAAAAAGGAAATTAGTTGAAGTTGGATTTCTATGGTAGCATCAGTGGCCCAAGGAAGGGACACTTGGAGATGACAGGGTGGGCATGAGTAGGGTTGGAGAACAGTAGGCTTATTCCCTGTAAGACAGAAGAATTAGAGCCAATGAGAGAGAGAGAGGGAGGGGGAGAGAGAGAGAGAAAGAGAGACAAAGAGATCAGTTACTCTTAAGCTTTCCTAATAGGGAAATGGGCTTTCTAGAGAGGTAGGGAGTTTTCTGCTGGAGATATGTAGCTGAGACCAAACACACACAGGGCAGTTCACCAAAGAAGTCAAACTCTGAGGAACATGTTAGAGTGGCTAACTCCTGAGATCTTGTGTTTCACACTGACTCTTAGACATGGAGCAGTGATATTAATAGAATACCCAAAAGAAGCTCAAACTGTTTGGGAACAAAATAACGGGTCAACGTTCAGAAGTTCCCAGGAGGGAGGAGCTGTAGCAGTCACACCAAAACGCACACCACGACCATGCTTTCCTCCCCAAGCCCCACAGGGAGCAACAGTGGGGAGAAGAAGTTCAATCATGGGCATTTCTCCTCATTATCTAGGAAATCACTTGAGCAGATCTTCTAATGAGCCTGTGTTTGCAGCTCTGTGCTGTTTGCCGCAGGTAACTCTCTAGACTCAATGCGATGAACAGAAAAGTTTCTCGGTCCCAAACTGTGCTTTGTCATCGTTGGCTGGAATGCTGCCACACGGTGACACGAGTGAGAGGATGGGAGAAGACAGAGCATGCGGCATAAGGACATTTGGGGCTATTTCATGGTGCTGTCACTCAGAGAGATTCAGCACAGCCTCAGAGTAAACAAGAAGAATCCTCGCAGCTAAGAGACTGGCTTTGTCACCTGACTTTGCACAGAAAGATCTGTGTGTGTGTGTGTGTGTGTGTGTGTGTGGGTGTGTGTGTGTGTTTGTGTTGGAAACGGGAATTTTAACATTTAAAATAAAGACATTCACATTGACATTTTTTAATGAAGTGAAGCAAAATAAATGTTCCAAAAATATCACTTAGAAGTGACTTTGGAAAAAATAATAATAATCCCTCCTCCTACTTCTTGTTCTTGGCATACTGTATTCTATGGGCCTTAGTGACCACTACTTTATACAGGCTGTTCCAGGTAGCCATTTGTAAAATCAAATTATCAGATGAATGTGGAAATACTATACAACGTTCTTACTCTAAAGAAAAGGAAGGCATTCCCCACTGGTAATTGTTAAAAACCACAGTATTATCCAAATAGAGTTCCCTTGTGAAGTTCCCTAATACATCTTCTGGGAGCTTGTCAATATTTGCCATGTAGTTTGCTCATTCTTTTGCTCTGAAATCACTGTAACTATATAAGTCTATGAGGGCAAAATACAGCTAAGGGTACTTTGGAAAAGTCTAGAGAGGAACTAAAAAAGAAACAGGCTCATCAGCTCCCTGGAAGGATTCATCTTGTATTTATTATTCTCTGAGCCATGGTAGGAAGTTCTTTTTTTCCCCTATCTCATCCAAACAAGACAAAGCTGTTGGCTTTTCGAGGCAAAAGCTGTCATCTGTCATCTGAGGAGTTTTTGTAAATGTTTAGTTAATTAGTTGTCAAGAACATCAGGTGGAAATAAACACAAGTAACTTCATACGGGGCTTCTAATTATAAGAAGAGGAATGTGGGTAAGAGACAAAAATATACCTAGAGATTTAAGTTCTTAGTCTGCTTCTATGGCCTAAATTCTCTCCTGGTTATAAGCTACTATTCTTATATTTTGACAGTATAATCATTTTAATTGTGTGCATTCATCTTGATCTAATAAAGCAACTGGAATATGTGTCATCCCCAGAGTCTTGAGTCTTAGGCTAAACACACGGAAAATGGTATCTGTGTAGCCAGAAAGGACCATAGAACAATTGGAATTGGAGAGGGCTTTTCCATTGGTGCAAAGGGATGTCTATGGCCAGTGGGCCTACCCCCACTTCTAATGCTTCTATTGGCCATATCTTTCTAAGATCCTGTTCATCAGAATAACCCTAGCAGTCATCTCTGCCCACATACCCAGCCTTCCAGCCCAGCTCTAGATCATGCGGGCTGTCAACTTGTTATATCGTTGTGTGTTGGGTGTGTGGCCTCTGGTCAGCATCTGTGCTGGTCTTGGATCTACTTCCTAAGGGAGTGGGTAGGTCATTGAGGGTCACTGTCAGTGTTTTATAATCTGGGGCAGGAACTTGCAATGGATGGAGAGAAGTGTGTTCAAAGGATGGGAGCAAGTCTGAACAAGTGCCACAAAGCAATGAAAGTAGTCAATGTTGATTATACTTAAGCTGGAATGTATGGTGACAAGGAATTGTTTGTAGTTTCACCTACAAATGCTTAAATTTGATCTCCTTAAAACAAGTTAATGTCTGATTCGACCTTGGGGCTGCATCTGTGGTTGTCAAGGCTGGTTTGAAGAGCGTTGTAGGATTTTGCCAACGATTTCCCTCCTGTCCCAGCTCTGAGACCTGAGACCTGTGGTCAAT
The DNA here is from genome assembly GCF_023159225.1 of Perognathus longimembris pacificus. Lineage (NCBI taxonomy): Eukaryota > Metazoa > Chordata > Mammalia > Rodentia > Heteromyidae > Perognathus > Perognathus longimembris. The sequence goes on along the minus strand of NC_063162.1, from coordinate 8,498,557 downwards.
GGCCTATCTGCCCTGAGTCTGAAGCTATAGAGGAAGCAGAAAAGATGTAAAAAAAAAAAACTGGCTTTGTATTTTGTACAAAGATTTTTAAGATAGACTGTGCAGCAATTAATTTGGTTTCAGCAACTTTGATTTTCAGAATGAATCTTGATTTAATCAGCCTCCTAGGAGACCCCAAGTGCTGTGTCTGTGTCTGCGGATGCTCACTGAAGATGTCATGGAAGCAGCTGGCAATGTCTGAATCTGAGTTTGTGGAAGGAGAAATAGATTCAAGTTAACTGTTTATGAAGCTATGGTAGCTACAGTCCTGATTGAAGAAGAGTTAACTTTTGTTCCCTAAGAAGTATGCACACACACACACACACACACACACACACACACTCTACACTAGTAGTACTAACAACAAGCAGCAGCAACAAATTCTTAACATTTGTAGGTGAGGAAATTGTTTGGTCTGGTTGAACTTTCCTTTTCCCCAGAATGGTGGGAAGCTCCCAGACTGTGATTTGGAATGTCTACTTCTTCCCTTGGGCTTTTGGATGGGCTGTTCCCTGTAGTCCCTCGATTGCTTGAGTCTGACCTCAAACACTGTGCATTCATCAGCCACTTCACTTCTTTGGAGATGCTTTTCCTGTTCCACGGGCCCTGCAGGATTCTCCTTGCTGCGGGAAGGGGCTAGCGGCAGAGGCTGCTATTGCTTTTGCAGAACGATACATTAACATCTGTCTTTTCTTTGGCAGTCAGAATCTTGCTGTAAGCCGTTCCAGCGGAGGGAGAATTTATTAAATCAACTTTATTGAAGTATAATTTACACCAATAAAATGCGGATTTTTAAGCACACAGTTTGATGAGTTTTGACAAATGTGTACATCTGTCTAACTGCCACCCGGCTCAAAACTATTTTAATCTCCCCAGAAAGTCATTTATACTTCCTAACCCTCAGGCAACCACAGATGCAATTTCTATCACCAATGATGAGCTTTGCTGGCTCCAAAATTTCATAAAAATGCAATTAATGGCATATGTTCTTTATATCAAATATCTTGTACTCATAAGTCTGTGAGGGAAATCGACACAGTTATAAGTAACTTATTTAGTACCAGTCTTCTCTTGCTTTACTTCTTATGGGTGTGTGGGTCCTCCTACATGAATAGATCACAATTTTTCATTCACCATTGGGTGGGCATTCAGAACTTTCACATTTTCTGGTTCTGTTTAAAAAGCTTCTATGAATATTTGTTTTTAGGGTAGATGTTGACTTGTGTCTTTATTTTTCTTGGGTAGGGTGTCATTGTTAGATCAAAAGATAACTCACTACAAATTTGACTATGAAATGCTTCTGAAAATTATGCAAATGATTGGTACCACTTTGTGTTCCAGTTTTATTTCCCAGTGTATGGGGATTCTAGTTGCACCTTGTCTTTGCAGCACTGGTGTTGATTATCTTAGATTTTAGCTCTTCTACGGGGTGGCTTTCAGGATCTCATTGTGGTGGTAATTTGTTTTCCCTGATGACTAAAGATACTTGGCGTCTTTTCATGCATATGTTGGCTGTTCCTCTGTGTGTGTGTGTGTGTGTGTGCATGCGCGCGCGCGTGTGTGTGTGTGTGTGTGTGTGTGTAACATTTGTCCATCTTAAATTAGATTGCTACTCCATTTCTCCGAGTTCTTTATATATTTTGGTTGCATAGCTCCTTTCTGTTTCTGTGACTACTTTCAGTCATTTGACCCTTTCATTCTCTAAAGAAGGTTTCTCACAAAGTGAAAGTTTTTAACTTTGATATAGTGGAACTGGGTCCACTTTCCCCTTTATAATTCATGTTTTTTTTTTTATGTCGTTTATAAAATGTCCCTTCCTCCTGGCCCTCTTCACTGCTGACGTATCAACCATCTTCTGCCAGGTGATTCTTTGCTTCTGAGCAGACTCCGCCTCTTCGCTGTCAGAAACCGCACTGAAGCGCCCGCCTGGTGTGTGATTAAAATTTCCTGCCAAACTTGCCTCACCAGCAGTGCATTTTCCTTCATGCTAAGCCTGTGTCCAGAAATTTCTCTGTGACCTGTGGTTACTGTAGGAAATTCACCCTTTCCTGGACCTCTCCTTCTCACTTCCTCCGTCAAGCCCTTTCGCCTCAGCACCAGCAGGACATACGTCCCCCTTCCTAATGACAGACCCTCCCTCCTCCGACATGCTAGCTTCCTCATTACCATCCTCCTGCCAAAGGCAGAGCAGCAGCCCGCAAGCACCTTCCGCATTTCTTCGTAAAAGCTCGTCCTCCCCGGTCTTTCCCACTTAGTCCTTTTCCTTTTTCTCCTCCCAGCCCTTCTTATCAAACACAGCGGCTAGATTGTCCTCTTTGATTTTCCTTCCAGGCATTCACTCTCCCTATTTCTCAGACAATTGTCTGTTTCCAGAATGTCACCTTCAAGAGCGACTCGTGCCCTTTCCCATCTCTCCCTTAACTATTATTCATTAACGGAGGTGTCACCGCTCCTGATGGGAACCTGGGCTTTGTCTGGCCTATGACCCACAGTGGTTCTGTAGCGGTGTCCATCCTTTCCACAACTCGTGAAATAAACATTGTGGGGCATCAGGGTGAAGAGGTTTTTTTTTCTTTGTTGCTGTTTTAGTTTTCTTTTCCTTTTGTTTGTTCCTGGACCTGCCTTTGGAAGGAGAAGGGGGTTTACAGAAATGGAGGGACAAGGGTGAACAAAGGCAACTGGATGCTGTGTACAAAAAGAACTATACTGCTTGTGGGCGGAATGGGAGGGAAACTGAAAGACAGTGAGGGAAGGGGTGACATCATCCAAAAAGAAATGTACTCTTTACCTGACTTATGCAACGGGACCCCTCTGTACATCACCTTTGTAATCACAATAAAAAATGCATGAAAAAATAAATAGCTATGAAGTAAAAAATGAAATACTTCTAAAACTTCGATTCAAATAAACAGAAAAGCTTATAAGAAAAAGAACCCCATTGTGGATAGAAACCTGGAGGAATCACCTATCTACGCGGGAGTAGCAGAGGCTTGACTCAAGGCCTCCGCGCCAAGACATCTGGTCCAATCTTCCAGGTCCCCATGTGCCCAAGGGTCCCAGGGCTGCTGCAACGAACTCACGAGCTCGGTGCCTTAAAACAACAGAAGTGTGTTTGCTTACAGTTCTGGAGTCCAGAAACCCCGAGCCCAAGATGTCAGGAGGAGTATGCAGTGGGAACTTCACTGTAGGCCTCTCTCCTTGCTGCCTCCCTCGCCTCGGAGGCCCCCGGCTTGTCCACGCAGCCTAACCTCTGCCTCTGTCTTCCTGGTTTGTCTCCTTTTCTAAGTACCATTGTCTATAAGAGAAAGGGGGACCAGACGTGTGCACTGTAGCCAGGTTACCATGGTCATGCAAGGGCAGATGTGTTGGAACACTTCCCTCTAGCAAAGTCCAAAGAAATTCCTTGACAGAGAGAGAGAGAGAGAGAATTACTGGAGGCTGGTGTAGCCAGGCAAGCGCTCTACCGTTGAGCTACATCTCTAGCCTTTTTAATTTTATTCTGGGACAGAATAGACTTTGTTGACCTTGAATTTGTGATTCTACTGCTTCAGCCTCCTGAGTAGCTGGGGTTAGAAGTGTGCACCACCACACATGGCAGAGATTACTCAATTTTAGAGTATTTTGAGGATAACAGATGGAGTTGTTGAAGTGAAAAATCACGTTACATAGTAGACTACACATACACACACATGAACAGACACACACACGCACACACACTTGCCAACATGCTTTCCCACAATCATTTGTGCTCACACACATACACAAACTTTCAAACCACACACAGCCACATTCCCATGAGTGCACCCTGCATTCTCATACACACATGCACATACTTGCCAACACACATTCACATACAACTATATACACATGCACACACAAAGACACACGTGCACACACAGTCAAGCACATGCCATCACAATCACTTTCCCACACAGGCACTTGCCAACACATTCATACTCCATTATACACACTCACAATACACACATGTGCCATCACTTGTGCACATTCACACACACGCAACCACATGCAATTGCGCACACATTTTAAATACTGTGCAAGTTTATCAAGCTTCCCTCACAAGAGCCAACGATACCCCAGGCAGAAGTGTGGGAAGTTCAACCTTCCATTGACTTGGCTCCTTCTCCCCCCACCCCGGGCTCCAGGTCTCTTGTCCTGTATGACCAATGCCACCCCCAAGTCTGCTTGATCCCCTTTTACTACTACATCGGACCTTTCCCCACAGAACCCACAGAGGTCCAGCCTAGAACCCTTCCTTATGAACAACTCTTAACCTTGCAACTCTGTTCCCAGGCCGTTGTCCCTGCAGTGGCAGTGACTGGTTGCAAATCCCCGCAGAGGGCGTCATGGCTGGAGGTGGACGCGGGCTGCCCGCGGCCTGATGGAATTCTGCTGCCATGAGCATGGCGGTGCGGAGGGTTACGGCCTGCTGGAGAGCCGTAGGAAATAAATCCCTCACTACTGTGTGCTGCTGCAGCATGGATTCTCATGGTGTGATTATGGCCAGAGCCAGCCCTGCAGTTTGCTACAGAATCAGAGCCCCAGAAGCGACTGAAGCGACTGCAGTGCTGAGTGCCGGAGCAGAAAGGTCGATGGCTGGGCTCCGTGGTGGCCAGGCACTCCCTGGCCTTTGCTGCTGTGTGCAGTGCACGTCCACGAGAGCGCCATCTCCAGCTCCTCCCTGACCCTCTGCGAGAACTGCGCTCTGCAGTTCCAAGAGCCCATACACCACTTGCTAAAAGTTACCGGGACACATTTCTCCTAGAAAATCATGAAAACTGTATTATAGGGATTCAAAGAACTGGATCCAGAGGCAAAAGGTTAATGGCACAAATAACAAATGGTAATGAAGAACAATTCACATTGTTTTGTATCTGTGATTCTGATTAGGGGCTGAAAGTAAAAAAAAAAAAAAAAAAAAAAAAATGGTCCAAAGGATAAACTTGGGTTGGATTAGAGATTGTGGCACCTTAATACGACACGTGCTTCTATTTTATGGCTTCCTCTAAGCAACATAGGGCTGAACACATAGGATGGATTTCCCACTCAGTGTTCACCGTAGACTTCCTCTCTCCCTCCTGGGATACGCGCACTGCCTGCGGGTGAAGACAGGGCCATAAAGAGGTGGCCAGGGAAATGGAGACAAAGAATAGATTTAGAAATAACATGGCTCACGCACTTAAAAATAAAACTATTCAGTAACTTCACAAGACATCCAAGAGCTATCCCCATTGAACGCCCACAAGGACTCCAGCAAGCTCCCGCAGATCTTTAGCTAGCTCAAGCATCAGACACTTTTCTTAGAGGCTTAGAACTGGAAGTTCAGGGAAGGAAAGGGCACAGGAGTTACCCAAGTCAAAGGAGGTGAGGCTGACCCGGACAGGAGCCTGCAGGACAGAGCCAGTGGCAGCCCGGGATGGGGGGAGAGGCTCTTTCCTTAACCTGCTTCAGTCTGTGTAGAGTTTTTCTTTGGGGAAGGAACCGGCTTCTTGATTTATGACATATGGCACCTAAACACTGCTCGACAGAGCACAGTGCCTTCTTGCAGTGTATTTTATGAGGCCTTCCCATCTGCCCTGGATAAGTCAGACCGCCAGGAAAGTGCTCTTCTCCGATCTCTAGCTGCAGGGAGCAGCACTGGGACTGGTCCCAGCTGAAGGTCTGTCCCCATTCTTATTATTCCTCTCAACACGCTGTACTCTTTGCTGCTCAGAGCTCGGTAGGAATTCTCTGGAAGCCCATTCCTGGGAAGCATGGGACCTGACAGGAGACTTTGCTCAAAGACTCCCTCTAGCTTTGCGATGTCTCAAACTTCTGCCTTGCCCCCATCCTTCTCTGAATCCTCAGGGGGGGGGGGGAAGAGAGAGAGAGAGAGGGAGAGAGAGAGAGAGAGAGAGAGAGAGAGAGAGAGAGAGAGAGAGAGAGAGTGGTGTTACCTCAGCATATAGCTTCTCCCACAGTTCATCAGCTCCCCCCTCAGTTCTTCACTAGGTCTCACACATCCCACCCCATCCTGGTGTCTGTCTCCCAGAGGACCTGAACAGTTGCCACACAGAGATTCCCCATGGTACTTTTGCTTGCATTTGAGGGCGCATTAAGTTGTTTAGTGAGGAGGTTAATGAGGTAGGAGAGGGAGCTTCATTAAGAAACTTCAGCTTGGGGGTCAGAGGCTAGCATTTACCATCCTGCCCTGTTAAACATCGTTAGACACTTAGCCTTGCTTCCTTCCTCCTTTTCTTTACCTGAACAAAGAAAGGGCAGAATAATTTAACCACTTCATAGAGTTTCTGCCGAGATTAAAAAGACTGTGAATGAAAGATCCCAGTGTGCCTAGCAGAGTAAACATTTACTGGAGAGTCTTGGGATTCTCCATCATCACAACTCTCATACAATGCTGGGAGCTATAAGAAAACTAAGGCATGGGAAGGCTGAGAGGCAGAGCCAGCGTTTGTACCCAAGTTTCACAGGCCAAACGCTACATTCTTCCTAGTAGCTTCTGCTCATGAAATGAGTGCTGCTGGATCCTAGTGGAATCCCAGTTGAATCCGGTGGATTTTTTTGCCACTTACTGCCCACTGGCTTTGGTAAAGGTCCTATGCTGAAAACAAAGGGGAAAGGAGGAAGGGCACGGAAAACACGGAGCCTAATGCTTAGCAGATTCTGGGTTTTCATTAGGTATCGCTGTGGTTCTTTCCGGCCTGTTCCATGATTGAGGCACAGATTTCCTCTGTAGACAGTTCATGAAGGAGCAACGGGTTATGTGCTTCTAGCTTTCAGAGGTAGGTCTGCTAAGTGGGGGTAGAAACAGACCCTGAAGGTCGTAAGTTCTCCTCTGATGACTACAGTAGGTGAGGAACGTCAGTTCTGATATTGACCATCTGCAAACCTGCGTCCCTTTGGGGGGCTTTTGTGTTCCCAGTCCTTCTCTGATTCAATCGGCCGCCTGCCCAGGGCCATCAATAACAAGCGTCCCTGAAGACAGCTGAGGGTGGTTAAGGGCAGCAGCTGATGGATGGGCGCGCTCATCGGCGTCTGGCTGTCGGCTGTGTAAAAAGTTGGGTCCAAGAGGCCACCATGACCCACCGACATCCTGGCAGGAAGTGGGGTGGACGCCCCCGACAGGCAGTCGCTGGAGAGCGCAGGTGAGTGCTTCGCTGTTATAAGCAAAGTTCTAACACATGTGAGTACATTGCTTTTCTTCCTACAATAGTAGAGAGAAACTAGGGAACGTGTGCGGAATCATGTTGCTTTCTTCTCTCCATGGGTTTCCGATTTTTATCGACAAGGTTGCATCAAAACCACAGCGGAGTTCTGGAACAGCCTAGGTGAAATGACCAGGCTGAAGCGCGTTCTTGGCATGGCTGGTCCTTTTCTCCTCCTTCTCCCTGATGGCTGCCAGGCCTCGCTGAGTTCTCTTCCTCACAGACGGCGCCTGGGCTTGCTCAGCCCTGCCTCGCTGATGTCCACAGTTGTAAACGTTTCGTGATTGACTCTCAAGGTGCTCTTTGATTCATGTATTGAACTTATCCATACAATTAACTTGTGAATATGTAGATGCATACGCATGATATGTATTTAATGCTAGGCATGTTGAAGGACACGGGAACGATGGCAGCTGGCAGGGGCTCATGCTTGGGCTCAATGCTTCTCACACTGATGTGGGTGACTCCTGTAGAGGTCACAACAACGGACTGCTGGCCCTGCCTCCAGAGACTTTTGACTCCGTGGAAATAGAATGATCATCTGCAGTTGTAACAAGTCTCCAGGTGCTGCGGCCGGCTGACAGAGCCCTTGTGAGAGCTGGCTGTAGGCGGAGACGCGTGTCCATAGGCAGGGAGGTCATTGGTTCAGCAGAGGTCGTGTTGCTGTGTGGGTGGAGGGCAGTTTCTTAGCGGGGCAATCCAGTGACGTCCCCAGATGGACACAGGGGCCTTCTGCTGTGGCAACCACGGGAGAGGGACCTAGGAGTGGGCACCTACTTCAGGATCTACGACAGCCAGTCTACGATTGCCCCATCCACTTCCCAGTGCACTTACCCCGGACTTGAGCCCACCCGGGGAAAGAGATGAATGATCACACCCAAAGGTTCTTGTTCACACCAAAAACTACTTGTTCTCCTCCTGTTATGGAGCAATCTCTTTTCCTCTTTAAGTGAATGTTTCAGAGACAGTTCAGCCAGTTGACAGATCATTTAATAAATAATGACAAAATGCCAAGGTGAAGACATTAATGTTTATTCAACCAATGGATAGAATTCTGCAGCCCAGAGGAAACAAGAGATAACACTGAGATGTAAAAAAAATAAAAATGCAAAAACCAACAACAGAAAAACCAGACCCCTCTCTCCAGAGTGCTCCCCACCTCGGGAAGGGACCTCAAAGAAACCCCAGGAACCTATAGCACAGGTAGCACGGGGCCTGTCTCACTCTAAGACCTGGGTGTTTGTCCTCTAAGATCCTGTTGAAACTGGATCCTGGGGCCACAGGTTAATGGTACTTGGAGCTGGAACCTTAGGGAAGTAGGTGCGGTTAGATGCGATCATAAGGGCGTGGTCTCAATGACTGGCTTTAAGAAGCCACTTGGCTTGCTGGTCAGGGGTTCCCAAAGCTCATCAGAATCACCAGGTATCTGGGGATGGGCCAGGCTTGGGGAGGGAGATGGCCTGCAGGTACAGGGAGGAGCAATTGATGTATTTCTGCCTATGTGAAAAACAACAAAACGAACACTGTCCGTGTGTCGATTTCAAACACCAACACTATAAAAGAGTTACTTTGTGAGACTTTCATTTCGATTGAATCGGCACCGTGATGGCTGAAACAAGTTGATCTGAATATGGACCGTTAAGATCGATTTCCTACTTTCATTACTGGGATGTAATAGGTTCTCTAATTTTTTTTTCTTCTGTGTACTAGTAAGAGTGAAATGAGCCCTAAAGGGAGCTGATTTATTTCATACCTAATATGTAATGTTGGCACTATTCAAAATACCAGTTTTACTGAGGGGACAATATCTGGAGTCAATGCAGTTCCTACAATGTGTATTGTTTGTTTCCTGTGCTGGTGTTTATTTCTGTTGTATCTACCTCAACATCAAACAGTATCCACTCAATTCCTACTCTGGATGAGCCCTGGATTTGGGAAGGAGGGAATTGATCGGCTACAAGCCATGAGCCCCATTCACAAAATTTAGAAGCTGGCTGGAAAGTTTATGCTAAAATGCATGAGAGGTTACTAATGATCCAAGACATTGAAGTTGTAGACTTTAGGAATTCAGGAGAGAGGAGCAAGCTGTGTGCTAGGCTGATCAGGGAAGGCTTTCTGGAGGAGATGTGATCAGAGGCTGGGATAGATTTCCTTGGACAGAGCTGAAAGACGACTGTAACTCAAATAGGAGAAGACACGGGTCCAGGAAGGGAAAGATGTTTAGGGCGGGATCACATCACGGAGAAGCCCAGATACCCAGGTGCAAAGCAGTGGGCAGGAGGAAATGGGTGATGGTTCTGATTGAGTCAGAAAAGTACCAGGTGAACATAGGATCTTGAGCATGCTAGTCTGGAGGAAGAGGTTCTCAGGGCTAGGAAACAAGGAGACAAGCAAGGAGACAGCTGGATCTGAAGGCATGGAATTGAGTTAACCCATGAGGTCCACCTTGATCAGAAAGAGAACTATGCAGGGTAAAAAAAAAAAAAGAAAAGAAAAACAACTACAAAAGCAATACTTTCAAAACTGTACGGTCTAAGTGAATGGAACACCTCATGGGGGGAAAGGGAAAGGGGGAGGGGGAGGGGGTATGAGGAACGAGGTAAGAAACAGTACAAGTAATGTATCCAATGCCTAACGTATGAAACTGTAACCTCTCTGTACATCAGTTTGATAATAAAAATTTGAAATAAATAAATAAATAAATAGAACTATGAAATAACCCAAGAGGAGAATGGAATAGGAGTTCCTACTCTCTGGAAGGAATGCATTGAAGGACAGTGGAACAAGAATGTAGTTCACAGCACAGCTCCTGGGGCTGGGACTAGGAAGGAACTCAGGGGCCATCTTCTGGGAATCCTGCCTTCAGAATGACAAGGTTCAGTAGGCTGCCTTCTTGTGGGGTTTTCTCTAGAGTTGAGACTGGGAGAAATGATGACTTAGTTCAACTGAAGTTGGAAGTGTCCCTGATTCCCATCAGGGCCTGTCCTCTTAATGGAGATCAGAAGAATGAGTGGGGTAGGGAGGACGCCACGGTCCCGGAAGGGTGTGTGAGGAGCCCGGATCTTTGCTGGTTCTCAGGGCGGTCACAGAAGCACAGCTTTTCCTCCCTGTAAGATGGGAATGCGAACTGCCTGGAGGGTTTCTGTGAGGAGTACCTGAAACAGTTTATGAAAACTGCTTTAATGGTTTCTGGTATGAAAGAGGTACTTCCAAATGGTAGAGTTCATCGTAAGATAAAAATCACCACGAACTTTAGTTAGAACAAACCTATATGTGATTTCTGCCACTTTTTTAAAGTTTACTTTTGAGTTGACATATGCTTGTACTGTAAGGGGGTCTCCTTGTGGTATTTCCATACATGCACACAGTGTGCCTTGAACAAACATACGTCCCCACCACCGTATTCCCATTTCTCCTATTCCTCCCTTTTCAAACCACATTTACTAGGTTTTATTATGTGGTATCTGTGCACAAGTATGTATTTATGTGTATGTAGCATCCTTAAGTTCTTTTTGCCCTACAATCTCCCCCTGTCCTCCTCCTTCCCCCTCCACTCATGCTGATCTCCTCCTAAACAGTCCCTCTTTTACAGGCCCATCTTCTTTTCACCTTCTCCTCCTCCTTCATCTTCTTTGCCATCATTATCATCAGCATTGGTCTACTTTTCTAATTTGTTTTAATTCCTAGAGTTTCCTTATGGCTTCCAAAATAGACTCAGGGTTACAAATGGCATTTTCAGATTCTTCTCCATGAGAATGTTTCAAGTTTCTGAAAAGATAAAGTGCCCACCACTAATCTTCATGCCATTTACATGCAGGAAGACCTTGCTCCAGGGCCGGGTCACTCTCCTGAGCGCCAGGTGTGGCTTCCACTGGTGACATCAGGTACATCACACACACACACACACACACACACACGCACACACACACACACACATACACACACACACACACACACACAATGCCATGGGCTTCACTTTCCTCCTTCTTAAAAGGAAAAGTTTTATCTGAATGATCTCAAATAGTGATGAGCCCCTCTAGGCCACTTCTCAAGATGCAGAGGTAAATTTGACGTCTTGTGACCTTTGATTTTTCCAGTCTAAATTTCAATCATTGTATCAGCTTGACTAAAATCTCTTCAGTCCAACATTGGTCAATGGGAAGAGCCAGTGCCTGACTGTCATGTCGTCTAGGGGCAGCTGGCTTAGCGACAGTCTTCTCTATCAATCAGTAGGTACAACAGCTTCATCTCAATGCATTAGAAAAGCAACTGAGTCAAAGAGAAGCCAGGCTTGATAGTCGGAAGAAATGAGTCTGAACTAAAATAAACTTTCATGCGTAGCTACACCAGGAAAAGAGGCAATGACGTAGTGTCTAGGAGCAGAATCGTTATCCTATCCTCAGAGTTACTGGTGCTTTCTTGTTCAGGATGTATTTCTTTCTTCAGGGTAGAGGGCATGAAGTACCTCTCTTGTTGGTCCCTTGCAACACTGAGCTTACCTTTGTATACTTCTAAATGTATTCAACTTTACACAGGTGGCAAATAGTGCAAAGTTGCACCTTGAAGACCTTCCACATATAATTTACACCATTCATGAAGATGTAAGGACAAATACTTTCTCCTTTGTGATCCTGACCACCTGAATGCTTCATTTGAGGTTTTCACATGAATAGATTTTCCCATTTTACTATCTTTATTGAATGGTATTGTTATTGCATTTTGTATTCTCCTACCTAGGGTCATATAGTCAGAGGAAGGCAAGGGAACTTGGAAGTAATGGACTCCTTTATTTTCACAAGGAAATTGGATTCATGAAAGGTTAAGTAAATTGCTCCAGGTTTCAGGGCTGAGAATTCCAGTTTCTGACACCCATTCAGAGCCCTTCACACTTCAGTGGTCTGTCCAGAAGGACGGCTTCGGGGCTGCCCTTCTATTACTTCGGGTGTCATTTCATAAACAAATGGTGATAAAGAGCCAGAGATGCGAAGAGTAGGAATGAAAAGAGCGGGGGTGGAAGGGAGGATAGCATTATAGAACTAGATGTGGGCTAGAAATTACAGTAGGAAATCCAGCCACACTGGTAGGAAGGCTCACTTGGTAAAACCTTCATCCCAAACAGCTTATACCACAGAGGAGGTGATGGGAATCCTGCATATCCTGAAGCTCCACTCCTTGAGAATCCCCCACCCAGGCTGCCCTGAATCACTTCCTTCCTTTACCTACCAACCTTTGATGGCCAGACCCAGATGGTACAGACCCACGGCAATCTCTACAACAGCATTGCCTTCAATCACCCCCCCCCAAACCATCTCTAACTTGGGGTAGGCTCAAGTAATACAGCCCAGAAGGCCTTGTCTGGGACCCGGGAGATGTGAGGTGTGTGTAATTTGTTTTTGTTGTTGCAAAGGATGTGTGGGGAACCAGCCAACAGGTGAAGGAATCAGCTGGCAACTGACAGATCCTAAATCCCTCTGGTAAAAATGAACCCCTCTGGCATGTCAGTGGTACATTATTTCAGACACGAAACCTTTGCAGTTTTGGGTTGGTTTAATTTTCCTATGCTGTATAACAAGATAGAAGTAAAGGAGAAGAAGTCACCAAGAAAGACCACGGTATCTAGAAGTACCAAGGTTAAATACAGATCCCAGGATTAAAAGGCTCTTCCCACCTATGGGAAGAAATGAGCCCTTTCCCAGTGGGAGCAACTGCTCCCAGAGCACAAGCCTAGGAGGGTTTTGCAGAGCCACTCACGGTGACTTTCCATTTTGGTTGCCCTGTTCATTGTTGTTTGCTTCCTAGGGGACTATGGTGGATTCCAGGCTTACAAAAGAAACAAGCTACTCTTACTTTTTGCAAAAAATAAAAAAAAACTTCTAAAACCAACACCAAGTACTTAAGTCATTCAGGAAATAATTATAATCAAACTCTTTACCCGTGAATACTGGATTCCTGCCTGGACTCTGTTTGAAACCTCACTTTCGATAAGATAATTTGTTCACTTCCTTGAAGCCTGCTAATAGGAAGAAGGCCAACAGCCCACCCAGCAGAGGCTAAGCGGAGGCTCAGCAAGGGGCTTTCCATTACTGCCCAGCCATGAGACCTGAGACAGGAAGCTTCCATGCAGAGGGCACCACTGAAATTGGAGGCTTTTCCTTCTTCCGGCCCTCCCTGACCATGGCCGAACCCAGGTGCCATGTGACCCAATGGAAGGATCACTGAATTGTGAAGTTTGTAGACTCAGCTCACTGCTCGCCTTCCTTTGGTCAAGTCACTGACCCACCTATTTCCACTGAAACTACAGAATGGCCTTGTTGAGTGAGGATTGGAACAATTAGGGATCCGCAAATGTATTATTGTCTACGTCACTACTACTTGGCTCTGTCCTTATAGCGAAAACAGCCCCAGACAATGTGCAAACAAGTGGACATGGCTTTGTTCCAACAAAACTTTATTTACAAAACAAGTAGCTGAGGGTTCTGGCTTCTTCTGGCCACCCTGTCCTGGAGGGAAAAATATAAAAGTCAGTTAAGTTCAGTATTTCCACCCTTGCTTTCCTCGGCCATGCGTCACTCTTTTCCGAAAGACTTGTGAGTGTGTTTGGTGTCTGGCTTGGGGAATGGTGATTTGGGTAACATTTGGTTTTGCTCGTGAGATGACTTACTGTCTTTTCTGCATAGTTGAACTTTTGTTTGCCTTCCATACCTAAAAACTACTTCCAGCAATGTTCCTCCCACTATCAATTCACCTCAAATCCCGACAAGTACCAGAGCCACATGAGAGAAGAAGCAAGGAGGCCTTATCTGCACAAAGTCCCAAGGCTATTCTGGAAACTTCTCCAGAATGTAGCATCTCAAATATGCAAACAATATCATTGTGTTTGATCCTGTTTGACTCCAGTCCTAAAAAAAAAAAAAAAACTCTGACATTACTAAGAACAAGTTGTACTGGCTAACCCAATGCTTCTAAGTTATTGCAAACAGCAGAACAAATGCTGATCATTCATGCTAGAACAAAGATTGAATGAGCTCTTTAATGACCCCAAATCATTGATACATGAAGACATAAGAGTTACTACTCCCCCAAAGTGGGGAAACCATTATAGAAGTCAGGCAGTTAATAAAACTAGTTTGTTCTCATTCCAGATACTTAGATTATTTTGTATCAGCCAAATTTGAGATTTGGTGTGATTTCTTTTTGCACTCGAACAGTTTTGCTCTCTCTCTTAAGATATTAAAAAGATTTCAGATGATCCTCAGTCCTAATAAGAGTCTATGGATCAACATAAATCATGCATTAGCACCAGGACTGTGCTATGCTAGAGTCCATCCCAGCTGTGGGGCCTCTGGAAAAACACATTTGCCTACACTCACCTACAATTCCCCCTTAAGAAATGAAGTTTTCAGATGAGCCTCTTCATCAGGTAATCATTTGAAAACCTCTGTTGAGATGATAATATTCTCTGCTCTTGCTTTCCCAATCTTCCTGCAGTCCCACTACGAGATTATTGTATTGCTTTTGTTCTTTATGAAAAATATTATTTACTATTTTCAGATTTTATTGGGTACTAGAGAGAATTTGGACTAACTGGAGGAGATTGTCCTGCACAAAATAGGGTTTCTCTGGCCACTCTGTGGGCTCTTCGGGCAAGCCAACCTATGGAAATGTCCAGCCTTCCAAGCTCATTCTGAGCACCCCAGATTTCACTATCCCCCGTAATTTCATCAGGAAAGCAAGAGGATGCAGATGAGTTATTTGGCACATGTGACCATTCTTACATCCTCACTGTGCTCGTGATTACTGAAGTCATTTTTGCATGTTTGATCTTGTCACCTCTCATTCTCCATGTTTGTCAGTGGTTTGGGATGCATAGAGGCCATGTTAGGTTTTCTTTCTTGCTATTATCTTGTTTTTTTTTCTTCTTCAGCATAAATTCCATCATGCTTTTCTTGCCTTTGTTTTCTAGTGGAAATGAAAGTCATAATTCTGTTTCTCCCTCTCTTAAAGAATATTAAAGTACAGCTTCTGTAATCATCACAGACAGGAGGAAAATCCTATCCTCTGACTTAATCAAATATATACTGAAACAAAGAAAGTTAAATATGCTTTTACTCACTACATTCAGGTTTGGAGACTATGACTTAGATGTGAGAACTCTTACTTGGAAATATACATATTTGCTTCAAATTCCTCACATTTGTTCTTTGAGAAAGATTGTCTTTATAATTACTTGAGTTTCTTGCCTGTATTTCTCATAGTTTACTGTCTTTGTTCTTATCTAGAAACTTGAGGTAAAGCCCCTTTTGTTTGTGAGACCTAGAAATCTGCTCCTCAGTCTTAAGGATTTTATGATGTAATATGATGGTTGTTTTCTCTTTTATATTGTGTGTCTTTGAGATCTCTCCAAGGGAGATAGACACCCTACTGCTTTTTTTAAAGAAAATTTTAAAGAGTGTAGCTACAGTAAATATTGTACTTAAGATTGTAAGTTTTAACTTACAAGTCTATAGAGTAGTCAAATTCACACACACAAAAAAACAGAAAGTAAAAGGAGATATCAAGGGAGAAGGGGGGGCTGTTTAATGGATATACAAATTCAGCTTTAGAAGGCAGAGAGTTCATTGGTGGGAGGATAGTAATGGCTGGCTGCACTGTCGTGTAAACGTATTTAATGCTACTGACATGGGCACATAAAACAAGATAGTAAATATCATATCATCTCCATTGTAGGACAACTAATGTTATTTTTGAAATTATAGGATGAAATGTCTAGGAATGCTGCAAGACCAGACTTGGGTGCCCTAATTATATGTGCAGATGCTTGGCCACAAATCTATCCCCCAGTCCAATGGTGAGAGATAACACTGCATCTCCCCCACTACACATTCCTGCCTCGAAGGCTTCAATATTACAGGAGATTAAAAGGGCTGACTAACAAATTGCCCTCAGGTACATATATTTCAGTGAAGGAAAACAAATACAAAACAAGTATCTATGGCACCTGCAGGGGTCAACAATCACGCAGTAATAGACGCTGGAGGAAAGTGCCTAATCAAAAGCATGATTATAAGAATAACAATTAAATTAAAGAAGATATGTATAAAAATATGAATGAATTCAAAGAGGGTGCAAATAAATAGGTAAAGAACTCAAAGAGAATCAAACAGGAGAACACATTAAGGAAGACAATGAGATATAAAAGAAGAATTTAATAATGAAACAGGAATCCTGAAAAAAGAATCGAACAAATGCAGAAAATGAAAAGCTCAATAAATCAAGTACAAAGAGCTCTGTGGAAAGTCTCTGCAATAGGAATGGATGAAATAAAAGACAGAGTATCAGGGTTCAAGGACAATGCAGCTATATTAGAGCAGTCAAATGAAGAATTGGGGTAAAAATAAAGAAATAAAAATGGAGCATTCAAACCTCTGGGACACTATTAAAAGGCCAAAGTTAAGAATCAAGGGCAGAGAAAAAGGAAAAGATATGCAAACTAAAGGACTAAAAAGAAGAAGGAAACCTAAAATAACAGGAGAAACGATTCCAAACCTTGAGCAGCCATCCATGTCCAGGAGGCTTTGAGGACACAGGACAGACCAGACTAGAAAAGAAACACCCCAAGACACATCACAGTCCATACATGAAATGTGTAGAACATGTCAAGAATGCTGGGAGGGAGAAGTGAGAAGTCATATACAACCTTACACCCACTGGAAACATAGTAAGTCCTCACCAGAAACCTTAAAAGCGGGAGGGCATGGAATAATCCCCACGGGTTGTTGGCTAGCTGTGCTCTGTGGCTTGTTAGCTTGAGGTATGTCTTTGGGGGTGGGTGGAGAGTCCCTACTGACATAGTCACCAGAGGCTCTTCGTAAGCGTGCAGGTTCATATGGAAAAACATCATGCTTGTTCTATGGAAGTTTAGAAGCTGTGAGAGAAAGCCTGATAAGCAGGGTCCTTTCTTCTTACTGGTTGTCTAGTGAGGTGTATCAAGTGAGTGAGGTGTATCAGATGAGAAGGGTGTTCGCTGAATGCAGCTCCTGCGGAGATCTTCCCCCGCTGTGTGAGCGATGCCAGTGGACTGGGTGCCTGGATGCCACGCGTGGAAATGAGCAGCACAGAGCCAAGTGTGTACAGAAGCAACGTGTGTTTTTTTCTTGATAGAGACAATATTTTGAGGAAAATAATCAAGGGCACATCTGTCCATAAAATGATTCTCTATAAGTCTGTACTCTCAGATTCTCTGTTTAGTATGCTGTTACCGGAGAGAGAGAGAAATAGGGAATATTTTAAATCAAGATCATTGGTTGCAGTCATAAAAGACATTGGTTATAACCTGTGTGTTTGCCTGTCTTTTAATGTCCAAGTGACAGTAACCAACCGAATTCTTTCAAACTCTTTTGTACTGTTAGCTTTGGCCTGGCAGAAATAGTAGAATTAAAGCCTTGCTACAGCAGAGAACAGTTCATCTATGAATTCATTCAGCTGATAGTTACTGTGGGCCTACTGTGTATCGGGCATGAAGTGAGATCCCTTTACATCTCATATCTGAGATGCTGTTTCTTTCTTATAGCGAACAGGAACTTATGCCTCTGACTCTCACAGAAAGCTTATGTTTCAGAGAAACCGACACTAGACTTAAGTACGCAAATGTTTTCTTAACAAATAGCTCCATTAAAATGTAATTGAGGTATAATAATTTGCACACATTTTAAATGTCCAATTTGACCAACTTTGACACACCCCCGTGACACTGTCACTACAGACAACATAGGGAATATGTCCATGGCCTTTGATGAATTCTGTTCCTTCTTCATAATCCCTTCTACTTACTTCTGCCCACTTCCCCAGCCCCACATAACTGTAGATCTGCTTTCTGCCAGTGTAAATTAGGTTTCCATATTTTAGGCTTTTATACAGATGGAATCAGACAGTATGCATACTTGGTTTTGGCTTTTTTCCTTCAGCATGCTTATTTTGAGCTCAATCAATGTTGTTGAATATATCAATAACTCATTCCATTTTATTACTATGAAGCATTCCATTGTATGGACATGCTAAAATTTGTTTTTTCTTTTACTACTGATGGACATTTGGGCTGTTTCCAGTGTTTGGCTATTCAGAATAAAGGTGCTACATATATTCATGGTAGAAACCTTTATATGAGTACAGACTTTCATTTCTCCTGGGCAAGTAACTAGAATAGAGTGGTTGCTTTATATAATCCGCATATATTGAGCTTCGGAGCCATAAAATGACTATGCTGTTTTGATGCTTCCAAACAACGTATGGAAGTTCAGTTCCCAAGTCCCCCTGCCAGTAGATGTGCCATGATATGTAATATGGTTTCTGTGTGCATCTCCTTCATGACTGAAAAACCCTATTATTATTCAACAGTGGCATGGGAGTCTTGGGAGAAACTGATAGAACTGTGTGACTGTGGGGACAGACCTCAGCTGTGGAGTACCTTTGCTTTGTGAGACTTATTACCATGCAATTCCCAAAGCCCCACACTGATCTTTGTGCTGGATTGGTGTGCAGGTGAATGTGACCGTTGGGAATAATTAGATAATAGGCTGCCTTCTGATTTTAAACTATAGTATAGAGATCTTTCCTCATCGATGGCTCTATCTGCATAGCTCTCTGAGCAGGGCCAGTTCCAGCTCAGTGAATTTCTGGGTGTGGAATGAATGAACAAGCTTGTCTGTCCCTGGATCTACTCCTCACATTCCACTTGTGTGAACCTCTCCTGAAGAATGATCTTGTCTGATAAGTAGGATGCTCCGAGACTTTTTTTTTTCAGTTTGCACAAGGGCCAGACAAAATCCTGCCTTTGTGTCAGGTTGTTGATTGTGTGACAAGATCACAGGAAGAAAGAGAGAGCTGAAGGGAGTAAGAAAACAATACAAATCGTGTCCCTCTGGGAAAGAGAAGAAGCAACCCAGGGACGACCCTTCCTGCCAGCTGCCTCTGGGCCCTCACTACTGCCTTGTAGTGACTTAGCCTCTCCATGTATCAGACCTGACCTTGCTGGTTAGGAGATGGAGTAGGATGCAGTGAGCTGGCTCTGAAGGTCCTCCATTCCTCCCCATAGCTTCCTGAGAGGAATGAAGGGGCAGGCAGAAGGTAATGTAACAGAAGGCTGATTCTTCACTGGATACACACACACACACACACACACACACACACACACACACACGCACGCACGCATATATATGTGTGTGTGTGTATATATAAATAGTTTTTCATCCTATCTCTATAGTTTCTTATTCCTTAGTCAAAATGAAATTTTAATTCATTTTTTTAAATATTCAAAATAATTCTCTACTTGTGGTCCAACAGAAGAAAAGGAAAAGGAGAACAAAAATAATAGTTCCTTGGTGGTAGCTGAAGGAACGGCGAAGATGCTGTGTATACCCTGGAGCCGTTCCCTGCTACTGCATGTAGATAGGGAGAAGTACTGCCCGCAGGAAAATGGCAACGCTTACATGCAGAATGTCCATCCCTTACCTCTTCTCGCTACTGAGAAAAGTTAGTTTTGGTTTTAGTCAGATTAGACTTGAAATGGCATTGCGTGGTGCCTTCTTTGTTTTTCCCCTCTTGGTAGACTGGCTTCTCTCTTCTCTCCAACCCCCAGATGTCTGTGACCCCCATGATTTTGTTTACCTTGGGATTTCAAATCCCAGTCTACTTGGTATCCTAAGAACATTCTACTGTAAGTATGTACATGTGTGTGTGTGTGTGTGTGTGTGTGTGTGTGTGTGTGTGTGTCAGTACTGAGACTCAGATTCCTGGCTCGGGCACTGTCTCTGAGCTCTTTTGTTCAAGGCTAGCATGCTACCACTTGAGCTACAGCTTTACTTCTGGCTTTTTTTTTTTTTTTTTTTTGGTGGTTAATTGGAGATAAGAATCTCTGCCCTGGTATTTCCTGACTTTTTCTGCCCTGGTTAGCTTCCAACCTTAATCCTCAGGTCTCAGCCTCCTGAGTAGCTGGGGTATAAGTATATACTTTGATAGTTTACATCGGAATTATTTCTTTTCAGCAACCGCTGATTCTCAAAAGGCTTGAGAACTGGCTTGCAATGTGGTACCAGTCACGAGGCAAGTTCTCCTGTCAAGAGAATCAGGTGGCCCAGTTTGGGGTTGGGGATCTACCTATGGTGCCATTGAGTGGCCTGGGAGGAGCTGGACTGCGGCACAGACATGACCCCAGGGGTCATCTTCATATGTCTTTGGAGAAAGGAAGGGAAACATAATGGATAGCCTTAACCCGGCTGTGGTGCAGAGTCAGCCACAGGGACCTGGCGTTCCTCAGATGTCAATGACAGAGGTTCTCTGTGCCTCCCCCATCCTTGTCTGAAGATCAGCGCTTTATACACCAGACAAATCATCCTCAAATTCATTTTCAATATTTTGGGGACTCACTCGCGGAGGTCTCCGCTTCCCACATGTGACGAATTCACCAGTGGCGCGCAGTCTGTGATGGGGGATTGAACTCTGGGTGCTGCCCTGGTGGATGGATGTAAATGCTTGTTAAGTTACAGGCCCAGTGCCAATGATTGTGTCATCTTTTTTTATTCTTAACTCTAGAAGATCGATAGTGTATTTATTGCAATAGAAGAGTCGACTTATTCCAGTACCATGGATAAGGTTATGGCACCTCTGATAGTTTTCTGATAACTCTTTGACACAGCCATGCGTCATCGTCCCTCTATCTAGCTGTGACAGTCGTCCACAGAAAAACACATGGCAAGGTGGCGGCTTCTGATGTGGTGGATTTTCTGACTTTCTGCTCAGCTTTAAGCACTGTTGGACTCTGGACCCCCGTTTTGCTCCTACAAGGACGTTGCAAATCACGTGGTCATCCTTTCCTAACACCCAAAGGAAGCAGAGAGAGAAGAACAGTAAGCTGCTGTCCACCACCTGGACATGTATTTCTATTGTACAGGAAACATGGATTTAAGAAGCCCAGCCTTGAGGCATAGAGCCAACTTGGAATATTAGCTTTTTGTCCCTCATTATGCTATCATCCTTTGAAAAAAGGACAGAATGCCAGAGCTTGCGTGTCTATTTTGATTGGTGTGGGAAATGACTGTAATCATTTGCCATTGTCTTCACAGATCCTGCTGGGGACCTAGGTAGACATTTAATGTAACATGACTTGTTCTCTCTCCAAAGAGAAACTGCAATTATTTGAGATATGTAAATGTTTTTCTCTCCTCGTTTCTGATTACAAGGAATATTCATGAGTAGGCCATCAATATCCAAACAAGATATAGTGAATTTCACTCCTGGGGGAAGCTGCACAAGGGTCAAGCACTGCATTAAGAGCTCTGCTTTTGCAAAGGATGATGTTTGCTTTTCCCTGTAAGGAAGACTCCAGATGGAAACAGAGATCCATAAAAACGTGAACCCTCTCCTGATGTATTTCTTCAGGGCTAATATTCAGCTCTCTTAAGTCCTAAAATGTGTAGAAGATGTTTGTTCTGAAAGAGTTTTCAAAGACTATGATCTGAGGAATTAATGTCCCTCTTCCTCTTCCCCACATCTGGAAGAAGTAAGCCTGTGTTTTCTCTGCTGAAGCATTTAGAATGGGTAATTGCTTTCATGCCAGCCATTTTTGTGAAATCATATAGTAAACAGGGTCTTAAATTGTTTGTTTCCCTCAAGTTGCATGAGCTTAAGAGAATTTCTGTGGAGAATTTTATTTCTTATGCAGCAACTTTAATAACTTCATTAAGGCTCTTGCATTTCCTCCTGGTCCCCAGCTGAGTATATTTGGGTGTGAAATGTAATTTTCTCCAGCCACGGCTAGTAGGAAGCTTCTTAAAATGTTCAGTTTCTTCTGAAATGTGAAACACAGTTAAGTTTCTGCTGGGAAAATGATGGGCATTTATTGACAAGCTCGGGGACTCTGCAAACTTTGTAAAGGGCCAGACAGGAACTAGGGAAGGCTCTGGGGGACCTGGAGTCTCTGTTGTAAGTCTTCACTCCATGTCTGCCGTGTAGAAGCTGCACAGACAAGGTTAAGTGAGGATGTAGAACTTTACGAATACTGACATCTGAATGTCACATGAATTTTACATGTCATGAAATGGTATTGCTAGATTTCTTTTTTCCCAGCCATCTAAAGATGTAACAGCCATCCTGCGCAACAGGCCAGATTTGGTCTATCTATCACAGTTTGTTGACTTGTATACTAATTCGTTGAAACCATAAATATCCTTGAGCCATCTATTATGTATAGAGAGCCAGACAGACATAATGTTTATGCTTATATTGCTTTTAGAAGACCAAACCATTTGAGAAAATTGTAAACAAGGAAATATGCAAACCCAGATAAAAAAGAATTACTCATTTAAGTATGTTGCAAGAAATACCGCCAAAAATCATGACATAAGCCATTTTCTCTGAGTGCCACTAAGAACCAGTGAGTCTCTCAGACTGTAAAATACAAAGATTTAGTATCTCTCCACCGAGTCCTGCAAAGAGAGTACACGACTTGCAAGCAGAACGTTGTAGTTGATCTAGACTCTCCCTTGGCAGCAGGGGTCAACACAAAAGGAAAATGGTCCATGAGTACAAGCACTGTACCAGCCCAATAGGGTAGCCAGTCACTGTATCTATCTAAACTTTGAGGAAGATTCCTTAATTAGGGAAAATTTACAATTCATCTCCCATCTCTCATGCACTAGCCACAACCAAGTGCCTCACAGACACTATGGACAGATTGCTTTAGAACAGGAACAGAGGAATTACCTGGGATGTTGCATTTAAGCAAAATCATCAAGGAAGTGTGAATTATAAACTCAGTCTCCCTCAGCCAGAGGTGAAGAGGAATAAAAGAAGGGACTAGAACTCTAGGATGGCAGTGGCATTGTGGGATAGACGTAGAATTTCCTTGGATTTCCTACATAATGATAGATAAAAGAAATTAGACACAAAGCCAGAAATTCATGGTCAACATGTTCAAAAACCCCAGATGCTGTAGCATTACCCACCATGCATATATACATTTGGAGAAAACAAACCAGATCTACACAGTGGAAAAGTCTTTGTGGTGGAAGAGAAATAGAAGGAAGCAATGGGGTTCTTGAAGGTCTTAAACGAGGCTACCTCAAATGTAAGGCAGACGGTCATTGGAAAGCAAATCTTGCTAGTCAGTGGGTGATGGGTAAAGTTGTGAGTGGATGAATGGAAGAGTCCACCAGCAGGTTTCAAAAGGGAATGATGAATTCATCCATCTGTGCTTGACAATGAGGACCAGGGCTTTCCAGAAGTTGGACACAGCAGTACTGAATGAGAGAAAAATGGAGCAGGATATGGACAATAGAGAACGAAGAGAGAGAAAGTCTGAATCCAATAGGGCAGGGAACAGCACCTGGGAAAATTCAGAAAGTGATCCATCATGGTTTTGCAAAACTTAACATCAAACCAGAAGATGGAATTCTGAAACATTCAAAAAGTCATTCAGGGAGCTGGGAATATGGCCTAGTGGCAAGAGTGCTTGCCTTGTATGCATGAGGCCCTGGGTTCGATTCCTCAGCACCACATATATAGAAAAAGGCCAGAAGTGGCGCTGTGGCTCAAGTGGCAGGGTACTAGCCTTGAGCAAAAACAAGCCAGGGACAGTGCTCAGGCCCTGAGTCCAAGCCCCAGGACTGGCCAAAAAAAAAAAGTTATTCAGAATCTTGCCTCCTATTAAAGTTTCAGGATAAGTTTATAGAAAAATGAGCAGTAATTCTGGATGAAACTCATTCAAGAAAGCAAAAAGAGGGCCTGGGGATATGGCCTAGTGGCAAGAGAGCTTGCCTCATATACACGAGGCCCTGGGTTCGATTCCCCAGCACCACATATACAGAAAACGGCCAGAAGTGGCGCTGTGGCTCAAGTGGCAGAGTGCTAGTCTTGAGCAAAAGGAAACCAGGGACAGTGCTCAGGCCCTGAGTCCAAGGCCCAGGACTGGCAAAAAAAAAAGAAAACAGGAACAATAAGAATCTTTAAAGATAATAAAAGAACAATCCTAGACACCATAACTTACCATCTCAAAATGAGAAAAAAAATAAAGGAAAATAATGCTTGACATGAGAAAACAGTATAAATTTAGAATTAGAAAAACCTAGAGAGAAAATACCAACCCCAGTAGAGAATTTGGAATACTTTGTTTTCCAATTAATTTTTAAGGATTAAAGGAAACACAAGACTAAGTGAAAAAGTAGCAAGAAAAGGTAAAAAGAGCAAATGTTGAAGAACGAATGACAAAGCAAGACACAGATAATAGGAGCTTTCGTATAGAAATAAAGCAAGGAGGGAAAATTAGTGTCAGGCAGTTTGAGAAGCTACTGTTTTACTGAATTAAGAGAATGAAGACTATCCCTGAAAGAATATCAATCTAAGACGAACAACATCAAGATCATTTTAATAAAATGACCAGAGTTTTAAGAAAAATGATGCTTTGAGAATCTAGACAGAGGGCTGGGGATATGGCCTAGTGGCAAGAGTGCCACCCTGGGCACATGGTTAAAAGGCATTTAGAATACAGGAAAGAAGGTGGTGGTGTTAAAGGATGCCAACAGCACTGGCCCAGGTAGAAAGGGGACAATTGCTTTAGAAAGGGAGGCACATGTTAGAAATTACAAAGCTTTGTGTGTGTGTGTGTGTGTGTGTGTGTGTGTGCACGTGCCCGTGCTGGTCCTGGGGCTTGAACTCGGGGCCTGATCGCTATCCCTGAGCTTATTTTGCTCTAAGTTAGTACTCTACTGCTTGAGCCACAGCTCCCCTTCTGGCTTTTTGGTAGTTAATTGGAGAAGAGTGTCTCACGGACTTCAGTGTGCTCCTCAGATCTCAGCCTCCAGAGTAGCTGGGACTACAGGCATGAGCCAGAAGTGCCTGGCTGATTTCGCTATTTTCGTAAGTACATTTTAATTTTAGGATTTATATTGTTGTTCTGAAGCTGTTGAGTGCATATTTTGAAGTGAAGTAAATAAACCATCCTCTAATTCTGAAGATTTCATCAGGATTCTCAAGGATGAAGAAAGGAGATGTAATAGGACCCTATAATTCTGTATTTAAATCAGAACTAATCATTCATGAGATAGGTATTTCATGTTGTGAATACATACACAAGAAAATATATGTACATATAAAATTTACATATATGAGTGTACATGTGTGTCCCAACTCTATGTACTTAAAAGTTTAGAAATTATGCCTTACCCACTTGTAGTCTTAAAACATCATTTCCCTTTGAAAGACACCAACCACGACTGATTCCAGGTCTGGGAAAGCAAAAGGACTATAAACTAGAAATATCATGTCACACTAAATGGCATGAAAGCTATCAAAGACCACTTAGGTCATGTCAAAAGGATTGTGTAACCATCTTGAATATTCTCCTACTTTGCCAGAGATGGCACATAAATCTTTGCACAAGAACTCTTTTTATTTTTTTGGTCTGTTGTGGGGCTTGAACTCTGAGACTACGCACTGTCCCTGAGCTCTTCAGCTCAAAGCTAGTGCTCTACCATTTGAGCCACAGTGCCACTTCCAGTTCTCTGGTAGGCAATTGGCAATCCTCAGATCTCAGTCTCCTGAGCAGCTAGGATTATAGGCACAAGCCACTGGCGCCAGGCACAGGAACTCTTAATAATAGTTGTTGTTTTTTTTTCAACTCTTGATCAACTTAAGAGGCTTTCATTATCTTAAAAACTGATTAAAGAATAAATGCATTTATCTTTTCTTCTACTAAAATTGTACAACTGGGCAAACAAATCATAGAGAAATATAATTATCTGTATACAAAAATTCCAATTAAAAGAAAAAGAGAACTTATAAAATAAGAATGCTGCCATTTTGAGGTTCCCACTCAAGAGATCTAGGCACTGTGGGTTGTTGGTTGCTAAATGACAAAAAGAGACAGCTAAGGATAGTTTGCCTCCAGATGAAAGAGCACGGAACATGGGCAGCCTGGCCAATGGGATCAAACTTGAGGTTCATCAAGCCATTGGGTCCACCTGTAACCCTCAGGAAATACATGGGAGAAACATCCTGAAACACACAATGAGTATACAATCACTATGCAGACAGTTGCAAACTACAGGGTAGAAGATCTGAGGTGTTTGGTTTTTTTTTAATAACATGAGAAAAAGAAAGAGAAGCGATCTGGTTTTTTAAAAGACATTTAAAATGCATCAATTTTAAAATAGCAAGATGAAACTAGTGTCTAGAAATAGTTGCTGGAGTTAAGAGAAAAACCAACAAACCAAAACCAAACAACCAATCTAACAACAACAACAACAAAGCCCAGGAAAAATAACTGCTGTAAAAGTCAGGGAGGCAGGTGACTTGGAAAGGGTCAGGAGGTTAGGCTCCATTTCTTGACCTGGCATAAGAGCCCAGCTTGTAATAATTCATTGAGCTGCACATTTGTTTTGTGTGTTTTATGTTTTAGAAAGGAGTTGATAGAATTTAGTTCGGGATGCTAAGGTAGCTGATGTCAGAATAAGGAACGGTATCTCCTTCAGCCCTAATTAACTCATCCCTGAGTGGAGGACCCCACCTTTGATGTGTCTGTGGTTGAGAGTGGCCGATTATGCTTTTCCATTGCATTTGTCTGCTCAGAGAGGTCCCGGGGCCTGCCTCCTCAGGACAGTCAGAGGGAATGCAAATATACCACTGGGCTATTTTTCACATGATGACAATCTGATAAGGACTCTCTCTCTCTCTCTCTCTCTCTCTCTCTCTCTCTCTCTCTCCTGATAATGTAATATATGGAGATGGTTATTGCTTCTGAGCACGCATAGTTTCAACTAAAATCTGCTTCCATTACTGAACCTTAATAAGCCTTAATGGCCAGATCCGTCACAGAAACCTGGATGTAGGTTTAATATACAGAAAATGTTCGTGTTGAACAGCTCAGTAATAACAGCAACAAGTAAAAACCTGAATCTGCATTCAACTGGGTTCTGTGTGTATAGCGGGAGGGAAATATTATGGCAAGGCTTTAAGGGGCTTGGCCAGGAAAGCCATTGGTTTATTTGCAAATGCTCGGACTGGTTTTCTGCCACCGCCACGAGGCGGCATGTTCAGTGGAAAAGTCAGAAAACGGCTGTTTCTCTCTGAGGATACTTTTGGAGGAGAACTGGCTCTGAAACTGGGAAACGTCATTCCATCTGATTATTTGCAAAGGTGATGTCATGGGAAGAACATAACGATTCCCTCAGGACTGGTCTTGGCTCACTGCAGAGCTTTCCTGTGAGCCTTGGACATGGGGGGCCCGGGCTCTGTGCAGCTTCCATTTTTGTATCTTTCTTTGTTTGTTTTGTCAGTCACAGAGCTTGAGCTCATCAGAGCCTGAGCGCTGTCCCTGAGCTTTTTCACTCAAGGCTGGCCCTCTACCACTTTGAGTCACGGCTCCACTTCTGGGTTTCTCGTGGTTAATTGAAGATAAGACTCACGGACTTTCCTGCCTAGGCTGGCTTCAGACTGTGATCCTCAGATCTCAGCCTCTTCAGTAGCTAGGATTACAGGCGTGAGCCACCGGCACTCCATGTAAATTTATTTCTGGGTCACTCTTTTTCCCCCTCCACCCCGCTGTGGTCCACGTCAGGGCTGGGCTGTACTGCACACTCTCCACTCTACTTGGTGCCAGTGACTTCTTTGTAGCATCTAAAGGTCCTGGAATGTCTATTCCCAAAAACGATCATAAAGAAGGTAGGAGGGAAATGACTTTCTCCAGAACCATCCACACCTTTGATGGTTGGCCCTGACTCAGTGGCACAAGTCAAAGCACACAGATGTAGAGCTTGTCAGCAAATAGGATGCCGGATTCCACTAGGCAGGAACGAACACTGATTACACATTTTCTCATTTATCCATCCAGGCATCCATCTGCCATGTTCCAGCCCCTGTGCTGGGTGCGGAGACTCAAAGGGGGCAGAAGAATTTCCCTCGGCCCTCCCAGGAGCCTCCGTGTTAGTAAAGGATGCAATCATTGATCCCAGCAATTATACTAGGAACATGTATTAATAACGATGGCCAGGATTACATAAGGTTGGGTAGGGGAGGGTTGGTAAGGATTCCATGTAGGGTAAGAGGGGCCCAGAAAATCCTCCTTACAGTGAGATCAGAGAAGTAGGCAGAGTGAGAGGAGACCTGGCTGGGTGGGGAGGGAAGGGAAGCCCCCACAGGTGCTGGCGTGTGTTAGCATCCTGTGCTGAAATGGACCACAGTGACCAGGAAGGCAGACTCTCGTGCGGCCAGAAGGCAGGTGGAGAGGGCAGGAGGGAGGAGTGAGAGGGGTGGAGGCGTGATAGGCAGGGTCCGCCCCCCTCCAGAACCCCTTGTAGCCTTGTCAGGATCTGGGGCTTGGATTAAGGCATCAGCCTCGACCTGGGTGCGCACTGGTGTCACCAGTCATCCAATTTTAACGGATCGGGGCTGCTTGTCCACGTTTAAAAGGTGATTGGGTGAGTGTGGAAATGCGGGCCACTGGAGGAAAGCAGCGGTGGTCACACACACCCAGAGGTGCCGGCTGGACACTGTGTGGAGAAGCCATGGACAGGGCAGGTGGGCAGGGAGGGGCCTCGGGGAGAGATGAGGACCGTGGCCAATCAGGCCAGGCAGGGGCATCCACGTCCACCTGGAAGCGGGCAGCTGGGCTGGAACTCTTAGAAACGTGGGTGGGGAACTTTGGATGTTGACTTTCCCTTTTCCCTTCACTTATTTAAGTGTTAAATCCAGCTTGCTTTCTTAAAACCTTTAAGAAAAAAGAAAGAAAATGCCTAATTCTTGCTCGTGGCGATAAGGCAAACAGACCCTTTCCCTCACACCAGCTTATCAATAATGCAACAGTGCTTTAGGGGGCTCTACAGTCACCTTT
Source organism: Perognathus longimembris pacificus (assembly GCF_023159225.1). Classification (NCBI taxonomy): domain Eukaryota; kingdom Metazoa; phylum Chordata; class Mammalia; order Rodentia; family Heteromyidae; genus Perognathus; species Perognathus longimembris. The sequence continues at coordinate 8,469,421 of NC_063162.1, read as the reverse complement.
TTGTTCTTAATTCTGGATATTTGGGACTCTGAACTATTTCTGTATATGCCTTGTGTTCTAGATCCCTCTAGAGCACAACCTTGTACGCCATTAACAGGTTATCTTGGAATTCGTCGCATTCTGCTTTGTGAGAGTTGCTTTTCCAAAGGTATTTTCCAAGCCATCTCAGAAAAGCACTAAGAGAAAAACATGGTGCCAAGAACAAAGCTTTGGTTTAAAAAAAATTACCCATTCTCTATAACAAATGATACTTAAATGCTATCTATAAAAGGGTACTTACCAAAAGGGCACTCGCTCTTGGCATGGAAATAGTTGAAGTCAGCACTTGAAGGACTGATTTTCCTATTTATTTGGAGTGCTTAACTAATATGAGGTTGTTGTTTTTTTTTTAAAGCAAAGCAAATAGGAGCTGCCGGGGTCTCTCATTTTTTTTTTTTTTTTTGCCAGTCCTGGGCCTTGGACTCAGGGCCTGAGCACTGTCCCTGGCTTCTTCCCGCTCAAGGCTAGCACTCTGCCACTTGAGCCACAGCGCCGCTTCTGGCCGTTTTCTGTATATGTGGTGCTGGGGAATCGAACCTAGGGCCTCCTGTATCCGAGGCAGGCACTCTTGCCACTAGGCTATATCCCCAGCCCTGAGGTCTCTCATTTTTGTCAACACACTAAGTTCTTCCACTGGAGAATTTAACTTAGCACAAAGCCACCCCTGCCCTGGCAACTAGTATCTCTGCCTTTCATTGAGTGGTACCTGCCTGGCGTGGCTCACCGTTTTGCTGCTGACCTCAATACATCCCTACTACAACTTGAGGGAAGCGTAGTGGTCACCTCATGGTACCAGTAAAGAAGGGGAGGAGACAGAAAGCTTGCCAGGGTGTCCTGGTCTCCCCAGGGCAGCATGGTGCCCTTTAGACTCACATCTTCAAGAGCAGGTTTATGCTGGGTCGAAGAATCAGGGCCAGATTGGGTCCACTTCCCTTCCCAAAGCCTTCCTGGGTGGCCCAGCCTTTATGACCTCCCCTTTCTTTGGATATTCTGGCACCTGTCTGTACCTGAAGAGACAAATACAGTGGTCATTTCCTTCACTATGGCCCATCATTTCGTTCAGTCCCGGGCATTGGCCACTGAGCTATCATTTAATTCCTTAGCTCTGCATGGCTTGTTTCCCTCTCCCTTGAGTCTGTATTTGGGGGGGGGGGCGGGGGGTGAGCCAATGCTTTCTCATAGTGCTTAGGACATGGATCTCTCCCTCAGCAAGACAACCAATTTGCTTGACTTAATAAGTGGATGGATGAAGGAAATCTATGAAGAAGCCAGTGAGTGCATGCACATAGAAGCTACGCACTCTGGCCTCAAGTGAGGGCTCTGTCATTAGCAGCTCTGTGAAGCGGAGAAACGTCGGTCCCTCCACGTAAAATAAAGATCATGGCACAGTTCCAAGCCCAGAGAGGCTCGAGTCACATTCCCATCCCATGTAGCTGACATTGCCAGACACAAATTCACATCTGAATCGGGCTGGGAGATTGACAAAGAGAGATGATAACAAGGCGGCGCAATAAGCTGGGTACAGAGTGGCGTGGTCCTTGATGTCCTAGAACCTTCCCCACACAGACAGAAGGTCTCCAGAAAGGCTGTCATTCTCCCCTGTCCCTCAGAGAAGCACAAAGAAGGCCTAAGGGGCCATTGGAGCCATGGCCACTTCCCGCCCTGCAGGCTGCTCTCATCTCATGGCTGCCACGCGGCTGTGTACACTGTCACCTCCGCTAGGGAGGTGGTGTTTGTTTTCAGTGTGTTTGTGTGCCCGGATGTTAACTCAGTGATAGCCATTAGCTCTGATTTGTTTGATGTGAAATTAACCTGAACAAACCCAACACAGGATGTAATTAAGTACTGTCTGCTTCTTCATTGTATTTGTTCCTAGTGAACGAGGACTTGGGGGCCCTGCAGCTGTATCATTTGTGTACACACACACACACACACACACACACACACACACACATCAGGGAATGTGAAACATGGGGGTGCTGCTGCAGTTATCCTGTTACAAATCATTTATTTTTGTTTCTCAAAGAAGAAAAGAATCTCACCATCCACATTTGCTCTTCACCATCAACTGCCCACAAAACGTGCTTCACTATCTAACTTGTTTTCCTCCTGCCAGCTTCTCATTTTAAAAAGAAATCATTTGTATTTTGTGTTCTTATTTGGTTTGGGTTTTGATTCACGATGGACTCTTGTTTTGACAAGTTACACAGTTCTGTAGAAGAAATCTACCCGTCATGGTGGTTGGTTTTAGCCCGTGACCCCTGAAATGAACTCCAAGAGTAAATTTATATCTTCCTACCTTCTTCCAACTTCGAATTTCTTGTCCTTCATCCTGGGTTGTGATGACAGAGATCATAACTTCTGTATAGACAACTTAGACAACACTTGACCTTGAAAATACAGATTGATCTCCTTGAGAAAAGCACATGATCTGTAAGCAGTACAGCTCTTAAAAATTCATTTAACCAGAGAGACCAGAACAGTGCCCAACTCATGACCTAGTAGTGAGAGAAGGATCCCCAAGACTCGGGGTCCAGGTTCTCTCATTTGCCACCTATACTGGAAGCAAATTTGAAACTCTTTAAGCCTTGATTTCTTCCATCTCTAATATAGAGATAATGCTGCCTCAGTGTGTGTGTGTGTGTGTGTGTGTGTTGAAATCACTGTGTGTGGTCACACAGGTGGGGTACAGATCACTAACTCACTAAGTCTTACATACTCACAGGAAGATTCACTCCCAGGTGACAAACTCACATTAGTCCTTTGGAGCAAGTAGAACATGGTATAACCTCACAGGTACAGATTTACAGCCTCTACAATGAAAGAATCTGTACAGCACAATGCTTTATTTTTAAAAAAAAAACCCAAAACCAAACAAAATCTAAACAATAACCCATGAACTACAATAGGATACATAGCCAGGAAGCAAAAATGTATGCGCTTGAGATTATTCACTTGATTGTTTGCTCAGATCACAGCACACCACTGGGAAAGGCCCTGAGCCCTGAAATAGTCTCATTGTTTTGTCCACCAGTCTCTCTTCTCTGGTGAGAATTGTGGATTTGAGAGGACTTCACAGATCATTGGTGGTCAAACTTTCTTTGGCAATCTATGGCTTAATTTTAAGACAGTGGAAGGGAATGAGAGCAAAGTGACAGAGTCAATACAACTTTCTTTCAAGTCTGTTCATAGAGACATGTTCAGGGCTGTTCCACAGAGAACAGCCATGGTGGGCTAGAGCAGCAGACTATACTGTGGGCAGAGTATGGCTGGGCCTGGCAAATCTAATAGCTTCTGCATCCTCAGTTTTCAGATCACTGGCATCTGCCTAGGAATAAGTTAGAGTGAAGCTATCCGGGACTATTCTTATCATCCCCAAGCTGTTTGTGGCTCTCAGCTGATGGCTCACCTTGTTATACTTCTCAAAACAGGGCTTTGTCCTCTTCTCCAAGAGATGTTTTCATATAGGGCATCTCAGTTATTAATATGATTTGGGCAAGAACATTTGATAACTACGTGCCGGGCTAGATTTACCTCCCCTGGTGCGGGGATGCTAAGCTTACTCCCTTATCAGTGCTCCCCTTTTCACCCTCTCCCCTGGGCACCCGACCAGCAGGCGGCCAAGGTAGAGCGAAGGGACATGGGCTAGCCTAAGGTGCATGTGGCCGAACGAGATCCCCTTTTCCTCCCTCCTTACCCACCAAGGAAGCCAGGTGCACACGGATCTCGGAGACACTTTGGAGAGCAATCCAATTTAATCGGGAGGGACTCACAGTAATATTGTAGTGATGACGAGGATTGAGCATGAGCTGGCGATAGGCTGGCGAGCTTGTCCATCCAAGAGCAGCTCCCAAGGACCTCCCTCATGGGCTAAGGTCACTTCCCATAGTACCGCCCTCTGGGCAAAGCCCGCTCGAAAAGAGAGCACCCGTGCTCGCTGGCGCAAGGTAGGGAATGGTCTCAAAGCTACCCCTTCTGGTTCCGAACCCAGAAGGAGATAGGTGTGGCTCACTTCCACACTGCCCCAGGGCTGGGGGAGGGGTGGCGTCTCGGGAGGGCTCTCCTCGCCCTTCTCCCCTTAAGGCCAAGATGAATCCCCAACATCTACAGAAAAGGGGGGAGGAAGTATGCCTGGTATGCTGTAAACCTTGAGCATGCTGTTCTACTTTCAACTATGCAGATGGATTTTTAAAGTAAAACTGGGCTCCCTGTTGCATTTTTCAGTGTTGTATCTTGATATTTCGCTTGTCATTGTGTCATGAACATTATTCCATGTCATTAATCATTCTGGATACGTAAGATTGTTAATGTATCACAAGGCCCTCTCCCAGCAGAAGCGAGTAAGGGATAGGAGAGTGTTGTTTTCTGAGCAGGGTTAATTCCAATTTAGGGTGAATTCAGATTCATTTGAAGGATATTCATGGGTACAGATGTTAACTCAGCTGTAGCTCTGATTGGTTTGATGGGAAGTCCATCATCATTGTATAGGAATTTATTGTTGTAAGTCAATTCTCTGTTGTTGGTCATTTAGATTCCTTCAGACTTTTCACGGCAAAGAAACAGTTCTATGTATTATTTCTTCATTTTTTATCAGTGATTTCTCAGTCACTCATGCACGCACACACACATACACACACACACACACTCAAATTGACATACATCTTCATTTTTCTTTTTCAAAAAAGCAAAGATGATTTTTTTTTGAGTCCTTGCCTCTGGGACTACACTTCCTCTTAGTTTTGCACTTAAACATTAGCTTCACCATGGAACCCCTCCCTCCCGCCCTCCCCCTCACCTCCTTGGTTCTTGCTTCATTTTCTTCTGGGCTTTACATTGTTGGTGGAAAAACAATTCTCACCAGTACAGGGTTTAAGGATTTATAGGCAGGTAATATAGTTTTGCTTTTATTTCTAGTGTGATTTGGTTTCTTGTTTTAAGTGCTTAGGCATCTTAAATTTATTCTTCTAATTCAAAGAGTTGACAAGGCATTGTTAGATGTAAATGTCTTTTTCGGTAATGTTGACATGGATATTGTATCCTGGTAAATTTCCTGTAGGCAAACATATATTATCTTGTCTCTCAGAAAGCTTTGTGTATTCTTAGGTCTTTACTCTTAATTTTACTGTTTTCTTCTCTAGGAAAACAAAATTCTTTGGCCTGTTCTTTATTTTCTGATTGTTTTGGTTCCTGTCTTTTATTTTTGTTTGTTTCTTCTTCTTTTTAGTAGTTTTGCTATGTAGTTCAGATTGACCTCACTAGGCTGACCTCAAACTTGTGATCTTTCTACCTCAGCCTCCTGAGTGCTGGAACTATAAGCATGTGCTAGTATGCCCGGCCTGGTCATTATTCTCTATCTTCTACGTCTATCTTTTCTTTCATTAACTTAGTCTCTGCCTTTTGCTTTCCTTTCTAGAACAACTCTCTTTCCCCCCAAATACCTCTGATGGCGTTTTGCTGTATACTTTACCCTTTCTTGCTTCAGATGCAGATTGTAATTGAATTTTAGATTTCTTTCTTAGCTTATCTGATTTCCTTTCTGCCTCAGCCAGACTTTCTTGTGGAATTCTATTTCTGTTTCCAAAGGCAAAGTACTTTTTGTAAATTATTGAATATGCCTAATACGTTTCTAAAAGTGACTTTTTATGTTGTCTACATTGAGTCAGAGTGGTAGTGTTCTTTTTGGTTGTTCAGGCTGATTTTTCTTTTTCTTTATTTTACAGTTTTAAAAAATCCTTGTGTTGTGTCTTCTTATTTTTCCTAAAGTGTGTGTGTGAAAGAGAAAGAGAGAGTGAGACACACAGAGAGAGAGAGAGAGAGAAAGAGAGAGATGACAGACAGACAGACAAACAGACAGAGAAACCAAGTTATATTGTATTTCTTTATTTTTCACAAAGCAAGGAGAGGAGGGAGGGAGGGAGGGAAAGGCAGAGCTCCTGTTCCTATGGACAAGGCCCATCCTTTCTGCCCTGCTGGACCTCTTCCTTCTCAAACTGTCCATTTGAGGCCCAGTAGAATCTCTGTCTTAGGACTTGAGACAAGGTCAAGTTCTGCGCATAGACTCCAGCTCATCCAGGGGGTTGTCTGTCTTTCATCTCATGTGCGTCGGTCCTGCTGAGTTGCATAGTATCAGCCACTTCCGCTGCTCCCTTTCTATCCCTCTGAACAGATGGAACATAAAGCTGCAGTGTTCCTGTCGCCTGCTTCATAGGCTCCTTGTCTAAGCTGTGTGACGGCGGCTACTTTACTCGGGATAGACAACCACGAGGGAGCAAGGCCCACTTCCTTGTTTTGCCTTGTCTCAACTGCTTGGTAGCCCATTGTTCTGCAGAAGTTTCCCCTTGTTTTTTAAGTCATTGAGAAGGAATTGCTGCTGCTGAGGACAGGAGCGGGGCCCTGCGTGGCTGACCACATGCAGATGCAGTACCTGATCAGCAGAGAGAGGGCTACCCCACTTCCTGATGGGTACAGATCATCCCTGCCCAATTGACAGCCACATGTGGCCATGTAAATCCATGTCCACAAAAGGCATCTGAAGTGGAGATGGCATATGTGAAGCTCTTAAACACAGGAAGAACTTGGTTCTTAAGAGGTGGGTTCTCCACGAGTTTCCTTCAGTGAACTGAACATTGTAGCAAACTGAAAACCTTTAGGTTAGCTCCTTTGCCAAGGTGGCCTGAAAAGGTATCTTGTGGTTTTATTTCTTTTTGTTTTGTTTTTGTGCCCATCCTGGGGCTTGAACTCAGGGCATGGGTGCTGTCCCTGAGCTTCTTTGGCTCAAGGTTAGCACTCTACCACTTGAGCCACAGCACCACTTCCAGCCTTTTCTGAGCTGTTTATTGAAGATAAGAGTCTCATGGACTTTCCTGCCTGGACTGGCTTCAAACCCTGATCCTTAGACCTCAGCCTCCTGAGTAGCTAGGATTACAGGTGTGAGCCACCAGTACCCAGCTCAAAAGTTTCTTACAGGACACATAATATCCCTGTAGAAGTATTGAACAGGAAGGCTGGAATTCATAAATCAGAGTATTCATCTTACAAGATGAATTCTCTGAAGTGTTCTTTCAGGAGATGAACACTATACCAAAATGGGAACCTTCAGGTTAATTCATTTTCTGAAATGCATTGCATAGGTTTCTTAACCCCACAACACAATAGCATGAAATACACACAGAGCCGTTGCAAACATGAGTCAGAAAATGATTCTAAATAGCTGGTCTGAATTTTTAACAATTCAGTTCCTTGGATACATAAGCCATCTTTCCAATGCTCAACATCTATCCATGGCTCCTCTTTTGGATAGTATAGATGAGAAAAGCATTTTCTAGAAAGTTCTATGGGGCAGCTCTGGTACACAGCTTGGTCCTGGAGTGGAGAGGTACAGCATGTAGGCAGTAAAGAAGAAAGTATATGTCTATCTATATGTTTTTTGGGTAGGCTTTCTCTATTTAGTGCAACAAAACATTGCTGCAGGATGATTTTAGCCCCAAACACAAGCTCCCGAATTCCTTGGGTCAGGTCTGGCCACTCACTAGTACTTGACAAAACAGAAGACAGGTAGCAGCGAAGGTCAGAGAAAACAAGTTTATTACATGGCATGGGGCAGCCATGGGAAGAGGAAAGGTATGTTTCAACCCATCTTCCCTATCTTTCCTGGATAGACATTTACTTTGGATTTAAATAGGAGCAAAAATCAGGGCCAGGGAAAAGGTATGCATAGTTAAATGCCAGTCACAGGTGCATTCAGTGGTCTTAGGGAGCTGGCAGCTGCCAGCGATGGTTTGGCAGCTCCTTGCTGCAGGACTGGTTGGGTGAGGCTTTGTTACAAGAAGCACTGGCAACTGGCGTTCGGCCTGTGTTTCCTGTCCAGTCTTTCCTGGATTCCAAGATGGCTGCCAAGGGATCAGGGCAAGGCCATAGATGCAAAATGGAGACTGAGATGCCTGGCTCCTGTCCTGCCTTCCACTCACTCCAGGGCCCCAAGTGAGGAGTCAGTGAAGAGACAGCACTGAAGTTCATGGTGCACGGGTCAGCTTCCGTTCAGGCGGTGAGGACTCCCGTGTTCATCTCCGGGTATCATAGGCTAAAGAATATCCCTGATCCTTCCAGTAAATTGATCGCTAATTTTTAAATGTGTGTAATGAGTTTTCCATTTTCATCTTTGTCTTCAATCATCTTTTAGAGGGACTGCTTCAGGGATTGCTGGCTAGATAAGTTTGCTTTTTGCTTTTGAAAAACCCTCCTGTGTTGAACTTCTCTTGCCACTGAACACTGGCAATGGGAAACATGAAAACTGGAGGTTGAAAGAGCTAAATTCTAGCTCGTTTAGAATGTTCCTGTTAGCTTTGGCCATCCTGATGGGATGCAAACAAATTCTTTCTACTGTGGACTTACTGCTACCCAGAAACTGAGTGAGAGAGGTTGGCATGGAAGTCTTCCATATTCTATAACAACTTGTTACTTCATCCCTTTATGTTTTCCCAATACCAAGCTCTTCTCCCTACTGCTGTATCCAGAGACTCCTCCTCCACCATTGTCTTCCCCACCTGCAACCTCAGACTTGCTCATCTTTGAGGACAAAGAAACAGTGCCCCCACTCAGCTACCAAAGTATTTGTCACCACAAAGCATCTAGTAGCAGGGTCGAAATTCAGAACCAACAACACTAAATGCTGGCATGGATGTGGAGCAACCATAAATCTCATTTGTGGCTGATGGAAATGCAAAATGGTACGGCCACTTTGGAAGGCAGTTGGATATGTTTGTTACAAAACTAGACATACTCTTACCCAGAAATTGTGCTTTGTGGTATTTACCTAAAGGAGTGAAACACTTGTGTCTACACAACAAACATGGATGTCTGCAACAGCTTTACTCATAGGTGCACGGACAAAAAGCTGCATGCACATCTAGATATGGAAGCTTATTAATAATGAGCCTCAAGCCATGTAAACAACATGGCGGTGCCTTAAGTACATATTGCTAAGGGAAAGAAGCTAACCTCTACAGGCTGGATGCTATATATGGCTTGCAGTATGTGACTTTCTAGAAAAGGCAAAAAAGGCAGGGAAGAGATCAGTATTTACCACAGGTTGAGGGAGGGAGGAAAAATAAAGCATGGAGCATTTGGGGAGCAGAGAAACGACTATGGCTCCCTAGTCGTGAATACATGTCATTACACAGTGTGTAGTATGAAGTGACCCCTATAGTAACCTGTGTGCCCCAAGGAGGCCCTGCTGTCTTGCTGGACCGCCCCGCACACTCACTTGACCCCGAGCTGCCATCTGGGTCCTTCTGTGCTTTTTCCCATTGACTACGTCTTTGCCCTCACCAGCCACAGAACCCCTGGGTCTGATTTACAGAGGTGACTTCAACCATGTGGCGCTTGCTCATCCACACGTACAACAGACTTCAAAGGCTGAGCACAGGATTTTAAGTTCTGCAATTCTTGTGTTTTGCACACATCAGTGTCTACACGTAAGGTAAAATCCAACCCCTCAAACACAGACCATGTGTGTTATTATTTACTAGCAAGTTGTATCTTTTTAAAACAGGGCAATTTTTTAAAAGCCAAACAGGGTTAGATTTTAGAAGAGTAAAGCCCTTTTTAGTGGCACCGTGCTGACTTTTTTCCTAAATGCTTACCATCTGTGCCATTGCTTTTCTAGGATTATGAATAGGCTGCCCTCTGTTCTAATAGCATGAGGCAAGATGGAGACCTGAATCTCTGCATTGAGTGTACCAAAGCTGCCCCAGTGTTTCTTGCTGCCAAAATACTTCCATGCCCGTTCCCTAACCTGCTCCTATAAGAACATCTGTGGTTACTCTCTTCCTGATAACCTCTATCTCCACCTCTCTGTCTCCACCCTGTGGTTCTTCTGCTCCTTCCCTAGGCCAAAGCCCCTTTCTTTAACTGATTTTCCAAAGTCCAATCTTGTTTCCCTCCTCACCCCATTCCTTTTCCCACCCTCACACCACCCCATTCCTTTTCTCCTTATAGCCACAGTGATCTTTCTCATACAAACCTCCTCGTATCCTACTCCCTCCACATCACAGGGACCACGTGCCTTGGCCCCTAGGTCACTTCCTGGACTTCATGCCATGGCCCCTGTATCATTTCCTAGACCACATGCCATGGCTGCTGAGTGATGTCTTGAGACACTCTCCAGCCAGGCTGATTGCACTGACTGGAGTGCCCTGTGCTTCCCCCCTCTCTTCTGGATCTCGCATACCACATTGCTTGTTCTCCTGAGGGACCATCATGCACCGTGGCACCTCAGAGATCTACCCATCTTTGTTCAAGTCCTAGGAACTGAGCCCCATCTTTGGAAACGATGGCCTTGGCCTTGTCTCACACAACACACCCTTTGTATGCACACAGTAACACAGTGTAAGCACGGTCCTAACTATGAGGGCACTTTAACCCTTTCAGTCTGATGACTCTGCAGATCTCCACATAAAATGTATAAACAAATAAAATGTAGCAGCTGTCTCAGGGGAAAAGGTCAAGCTCTTGAAGTGCATCATGGGCCACGATGGTCGTATTTTTCAGTCTTGGCCGTGGACCAGAATCGTCTGTGAAACCTTATAAAAATTCCATACCCAGAACCTGCCTCCAATATTCTAGTTTAATAAGCCTAAAGAGGAGCCCAGGGTTAATGGAAAGGGGGATAAATCTCCAGTGTTATTCTGCTAAGCAAGCAGTCTTAGAACTTAACAACCACCCTAAGGTTTAATGGACCCAAGTTAAGACCATTTCCAGTAGGAGATATAGGAGTTCAGCGGGAGCTGGGGTCTGGGAATAAACACAAAGAAATAGGGTTAGAGCTAAGATTGGAAACACTGTTTTTCATGCAGATACAAATGGATGAGAAAGAAAGTTGTAAAGTGAGATACACAGTCAGGGAAATATGAGCCTGGCAAAGAATGGAGACTAGATTCACTGGGCAAAGCACAGAATTCTCTTAAGCTGGGGATGTTGCCATTCTCAGCAGAATTCCTTTACAATGGAAGCCTGGAGTATCTTGGAAATGGGAGGAACTCTGAGAAGAATTCCCTCCTCCCACTATGGTCTTGGGATGATGAGAGGAAGCCGAAGGGTCCAGGTAAGGAGTGGGTGGCACAAAAGGCAGCAGGACTTGGAGACTCGGTCATTAATTAGCTATGAAGAGATGAAGTCTGGCCTAGGCCCACTCCATAAGGGAAACTTCACACATTTTATGTGGGGACTGGGGTCGGCTGGAGGGTTCCCAGAGAGCTCCTAGTTTGCAGATGCCATTAATGAGAAGCAGGATGGCTCTGTTTCCTGTGCATTCCAGGAGGCAATGGGAAATGGCGCTGGCTCCGGTAGAGAGGCAACAAGGTGCACATTGTCTGAGCATGAAATCAAATCTATAATGCACACGGTGATCTGGGACTTGTGTCTTCTGTACGGAAGCACCCAAGAAGGAGATAACACCTCTTCATTTCTCTCAGCCACCATCTTTCTCCCCTATTTTCCAATGTTTTTTCATCAGCACAACAGAGTTGTTTCTGACCTTTAGGATTACTTAAGGGTTAGAGTTAGACGCTGCCTTCCATTCTGTACTCCAGATGATGCAGGCATTGCGTTGGTGACCAGTAAATTGCCGGCTTTAACCCCCCTGTAGTAGGACCATGGACAGCTCCTCTCCTGACTGGCTGCAGGCAGAACACCATCCCCAGGCCTCCCCTGCCTCCCTCCCTCCTAACCCAAGTGAGTTCTGAAGGCAGATGCTCATGAGTACTCTACAAGCATACCCATGCACAAAGAAGTGGTTTTTTTTTCTTTTTTTAAAAAAAACACTCTGATGAACAACGCTGAAAAATATCTTTTATTTCTGGACTTTTTAATAGCCCTTCATATGATCATTTTTCTCTATGGGATGCCAATGTACTGAATATAGTTCCTTCTTTAAAAATTGTAATCAGGCGAAGCTCAGCGTGCGGGATGGGGACAGGAGGGCTCCCTGCGGGCTTCCCGGGAGCCCGGTTGCTGCTGTTGAATACGATAGCGCTCAGTGGAGACACTGAGGATGAAGATTTGAGCAGAAAGCCATTGCATTGTCTCCTGGACTCCAACATGTTGCATGAGCTACAGGAAAGTTCTGTCGTGGCATGTATATCTGCACCGAGCCTTAAAAACAGATCTGAATGTGCGAGTGTGGAAGCCCCAAGTGTCTTTGGCTCCCATCGGGAAGTGTCACGAGCGACTTTCTGTCTTCCTCGCGTCTCGTGCCCTCCTCTCCTCCCAACCTATTCCTTTGCTCATCTCCTGTGCTGTGGGCACTTACATTTCTGTAGCAAATAATGAGGACTCTGAGGACTTCCCGCCCTCAAAGCTGGGATTGATTGTAAAGGTTGTCACCAGGCAACAACATCCCGGCGTGGTGCCGTTGTGGTCCACTCTGTCTCAGCCAAAGGTGTGTCAGGACCTGGGCTTCCGTGGGGTCAGCATGGAGGGCGGGGCGAGGGCTCATAGCCACTTGAAAACCGTGTCACTGGTCCCTGGGGGGTGGGGCTAGCGTGGAATGAATGCCATTGTTCAGGAACAAGACTTCCTCGTGAGGAGCTTTACTAGTTGATTCCAGGCGGTGGGCTCTGGCCATGGACATATTGATGTGTCCCTCTGTTTTATCTCTCTTGCGTCCCTGCCCTTTGTGATGACAGCCAGCCCCTTTGTCTGCCTCTCTCCCACAAACTTCTAAGAGGTTCTCATCACAACTCTCCTATGACACTGAAAGGAGAGAAAGCTTTAAGTGAAAGATGTTCTGGGGCCGGAAGGGCAAGTAGCAGGGACTGAGTCACACTTAAGCAGTGTGGCATCAGGTGGGACACAGAAGGTGGAGACCAGAGGGAGAGAAACGTCAGTTCTCTGAGGTCTTGCTTGCTGCAAACAGGGAGAAGACTTTAATTAAACATGGCCTCCACTTGGTAATAGTATCTATGGTCTCCCTAAAAGGACAGCTGCATTTGATTCATCTCCATGTCCCCCAGGACTACCGCCATCAATATATAGAATACCTCCGCATATGCCAACAATGCGTAGCTTCCGCTGCCTGCATGCGTCACGCAGGCCGAGGGCTGACGTGCGGGTGTGAGTTCCACCGGCATCTTGATCCTCTCCCCATCGCCCTGTGCAGCGGCCATTTCCATCGCTTCATCTGTTACAGAAATGAAGACGGGGGAACAATAATGCTGGGTGGCACTGGCTGGGGGCTAACCACCATTGAAGGCTGAGACAGAGAGAAGCCCAGATTCACAGTCTCCAGAGAGAGCAGGGTGGGAGGAAGTGTTGGACATGGCCAGTGAGAATGCAATGGTTAGGTAGAGGGTTTTCATGCTGAGGTCAGAATTCCTATTCTCGTTGAAGACCATCTTCTCATCCTGGACCCTGTGGTTACAGAATGTACTGTACACTTTCCCCCATGCCAAGTCTGGGCCAGGCCACCAGGCGGTGTTCACGTAGGAGCCAGAGTCAGTGAGACTCACGTGGGGTGAGCCCTTGTTTGACCAGGGGAAGTGGTGTCCCCTCATGTCGTGCTACACTGGTTGTGGGGGACGCTCGGCTCTGCGCGCTACTCCCGCCGGCAGGAGGGCAGAGCGTATCCCAATTGAGACTAAGCTGAGATGGAGTAGGGCCGTCGAACCTACCCATCCCAAGCCCCCCTTACGTTTAAGAACAGACACTGGACACGGAGATTTCGGGGAGCCGTCTGATGGACTACCGACTTCCGAAAGTTTTATTCAGGGGAGGGGTTTATATAACAGTAATGACGAGGGAGGGGGAGGGACTAACCAGGTGCTAACGATAGGCTGGTGAGCATGTCCATCACGGTGATGTCACGGAACTTCCCGCAGAGGCGGAGACCACAGTCCCCCCAGGACCGGTCCCCAGCGCCATTACAAGATGTGTGCTTGCAGATGGAGGGCAGGGGAGGTTTCAGACCCAGGGATAAGGTAGGAGTGGCTAACAGCCAGCAGTCCCAGGTCTTAAAGGTATAGCCATCCCCGACACCCTCAGAGGCTTAAAGGCCAGGTCTCTAGGAAGGAAAAGCATGAAGGCATGCCTGTGTAAAATTCTGGTGTGTTGTGTTGATTCAAGTTGGAGGGAGTGCTCTTTAAAGTTAATTATTTTCAAAATAGAAAGCAAAAACAATTTGTCACAACAGATTTCTACCTCAGATGGAGTACCTGTTAACTGGTGAAGATCTCTTGAAATATATAAGATACACATTCAGCAGATCACTTTACAGAATCAGAGGCAGGAATTTATTTGATTTTGTGTTCCACTGAATTTCTACCACAGCATTTCAACCTGGCTAGAAGGTGACCTTCTGCTTCACTGGTGGACTTTTCCTGCCTTGGAGAAATAACCCCAACTATTTTTTACCTATTATTTCTCACGAACCCTTTTTAGTTTCATTTTAGCTGTAGCTTAGTTTGAGTAGATACAACAATTCTGAGCCAATTAACTATGATTTTCTTTTTGCTTCATTAAAACTTTCTGTGTAGTTTGATTCACTAGAATTTTAGCTAATGAAGTCTTTCTTCCCCACCCCTGGTGGCAAAAGTAGCTTTAAAAAAAAAACGATCACTATGGCCCCAAAGATAAAGTAATAAAATAATACCCTGGGGCAATGCTTTAAAATATTGCACAGATTGTCCTCCTCTTTTGGAGGAGCTGGCAGCAGAGCACCAATATGAAGCGTCAGAATTTTCTATTAGTGTCACCTTGGAGGGCAAGGGTTCTCTGTTCCATGCCGCAGCTTCCTATGTTTGGGATGGAGAGCAAATGATTGCAGTGGAAATACATCTCTCTTTCCCTCTCCAAACTTGCATGCTATCCTGGCACTATTTGCAAATGCATTTTGTCCAAGAAGATACCATCTAAATGAATTCTATTAATTTATCTTTCTGGATGGGGCTGTTTCCAACAGAGAATATACATATTTGCCTGGTCTAAACATTTTTTCCCCCTTCATTTCCACCAGAAGCCTCTTCCTTTTTGCCTGCAAAGTGGGAGATGTGAAATTGGTTATCTCAGTTCTGAGGACAGAGGATGAGTATAAATGACTTACAGGATCCTTCAGCCCGAAGGCATCTCGACTGACAACCACAGTAGTGAGGCAATCAGAGGAAGGAGTTAGCCCAGAATCCTCCCCATCTTAGAGTGGAGTTGATTCTATTTCCCATCTGATTGCAACCTTTTGCATAAAAATGAGTCTATTGAATTGTAATGTTTCCTCCTTCAAATGGTGTGGTATTGTCACAACAAAAGGAAAAGAGGAATTGAGTAAGTATATATTCTTGATTCATAACATAATAAGGGTCAGAAAATAGTATATGATGGTTCCGCATTTAAGACCTCTTAAACAATAATCAGAAGCATGAATAGAATGGAATAAAATTGGTTTGGGGGAGGAGCATACAATCTTCATCTCCTACTTATCACTCACATGGAAAATGGACCTACAATAGTAGTAGCATAATTAGATTTCACCACTTCAACCTAGGAAAGTAGTTGGAAGTCAATATCTTCAGGCCCCTGTAAGCTGGAATTATAATAAAACACAATTACTGCTTAAAGATACTGAATACAAACATATCATCAGCCATCTTTATCACAAGATAACAGTTCTCAAATATTTAAGCTGCCAATGCATTTAGATGACACATTATTGCATATAGATGACATATTATTATAGGTAGAATTTAACTACC
Source organism: Perognathus longimembris pacificus (assembly GCF_023159225.1). Taxonomy (NCBI): domain Eukaryota; kingdom Metazoa; phylum Chordata; class Mammalia; order Rodentia; family Heteromyidae; genus Perognathus; species Perognathus longimembris. The sequence goes on along the minus strand of NC_063162.1, from coordinate 8,453,645 downwards.
TGTTCAGATGTAAAATTATAAAACTGTGAAGAACCTAAACCACATATTGCTTCTACCTACTTTCCAAGCCTGCAGCTGTATAAAATAGAATTAAAGGCAACATTGTCGAATTTTAAAATTGGAAAAGATTAACTCTTTATTAACTGACACCAAACTCAAAAGCTATTGGTTGTTTCTAGTGGAGAGAATTGAGTTTCCCAGTTCTTAGGTAGCAAGTAGCATAAAGTTGCTTTTAGCTTGACCCTAATGGAGCCCAGCCAATTAAATTAATCTACTACACATTTAATTAATTAATTAGTCTGCTACACGGCTATCATCATTGACATAATATAGTATGTATATCACTGTGTATATGTTTTCTTCATTGGTTTGCTTTGGTTTTGGTTTCTATAACCAGTGTACTCTAGGCAAGATGACACATCACACTTTGGTTAATCAGAGTGCTCAGATCTGTTGCTCTAACAAATGATGTCCATGACTTTAGATCTGACAAATAGGGCTTGATGGGAGGTGGGAAGAGACCCCAGAGGTACTTAGGGATTGGCAGAGGCTCTGCCCTCTGATGCCATCACCAGTGAACAGTGGCTTCCAGGGCCTACCTGAGGAAGGGTAGGGAGGACTTGGTTATCCCATCCCTGCCGACTGGCCAGATCCAGTCACCCAGCCCATCACAGACCACGTACTCTGCCCCCTCCCACAAGTCCAGACAAGAGAGGGGAATCAGATGGAAGAGAATTGGACCCGTGGGACGCAACTGTAGCGTTCTCCTAATGGGAAGATTCCTCTAACATTCAAGTGTTGGGTCCTGAGAGATTATAATCCCCTCCCAGGGGTCACCCAAGCCACGCGCATGCTTGGGGAAGCATGGGTCTCCTTTCTCCTTCTCGTGGCTCCGCTCTGTGGGTCTGGAGTGGAGCTCAGGAATCTCGATGTCTTCCCAGGGAGGTGTTTCCTGGGTCTCCACGACACAGAGGCTCTCTAAGCTGCTGTCACTCATCTCTTCCTTAGTTACTTACTGTGTTCACAGTGACATTTCCCACCTGCTGGAAAACATTATTGTTATTATAAAGGTCCTGTACAGAGGGGTTATTTAAGTCATGTGATGAATACATTTCTTCTTGGACAATGTCCCCCTTTCCTTTTCCCTCTCCCAGTTTGTCCCTCCTGTCCCCCCTCCCCCCACGTGTTGTACAGTTCATCATTGACTTTGCAAATGTCAGAATGTTAAACTTGGCTGATTTCCCTCACTGAATTGACTGTTCCAAGAGGTTAGAGAAGATGCCTCTCTCAGATCCTTCAACTGTGCCTGCCCCACCCAGGCAATCAATATTCTGTCTGCTCAATGAGTAAGTAAGTAAATGTCTGTTTGGAAACAAGCCTTCCAGGTGGGTCTGCTGCAATCTGTCCATTGGCCATGCTTTGATAACTACTTCGGTGTATTTGCTTTTACCTCTTCTGGAAATCAATGGTCCCCAATTTACTTTAATTTGATTCCACACAATTAAACCCACATTCACAACAGTGCCATGAGGCAGGTGCTATAATCCTGTCAATCTCGTGCAAAGAAGGATCCTAGTCCTTCCTACCCTAGCCTGACACGCAGTCTCCGTTACTATCTCAGGACACATGCCCACACGCATGTCCAACCCTGATGGCCAGCATGACCTGTGTGCACCAGGTCGCCAGTGCCTGTCCTTCGTGGCTACTTGGCATCCTTCTCCTTTTCTAATAGTGTCCTGGGCTTGGGACATGGACTTGGGATGCCATCCTCTTCCTGCTTTTATGATTTCTTATGGTGGAGACATCTAGGGCCGCCTGGGAAAGCCTGGATCAGCCTCTTTACCTAACCATGGCTGCCTGGAACTCCTGCTCCCCAGCCTTCCTATCTTGGGTGGTACAAGGCTTGCTTTGCTTTCTGGCATTGGTGCCCCACTGGGAGGGGTGAGGAGTTCTTCTCGCGTGATCTGAGCATGCTGAGCTTTTACTAAGCCTGGCCCTCGGGCCCCATCTATTGTGCCTCTCTCTTTCTGGTAGTGGTCTCTAACTAGTCACGCAGTGTCCTTCCACCCTCCTAACTGCCTTGATTAAACTGGGAGTGACAGTGTAGCTCCCTGCCCCACCAGGTGATATTTTCCTCCTTCCTTGATTATATGTCACAGTTCTATCCAATGAGAGACAAGCAGTAGGTGGTTGAATAGGTTTTCTAGTAAAGTTTCTTGAAAGGAAAGGCCTGCCTCTTGGCATGACTGTGTCTCAGCCTCAGCAAAGGAAGGTGCAGGTGTGATGTCTCCCACCCCTCTCCCCGCCTAGGCCACGAAGGCATGTCCCGTGGTGAGAAAAGAGATGTGAAAACACCCACTTATGCAACAGATCTTCTGATTCATCTATGACAAAGTGTTACATTTCACCCCAAACGATCTCCGCTTTGCTTTCTCTAAATATCAAGTATCCCCCATGTAACTTTGTTATATTTAACATAACATTTCAAGTGCTTTGCAGTTCAGTGCTGCACGGTCATTAGGAACTTGAGCTCTTAGATACAGGGCTTCGAAATCTTAGATTTGTTGTTTTCTCAGGCAATTGGAAGGCCCATGCTGAGCAACCCTGACTGAGAGAATGGAATATAAATGTCATCACTCCAGAGCCTCTATGAGGATGAAGTGAGCTAACCAATCCCCTCCCCCTACCATTGCTTGTAAGCAATAGAAGCTAATGTTAGCATCATCATAATCAGTATTACTGGAGCCCAAAGCCGAAGCACACACTGATACAGCCTGGTGCCTACCTTGCGATTCCTCCAGTTGGTGCCAAGAGGGGCCATACTAATGGTGGTTGTCCGGTTGCATATGCATTTTCAGTATATCTTAGCTGTCTTTGTTCTCAAACCTTTATAATTCGGACTGCTCTCAGAGACTACAGACATCTTTGTCAGTAGACTCCTAGTTACTAGTTTGGGGGAGAAGTTGGTTTATTATTTTATCTAGTGAGATGTAGCGACTATGCTGTATTCAGTCCAGTGAGTTTTGACAATTGTGTAAATGTGCGTAGCCCCAGTCCGAACAAGAGATAGAACATTTTCAGCGTCCTAGAAATTGCTTTCTGTCCCTTTTCAGTTAATCTCCACCAAAGGCAACCCATTCCTGATTTGCATCATCATTCCCTAGTTCTGACTATTCTAAACCTTCCCGGAAATAGAATCACACCATATGTACTCTCTTGTTTTCTGACTTCTTTGCTACATACAACAGGGGTTTGAGAGTCAGTCACCTGTTACATTCTGTGTCGGTGGTTCATCCATCCCTACCCCGCCCCTTTTTTCTTTTACTGAGTTGTGTACAGGGTTGCCATGCTCTGTTTAGTAAAGCGGATAGACATTACCATCGCTCCAGATGTTGTCTGCCATGAATGTTTTCATATAAGTTCCAGGATGTTCACATGGTTGTGCTTCTCTTGGGTAAACACCCACATGTGTAGTTCCTGAGTCAGACTTTTTATTTTATGGTGTCCCCTTTATTGTCTCGTTAGCCTGTAGCTCTTTGGACAGGCTTCCTCCATGTAGATCTCCATACTATTGGTCTATGTGCACATATTATTATACGGCTTCCTGCTCAATGTAGCCTCACTTGCTCAGTCCCTCCCAGCCTTGTGTGGGTCACGGTCTCCTGCCCCGTGTGTTCTCGGCCCCACAATCTGGTATTGCTGTTGGGCCTGCAACAGTGAATAGCATTTTTAATAAATGTATCTTAAAATAAGATATTAAAAGAAAGTGAATAGCCAGGCACGGTAGCTCAACCTGAGCTCCTGGAGAGGCAGAGGCTGAAGGAAGACCGTGTGGGGTTAGTCCGCCTCCCTGTTTTAGTTCCAAACAGAAATGATAAAAAGTCCTTCACCGGAAGGAGCTGGGTGTGGCTTGCAGAGTGGCCGACTGTCTCCCTCCCCCCCCCCCCGCCCCCGGGGCCCATGTCTGGGAGTTGCAAGGGGTCTCCATCCTCCCGGCCTGTGGGCGTGTTCTCGCCCCCACACCCTGAGCCCACAGCGCGTCTTCCCGCTGCTGCACAGAGCCAGGTGGGGTGTGGGAGAGGCGTGGGCTCTGTCACCTCGGGGAGTGAGCACGCACACACTGAATCAGCTGGATGGTAAAAATAAATGTGTGGTGGTGCATTTGGCTGTCATGCATGAGAGAAAGTCGCCTGAAGAGCGGAGCCATGAGTGAGTAGGACAGAGAGCAGGCTGCCTGAGGTGCCCCTACCCAGGGACGCCCCGGTGACCTCAACAAGCCATGCGGTGACCCGCGGTCTCCCGCTTCATGAGCGCCCTTCCCAGCTGCAAATAAAGCAGGCTCTAGAAGGCAAAGACGGACACAAGCAAACCACTTTCCCCTGTGCCTTGGAGCGGGGGGGGGGGGGGGCAGTCCTAAGTCTAATCCATCCAGCCACCACTTCCCACCAGAGAAGGAAGGCGGCACAAGCCCACCCCACCCCCCACCCCTCAGCCGTCCTGTATTTGCCTCCATAGCTCAGCTCCCCAGATTACATTGCAAATGATGGAGTGCTACACAAGGCTCTGGGCAGGCCAAACCAGGCTTTGTAAATGGAAAAGAGGATTGCGGCTGGCAGCCGTGGCTCAGAGGATGCATTCGCTGCTTATGCGCGTCTGAGTGTTTCTTTTCATTATTTAAGCAGTTGTACAAAGGAGGTGCCGTTTAACAAAGAAGTTTACATATACACACGTTGAAAGCGACATGGATCCTGTTGGCTTTTTGACCCTGCGCCCCTTCCATTGTCCTAGCAGCCGCCCCTCCAGGCTGAGTAGCAACACGTGCCTTCTTAGCCCCAGATCCATTCCTCTGAAGCTGGCATCTCTGGAAAGCAGCCTCTGTCCCTTGCTTCTGGCTATGTGCAGGGGGAAGGGCTCTCTTTGATCTGGGTGCTTGTTTTCTCCAAACACTGCTTCCCGCTACCACAGCAGAGCCGCAGGGCGGCTCTTGGTGAGTCTGGTTCTCCAGGTGCTCTGCTGCTGTGTGAAGCCAAAGACCAGGAAGAAAGCGTCAAGTCACTGAGACAGAGATTCCCGAGGCCTTGTGCCAGTGGAATGGAGACGGGGATTCTTTGCTGTGGGTGCAGCCCATAGCCCACGCAGAGCGGCACACCGAGCAACGTCCCGAGATGCTACCTGTGAGATGTTAGCACCATCACCCATTCCCAAGCGATGACCCAATAGCTTCCATTATGAGATGCAGATTGTTAGAAGTTTCCACACTGAAAGGCTATCTTGACATTGACCAGGAGAGGTGGTGTAGGCTTTTGAAGACAGCATGATCTTGAAGGTTCTGGCTCTTGCAAGTCCTTGGAGAAGTCAACGTCTTTATCATCCCGTGGTAAAATACTGGATGCAATTTGGAACTCATTCAGACAGACTTTTAGTCTCTCACATGGTCTGCTGTCCCTCAGTTCATCCCCCCCCCCCCAGATGGTAATTGCTCCAGTGAGACCTGCAGACAATGGGAAGGGTAGAAAGTTTCCTCGCTGCCAACACAACGCAGATACCATGGTCAGCCCCACTGTGCCCAAGATGGGCTGGAAAGCGGGGCCCAGGTCAGAATGCTACAGTCTACTTGGGACTCTGCAAAAAAAAAAAAAAAAAAAAAAATATCTCAACCATAGGCATTCTGAGCATAATTTTTAAATCCCCTGGCTAATTGAAGATTGCTGGGGTGTCATTTCTTTCTTTCTAACTGGCTGCGTTTGCTGAAGCCAGCTGCCCTACTGTGAAGTTAATGTTCGTTTCCTGTATGGCGTTCTCAATGACGTGGACACAACGTGGGCTGTTCAGGTGGTTCCTTGAGGTCCAAAAGCCACCGTGAAGGCTCCAGGGCCTTAGTGTGCTACTGGAACAGTCTTGTCGTGGGCTCCCAGTCATATTTATTCCTGAAATTCACATCTCTGACCTCATATCCTCCCCCCCCCCACCGCCTTCTCTCATCTCTCTTGTAAGATTCTCAGTCATTGGAATTAGGACCGTGTTGAACCTCCAGGATTTCATCTTGAAATCCCTGGTTACATCTGCAAAGACCTTTATTCCACGCAAGTACATATTCTCAGGCTGCATGGGTATGAATTTGTGGGGCCGGCAGATGGGACGGTGGAACCGACCTAAACCTCTTTGAATGCGGCAGCATTGCTTCTCGGGCTTTCCTGGCCTAGGGTCACCCGGGGCCGCAGTCTGCAAGTCTGGGGCGTGCGTGTACGTCTGCAAGACCCCCAGGTGCGGGTGTGGCGATGCCACACGTCTGGAGAATGTCCACAGTATGAGGAAATGTGTGCAGTGACTTAGCCATGCTAAAGCTAAGCCAAGATGGCCTGGCCAGGAACAGTTCCAGAAACAATTCCAAGTGCTTGTGGGCTCAGAAGGAGAAACAAAGAGAACGGTGGATGCGAAACCAACTTTGCCCAGAGTGAAAAAAAAAAAAAAAAGTAAACTGTGAGGAGGCTGCACGATCCTTGTCCCAATCCCTCCGTCTGAGCTGAAATGGAGGGACTGACACAAGACAGCGTACAAGTGGGTCCCGTACGTGTGGAAGCAGGAGCTCAGAGCTTTGAGTTCAGGTAGGCGTGGGGAGGAAGAATCAATGTCTGCACAAGTGGGTAGAAGGGAGCGGGGGTATCAGGTCTCCCTTGACCTAAGCCAAGTAAGTAGATACCACAGAGACACGGAGAGACCGGTCGACATCCAAGTAATGACTGTCAGCATCCCACAGAATCGGCCATCGGCGGGACACGATCTCAGAAGCACTGCCTTTAGCTTCGTCACAGAATAGATTTAAAAAGAAAAATCCATAGGTCTTGAAAAGAGTGACATGAAAAAAAACAACTGGATTCTGAGATGGTCAATTAAAAGAAGGAGTGAGCAGCGTGGCTTGGAGCTCACGATGCTGAAATCAATAGACTGTGTCAACCTGCAGGTCCCCGCGGCCCCCTGGCCCACTCAATCCTGGCTCAGTGAGAGGAATCTCGTAAGATGAATGTCTTCTTAAATCACTCCTCTCAGAGAGCACGGAGGAGTGGGACAATGGGGTTGGTTTCTAGAAATGACACCACTGAGTGATTGTGTTGCGGGGCAGTGCTGAACTGAGTTCTTGAGTCTGGAAAACCTGGCTGGTTAAGGTCCTTCCCCCTCTCTTCCCCCCGGTGACACAGGTAAGGCTCACGATGTCCTCTGCTTCCCCGGACAAGGCCACGCAGGAACCCTCTGAATTGCCACTCTTTGTTATCTGGATCTGGTTCTTTCATTGGTTTTTGTGAAATAGACTCTGTCTCGTGATGTCGCCCAGACTCATGCAGAACTCTGTCTACAGTCCAGGCTAGCCTCACACCTGCAATCCTCCCGCCTCGGCCTTCTCAGTGTCAGAATCGCAGGCATGTGGTTCTGCATGCCCAGGGAAAATTCCCATTCTCACTGTTAGCTGAACTGTCCTTGACCAAGCCATACTAACTTCCTGTTAGCTAAACTTTGGTGAGGATTCCCTTTTTTCCCTCCCTGAGTTTTGGCTTACCCTCAGCCCAAGCTAGAAAACACTCCTTCCGCTTAAACAGCCCCTTCTAAGGAACAGACTGACCTTAGCACAAAACACTTCCGGTCTGTTAACCACTCACCATACCCTCTCATGTCTCTTCCTTTCATCTGGAACTTTCTAGATATTTTTGCTTCTCCCCATAAAAGCTCTTCTCTGGCTGACCTTGGAGTTGCTTGTAGATCTCCTAGTCAGAGTGTCCTCCCTATTATGAGTCCTCCTCCTCCTCCTCCTCCTTCTGCAGCAGCCCCCCTTGGTTCTTGCTTTAATCCTTTGGATGACATCTCTCTTTATCCAAATTCAGATTTCATTCTTAGTTGACACCAAGAGAAATAAGGGAAACACGTATGTAAGTGATTGTCTGCTTAATGGCTCTGCAATCTTTCCTTCCCTCAGTCCTATTCCGCTGGCCTTCTTAGAGCAGGGCTGGGGGCGTCAAAGAGAATGAAGCCAGGGGACGGGACCCCGGCTCCCACACGGCCCCTGCCGCTTACCACCTGCTTTCCCATGGGAGCATGCCGTTGAGGGGGTGCGGGGCATCCTGGGTCTCAGCAGAAACCATTCCTTCCAGGAATCTTGGGTCTTTTATTTCAGGTCTCACAGCTGGGACTTGGTGATTGATTGGACTTTTCCAGCCATTAACACCCTGAATTCTAATGTGTTTCTACTCCAAACTGTTCACGGAGTCTCGTATTGGTAAGCTTGGCTGCTAACTCTTCTGGAGGGGGTGTGGGGGAGTGTGAAGGAAGCGTGTGAGTGTGTATGAGTATTCTCTGTGTGTGTGTGTGTGTGTGTGTGTGTGTGCGTGTGTTCCTGCACAGTGTGTATGTGGTACCCTGAGGTGTCTGAGCATCCAAGATGCTGGTCTAAGTGAGGCACTCGGTTGATTTTTTTTTTCTTCCTGTCCAAGGCTTGGGCTGCGTGGATTTGCTTCCTCAGCTCCATTCCCCCATGGTCCTGTGCACAGGTTTCCGGGACAGACACGGTATTCCACACCACTGGTGTGGATTTGCAGTGGTTTCTCCACGCTTTTCCCAGTGCACCGGCAGACGCCCTGCTCTGAGTGGCTTCTCCTTTCCTCCCTTGGTTCCGAGCAGTGTTCACTGAGTGTCTACGGGTTTTTCGGTAAAATGTTCAAAGCAAAGGCTTTGGATAGCACATTCGAGCCGACCAGCTTTGAAGATGGACTTTCTAATTTTCTTTACTTGCTTATTTTAGGAAAGGAAGCTCCTCAGTACCTAACCCGATTCCAGAACAGGGGCAGTGGAACTTGGCTGCAGGATCAGGGCTGAGACTCTGTCCTGTCTTCCTCCTCACCCTCTCTGGGCGCCCAAGCTGTGGCGCAGCGAGTCTCCGTCACTGAGCTATCTATCAGCCACTGCTTTCCTTGTCAGGGAAGTTGAGATTCAGACAAGTTCTCTACCCATGACCACGGAGCTGGTTAGGACAGAACTAGGGTTCCGGGGTTCTGTCCCTTCTCACCTGGCCACCCGCCTTCCTCGCGGAGGTCACCCCGCCTTGCTCATGGCCCCCGATCTCTCCAGAGAGCCTTGTGCTTCTCTGGTGTCCCTGTTTGGTGTGGGCCCCTGACCCCGCGTGGGCTTGGGGACAGCATTATTCTGGAAGGGAGGGATTGATGGAAAGAAAAAAGGAAGTTGTTTTTTTGTGAAATGCTGCTGAAACACTTCACATTCAGCTATCTGTGGCTCCCAGATCCTCTCCAAATGCAACTCACAGACATGAGGGAGGGAATGTTTGCTGTCTGATGGCTGACAAGACACATTATTTTAGAGTCAGGCTTCAGTCAGTGTTAAAACAGGATTTGCTTAAAAAAAAAAAACCAACACATCCAATTTCAAAATCATCAAGATCTCTCTGAAAAATGCCAGCGCAGAGATCTGTAAGAATTTGAATAAGAACTTAAGCTCTAAATGGCATCATTAGTAATGACCCCCGGAAGGTTCCCATTACTAGGTGGCGGGATATGTATGCATCAGTGCCAGGAGATTATGAAGTGAAGAGGAGGCACAGATTCCGCTGCCTGGTAGATTAAAGAGATCTATCAGGCTGATATAGCACTGTGCCCAAGAGAGAACTGAAGCCCTACATAGATAAGCCGACTGAACTTGGCTTAAATTTGCCAGTTTCACAAGTTAGTCTGTCCCTCCCTCCTTCCCTCTTCCTCCCTATCCCTCCCTGCTCCTTCTGTGTGTGTGTCCATTTCTCTCTATGTGTCTCTGTCACAAACACGCACACAAATACGCACACTCTCCCCTCTCGCACTTCCCAAATCCAGATGGTATTGCTGCTGACTTCCATAGCTTAGCTGTGGAAATGTTTATCAAACTCCCTCTACTTCCCTTTCCATGCTCAGTCCTTCTTAAGCAGTCGCCATCTTGTGGCCTGCACCTAAGGAAGCAGAAATTATTTGAGATCCATCTGCAAGGGAGATCTATCTGCCTGTTCTCCCTTATTTATGTATTTATTCGGTTGTTGATTTCTATCAGTGTGGATTCGTGGGATGTTGATAATATCCTCTGGGCTATAATCTGATATAATTTTATTTATTTTTGTTGCTCAAATTTTCTACCTTTGGTCATCAAGAGCTTTCTAGCAAGCTCCCGTGTCTGATACACTCCATCCTTGTGGGGTGTTGGGGTTTGTGTTGTTGTTGTTCTTTAGATTTGGTCATTGTAGATCTTCCAGGCATTTTTTTTGTATTGCATTCACCTTAGATTCTGCTTGTCGCCAAGGAGCCCTGGTGTGTATTGTTGGGAAGTGCTATAAAGAAACAGGACCCGGGAGTGAGCTGTTCTTGTTGCTACTGAGGTGTCATTACATCCAGGCTTCCTCACCTTTCAGAGCCCAGAAACAGATACAGGTCTGTAGCCCATGCATGCTTACATCTATAAATAACACTAGAAGTATTGCCTTCTTAGTTATATTTTTGCTTATTAAAATAACTTAAGCTGTAATCACGCCTGTAATCCTAGCCACACAGGAGGCTGAGATCTGAGGATCAAGGTTCAAAGTCAGTCCCGGAAGAAATGTTTCTGTGAGACTTTTATCTCCAATGAACCATTCAAAAACCAGAAATTGAACTATGGCTGTTTATATGGCTCATATGAATAATCATATTTAATGACAGGTGAAAGTAAACTAAATTCAAATACTAGCACATATAACTTAAGTTTTATTGTGACTTCTGTTATCTTTTGTCACCACTTAATCTGTGTGAGCCTATGACTTAAAAAAAATGTAATCAAGAATACAATTATAAAAAAATAAATTGGACAATGAAATTTCTAAAAGATTGCACAAATTCTAATTTCAGATATTTTATGAATCAAAGTGGTTTTGTTGTTATTCATCATTTTAAAAATAAATAATAAATTATTGATGTAAACACAAAGAGCTCCATTTCTTACTTTGGGGTTTATGAGATTAGTTTTGAAAGTGGGATTTTCATATATATATATATATATAACTTTGGAATGCAGGAGGAACCAATGTAGCTGAATTTTCAAAAATACCAGTTCTACATATGAGTATACCAAATCACCCATGAGCACTGTTTCGGGAGTCTTTCTGGGTCTTACCCAAAAGCCGATATGCATAAGAATGTCAACAGGGTTCTTAATTATCCTGAAGAAGCTTCTCAGCGCCTAATGGGCTGGCCTTGGTGCAGAGATGTGAGTGGTAACTTGAGAATAGATTCACTTCACCTTTACATCATGTTTGGTCTGTCTTTTTGTTGGTAGCAGTTTAAAATCGGGATTTTTGTATATGGAACAGAATCTATATTTCTGACTCTCATTGAAAATTGACGGGAGCACGTCACCACCGTTGCTCACTTGATAATATTAGCATGGTGCTTAATAGAAGTTGTCATCCATATTAGTTTTTCAAGGCTGCCAATTTTTGTATGTGTGTGTGTGTTAGTCCTGGGGCTTGAACTTGAAGCCTAGGCACTATCCCTGGGCTACTTTTGCTCATGGCTAGTGCTGTACCATTTCTGGCAATTTGTGGTTAATGTGAGATCAGTCTCCCACTTTCCTGCCCAGGCTGGCTTCAAACTGTGATCCTCAGATATCAGTCTCCTGAGTAGCTGGGCCGACAGATCTGAGCTGTTAGCACCTGGCCACCTGTTTTTAAAAGTAGTTTAAATAACAGCAGTGAGTTGGAGTTTGGAGCGTAGAAGGTCAAGACCAAGATGTTGGCGGGGTGGACTCCAGTGATCAGCCATAGAAAAGAACCTTCCATGTCCTTCTTCTCCTAGCCACTGGTGGATTTCTGGTGTGTAGACACATCACTCTGACCTCTGTTTTCATGGGCATTCAGTGTCATTCCTGGGCATGCGTCTGTACCTGAATTTTTCCACTTTTAGGACACGTGTCATACTGGGTTAGGGTTCTCCCTTACTCCCATCTAGCTCATCTTAATTATATCTGTAGATAGCCTATCACCAAATAGGATGGCACTTGGAGACTGGGACATAGGACTTTAGCATCGACTTGGAGACACGGTTCAACTCACAGCTGCTCCGTTAGAAGGAATGTGCAGCTGGTGCCACTCCATGATAAGCTAGCTCACGCTCGGGGTCACTCTTGATCACCACCCCCCAAATAGAGACACGTATACTCTCATCTAATCGATGAGGGAATTTAATTGTCACTGCTGCCCTGACTTCCATGAGCTTAGGAACCTATCCATATGAGAGGAACTTAAAATGTGAGAGAGTCATGGAATCATGGAATGTCAGAGTTGGAAAGCTCCTGAGAGGTTGATGGCTGTCACGTGCTTAATCACGGGGGTACAATGCGAGGAATGCTACGATGCGGGCCATTCCAAGCTGGTTTCCACACCGTTGGGGCGTCATTGTTCAAACTTCTCAACTATTTGCCTGAAATTCTTACATATTCATCCAAGACCTTAAAATGAAATTCTATCCCATTGCATTTTTTTAAAAACAGAGATGGATTTGACAAGGCACCCCTTTCTGTCCAGTCTCCAGGATGTAAGTACCTTTCCTCTTAGCTTTGCCTGGGATGGATATTAAGAGATTTGGCTCATAGGGCCTACGTATTGCTTTTTGTTTATTTTGTTGATTAGGGTTCCCTGTTCCTTAGAAAACTCAAGAAACCTTCCCAAGTAAACAGGGCCACTGTGTACAAATCAGAGTTGAGCCAAGGATGCTTTTCAATGGTTCAGCTGTTTCATCGGCTGCTTAACACACAGCATGTGTAAACATGAGTTTCCATCTACAAATGGTATTTCTAAATTTATGGCTCTACACAGCCATTAATTTTGCTACCATCTGGGTCACAGAGGCAAGCTGATAAATCTCTCATCTGCAGTGAAGCATGTTTTCCCATATGCACATTTATCTTCGGGATCCATGTGTATTTCGGCCGGGGCACCATTGATCTTTTTCAGTATCTGTGCTGGTGCATAAGAAGGAAGCAGTAATAACCTGTGTCCACCTGCTCATGATAAATTCTGACTCCTTCAGTTTTCAAAGGAGAAGCCAAGAAGCCACGGTTCTGCATCTCATCCCACACAACAGACGACTGTAAAAGCTGATACATAATAAACTTGACCTTTACGTAGACATCCATTTGCATTCAAGTGAGTGGATAGTGATCCGACTTTAATCGAATGTGGTTGTAAAACTCCCCCCTCCCCCACTGCCTGTGGAAACTTTCCCCTTCCAGAATTAAATGAAATTGAATATTTTTATTACTATCCACTAATATCTTAAACCAATCCCTTAAGGTAGTGGCTGCAGATTTACAGTTGTTCTACAGTCAGCAGTAAGTCACTCTTTAGCTTAACCCATTCTCTCCTGATTATAATTTGCATGGCATCATGGGAAAGTTAGTACAATTAATGGAACATACACCAGATATTACCTGCCTAAAGGATAGGATTCATATATCTATTAATATCCTGAACCCTCCATGTGTTTGGATAGTCATATTATGTGGCTTTCCTTTTAATTTTTTTTAATTGAGTGATTGTGAAATTTGTTACAGTTCAAGTTGTGTAAGTTTCCAGGTGCTTTCATGTTCTTTGTTTTATGGTTTTCAAAATGAACAAGAGTTCTAAGAGACATAAAGGCTATTTCTATTTTCTAGAAGAAAAGGAGGCTCAAGAAAGTTGATAATTTGTTCAGGGGATACAATCTGTGAGTGTTGAGCCAGGCTCTAGTTCTCTGCCCCCAAGTTCAATGTTCTTTCTTCTATTCTACATTGCTTCTCAACATGGACCTTGGGTATTTCCTAACCCATTACTTCTAACAAGCCCTGTCCTGCTTATTCTGAAAACATTGGCATGTGCTAAGCCCTGGTCATCTCTCTTATGCCAGTGCTGAGCCTTGCAATTGGTTGTCTCTGTTCTACAGTTTCAAAACAACCAATCACGAACTGGGATTTCCTCGGTAATGTCTGTGCAAGTAGATGAATGTGAAGGATCTTATCTTACCTCTGAGCACCATGGTCCCCTGCAGGTTGTGTGCTCTCTCGTGGGTCAACATGAGAGGACAGCCTGGTGTTGGGTTTGGGGACAATCAGGCTTTCTCTTTGCAGTAGCTCAGAATACTTCCATGTTGTTTCTTTCCTCAGTAGCTTCTTCAAGAAAACAAGTTCAGTTCTTACAAGAACATCTTTAAATAAACTATACTTGTGGTGGCTTCCTTCCATTTGCATAGAAATTAAAGGAAGACTGTGTTTTTGTTACACAAATAACTTCTATAATAGCAGCTTGATATGAACTAATTGCCTTCCTGGCTTTGCAAGTGCCGGCAGGAAGTATTGTATTACTTGTGCCTCGGTTGCTGGCTCGGAGGAACTCAGTCGTCCTCATGAGACCCCCAAGGTTTTTATTTCTCAGGTTAATGAGCTGGACGCCCCTTTTGCATGGAGAAAGAGAATGTCATAGGTCCTCTTCCATAAACTGGGGAGATTTGTATTTGGTTATAATAACAAGAATTGCGTTTATCAAGTACAGCTATGTCCAGCACAGACTCCAAAGCAAACAGAACCACCTGAATTGAACTTCCCATCCCACCCCCAACCAGCTAGATGTGTAACCAGGTATGCGTTAAGCAACCTCACAGTGCCTCCGTTTCTGCACCTGCAAGATGAGAATCAGGACCTGATCATGACTTCACTTTAGGTTGTGACAGTGATGCGAGATTTTTAGTACTGAATGCAAAGAAAGTGAGGTTGCCATCAGAAGAGAAGAAAATGTAGTCGCTGCAGCTTCCATCATGAGGATGACGCAAACTCAGCAGTCATCTCAGAGTTAGCAAATAGGTTTTCCTTTGACTTATTCTTCTGCCCAAACTTCAGGAAAGTGAAGGAGTAGACAAAATGTCTATGACCTGCTCAGTTTCCCAGTTAGCACTTGACTGAGCTAAGAAGGGAATGTTTTTGTTCAAATAGCCTAGGGTTGTCACACTATTGAGCGGTACAATATACTCAGGAACTCTTCCGTGTATTCAAATGAAATGAAAGAGGATTAAAAAAGATACAACCAGACCAGAATTCACAGGAGCAGATCAAATCCACATCGCCTAAGAGGATGTGGTCTCACAATCTCTCTACCATTTGTTCTATAAATGCCCCCTGAACATGTAGTAAAAAATAATCGTGCTTATACCCCTTTGAGAAGCTGGTGGCCTTCCTGGAAGCCAAGGCTTTGGAGTACTAATTGGGACAAAGAGAGGATTAGATGGGGAGTCTAGGAGCGTGGAAGTCAGACCATTCCCTGCAAGGCCGGGTAGGGAAGAGCCTCTTCGGGCTTAGAACTGGTTTGAAAGTGAGCTTGGGCATGCATGGCTTAAGAGCTACTCGTTCTAGAAAAATCTACCTCCAAGGACCAAGGGAGGACTGACTTCAAGCTCAGAGTTTAGGATTGATCCTGGACATCTAACCACCTAAGTGCGTTAGTGAGGGGAAGGCCGCGCTTGTCTTGCGCCCTCTGGTGGGCAGAGGCGGAAACTGTCTGCCTGCTGTTGCTGTTGCTTAAAATGCAGATTTCTTTTCTTTTGCATCAAGGATCCCATGGGGTGCAGGCGGCGGGGTGGAGCGGCCAGAGCTGAGTTTAGTGCCGCCTGTGTGTCCCCTGTGCGCTGCGTACCCAGGGGGTCCAGGCCTCCAGACCTGGTGACGGGGAAGGGATGGAGAGACGGCTTGGGGGTATGGAGCCGGGGGGGGGGGGGGGGGGGGCAGGCCCGGGGCTCCCTGGCCTGGTCAGGGGCCTGGGGCTGGGGGTGGTGGCGGGAGGGGGAGAGGTTCGTGGGCCTGGCTGAGCAGGGCCTCAGATCCCAGCAAGGAGAGGGTGAGGTGCGCACAAGGCCCGTGAGGAGGAGGAGGGCAGGGCCCGGGGCCCCACCCACTGCTCATCTGCAGCTCCAGAAATGGCACAGACAGAGACACAGACAGACAGACACACAGTGACAAGGAAAACATTCTCCTCCGGAATAGTTAGGTGTGCTTCAAGCCCATCACCTGTACCCCTCTCTGGAGGAGGCTCTGTGGTACTCTAAAAACAGCTCCCCCCCCCAAAAAAAAAATCCAATCTTGGCTAATCTTGTAGTTAATTAACAAACTTGTTTTGGTTCTTCATAAAGAAGAAACTCAAACCACTTCTCCCTTCTTAGACAAGAAGTGCTGGTAGGGGTGAGGAGGGAGAATTACTGTAATTAATGCTGGATTTCAAAACACTAGCCCCGGGGAGCTAGCTACCATCCTTCAAACTGGGATTAGTCAGAGCCAGGGAGATGATAAGGTGTTTGGATAAATGTGATTTATTAAGTGAACGGAGAGAAAACATTAGGAAAAGCAAGAATTGGGTCACGGAAGCTGCGCCACGCTAAGAAAATTACAAGCCACACTCGTGGGCGCTCTGCTGGGCAGAGTGGATTTGCAACGTTGCACTAAAGCTACCTATTCCCACCAAAGAAAGGGTGGGGATTTGGCGTTTTTCCCACCCTGAGTTTTGGGGGTGCTGCTCTGACCCAGGATGTCTTCCCCATGGGCCATGCAGCCCAGGGATATCTTCCCTGATCCTGTTGTGACCTCGAACAGTAAGATGGGGAACGTCTCCTGCACCTCCCAGGCCTCTGGGAATGCTCCCCAAACCAGAGGAATAAACCTTTGCTTTGGTTTTTGGTGGTACTGGGGCTTGAACTCAGGACCTAGGTGCTGTCGCTTGGCTTTTTCACTTAAGGCTAGTGCTCTTCCACTTGAGCCACACCTCCACTTTCGGCTTTTTACTAGTTAAAGATAAGATGCTCACAGACTTATCTGCCTTGGTTGACTTTTAGTTATAATCCCCAGATCTCAGCCAACAAGTATAGCTAGGATTACAAGTGTAAGCCACCAATGCCCAGCCTTGTTTTGTTTTTACAGACAATTTTTATTTTATTTTTCTGACAGTTGTGGGGCTTGAACTTGGGTCCTGGACTATGTACCTGAGCTCTTTTGCTCAAGGCTAGTGCTCTACTACTTTAAGCCACAGCTCCACTTCCAGTTTTTGAGTGGTTAATTGGAGATAAGAGTCTCACTGGGACATTTCTGCCTGGGCTGGCTTTGAACTGCGATCCTCAGATCTCAGCTTCCAGAGTAGCTAGGATTACAGGTGTGAACCACTAATGCCTGGCTCAGACAATTTTTTGCTTTGTTTTGTTTTGCCAGTCCTGGGGCCTAACTCAGGGCCTGAGCACTGTCCCTGGCTTCTTTTTGCTCAAGGCTGGCACTCTGCCACTTGAGCCACAGCGCCACTTCCAGCTTTTTTCTATAGATGTGGTGCTGAGGAATCGAACACAGAGCTTAATGTATATAAGGTGAGCACTTTACCTCTAGGCCATATTCCCAGCCCTGGCTCAGACAATTTTTAAAACAATCACAATATTCAGGAGGGAAAGACCCACTGGATATAAACTGAAGAATTTAATGTGAGATAGATAGTGAAGGGTTAGGGAAGGGCTGGAAACCAAGCCTAGAATAGCTGCAATTCATCAGCTTTGGAGTAAATGCTTTTCCTACAGCTTCGTGGGTCACTTTTTCTACTGCTTCATTCACGGAACAGGAAACAAAGAGAGAGATGTAACCTGGAGTCTGGCACAGTAAAATCATCTCTCTGTCTGTCTGTCTCTTTGTCTCTCTCTCTCTCTCTCTCTCTCTCTCTCTGTCTCTCTCTCTCTAACACACACACACACACACACACACACACACACACACACACACACACACACACACACTGTCGTTTTGCCTGGAGGAGAAATAAGAACTGGATTCAGGCTCCAAATGACTGATAGAAAACTGGAGCAACAAGTCACCCAGGGGCTTTTTTCCATGATTACTTTACTAAAGAGTACTGCTCTCCTAACCAGAACTATGCAGAGCTAGGTAGGCTCTTTGGACAGCCCAAACCATTGGAATCCCTGAGTTCTGGGCCCTCAAGAACCTGTTTTTACCCCCTTGGTCCTTATGGTACATCTTCCCAAGGTTCTTACTTTGAACTTGGCTCTTCTGGGTATTGTTTTATAAAATCCATCCTTCCATTTGCCACATGAAACTGAGGAGGTTCACTGAGTTGTTTCAGGACAGACAGGAAGGATTTGAACCCAAGCTCCAAGCTCAGTCAGGATCCATATCTGCTTTGCCCCGGAGAATGAGCTTGCCCCTGCAAGGCACAGCCACCTCTGCTTCTCCAGACCTTAGGTCACACACGTGCCATCAGCCCACATGGGAAGTCCTGTCCCCCTGCTCCGACAGAGCGGGTGCCCCTGACCATTGTAAGGCTCAGTGTTCGCAAGTTCACTTGGTCCACAGACACAGCTGCGTGTCTTCACGGGGCATCTCCCGGGAGATGGCCTCCTACTACTCTGGTTTGTGTTAGTCTCGGTGTGTGGAGCCCAGTGGCACAGAAGAGCACTGACTACTTCCTCCTCTCTGCGCTCTCTTGGCAATGAATGGGTTCAGGCAGATGGGAGAACGCTTAGCAGGAAGGAATATGTCTCTTCACACACGCAACTTCCTCCCTCGTCTATCTTCTCTTTCAATAGCACCCTTCACTCCCCACCAGGGCTCCAAAAGTTGTGAAATCAGGACCGTGGCTTAATGTAAGCATTGTCATCATGTCCATCCAAGCTGGACCCAGACATGCAGCTCGGAGCCCTGCTCGGCCCTGGAGCAGCCTCAGGCCGGTCCCTGGGCTTCAGTGTAGACTTACAGATGATCCCTAAAGAGGTGCTGGCCATCTCATGCGGCTGCCAGGAGCCTGTGCTGGAAAGGAACGTGAGAATGTGCTCTGCTGACCTGGGCCCCATTGCGTCACTGTCTCGGGCCCCCAGGACAGAGATCAATGCAGAAGCAACTCTTGAATGACAGCGCATAGATACCCAGACATCTGGGGTTCAGAGAAGCCTGTCAGGGGAGGCCCCGACAGACTTGGATCAAAAGCACTGGAAGACAGCTCCAAGAAATGGAGATTCATTTTTTTTTCTTTACTTGAAATACAGCAGATATTTCAAAAAGTGAATATAAACCTGTGCACATTTCCCAGGCCCATGGGTCTGCCATGACAAAATACTGCCTACCTCGGCTGAAACACACGGACCCTTGCTCAGTCAAGGGCAGCATGTTGAATTTCATAGTCATTGCTTTCTTCATAGTTTTAACACCTTCCTGTACATCTCTAAACAGTATGGCTTTGTTTGCTTATCTCAGATATTGACATGAGTGGAGTCTTACCATATATGTTTTGTTTTGTTTTTGTCTGTTGTGGGGCTTGAACTCAGGGCCTGGGCACTGTCCCTGAGTTCTTTTGGTCAAGGCTAACATTCTACCACTTCCAATTTTCTGGTGGTTAAGTGGAAATAAGAGTCTCATGGGGCTGTGATCTCAGCCTTCTGAGCAGCTAGGAATTCAAGCATGAGCCACCAGCGCCCAGCTTCACATAACATCTTATTTGTGAAGTTCATTCAAGTATACGTGTATAGTTGTACTCTCCCCTCTATGACAATGGTCGATAGTTATGTGGGTGGATTGTAATCGTTCTTGCTTCTGTAAGCTGGCATACTTGTGCACGCGTTTCTCAAGGGTATCAGTCTGGCGATGGAGTTTCAGTATCCTTAGGGATATGCATCTTCCAATTTAATAGAAATGTCAAACTCTTCCTAAGTAGAGGCGCCTGTTCACATCCCAGCCACTAGGGGGACATCGAGGGCATCTGCCCAGCAACCAAGATAACCATAGTTGACTGCCAAGGGGGTATGGGTTATATGGCATGTAGAATTTAACATTATTCGCTTACACATGGCTAATCAACATATCACCATCTAATGTGGAGAGGCAGAAGGGCAACTTAACCACTATTATATACTTTCCCTTCCGAAGTTGTACTACAGAAGTATTTTTTAATCATAAGAAAATGAATTTTAAAAATGGAATTCCTACAATGAAACTGTGACTTCTTCTTGGTGTTGGCTGATTTGCTTTCTGCACCTCAGTTGAGAAGCAGAAGGTCCAAGTAATGGATTCTATTCCGGGTCCAAATTAAGCACATGTTTGCACTGTTGGTTTGTAAAAAAGTAAGCAAAGTAACAAACAGTACAAGAAATGTATCCAATGCCTAATGTATGAAACTATAACCTCTCTGTACATCAGTTTGATAATAAAAATTTGAAAAAAGTAAGCAAAGCAAAAAAAAATATATATATATGAAAGAAAGACATCCTGAGAAATTCAGCATATGTCTTTCCTGAGAATTTTCCCAGTAGAAGGTCATTGCTTTGCTCTGACCTTTAAATTAAAAAAAAGAACAAATCACGATCAGCACTAAGCATCATACATGTTAGAAGAGTTTCAGAGTTCTGAGAGCACCTTTCTTCAGGTAAATAAACCAGGCAGTACTTATTTAGAAATTGTATCTTCTTCATACTACATATCTAAGACCAAATATATACCTTGCACTTCAAGAAAAGTACTCAAGAAAAATGAGTAGATGCATAAACACATTTTGTTAAAAATTCTCTCACTTAAGAGTTAATCCCTTCTAATTACTGTCTCTACAGAGGTATGTTGTGAATTTCAAGGGACTTGAGCCAAATCATTTTTATAAAGAAATAGTAATTGGGAGCTGGTGGCTCATATCTGTCATCCTAGTTAGTCAGGAAGCTGATATCTGAGGATTGAGGTTCAAAACCAACCTGGGCAGGAACATTCATGAGACTCTTATCTCCAATTAACTAACAAAAAGCTCGCAGTGGAGCTGTGGCTCAGTAGTAGAGTGCCAGTTTTGAGTGGGAAAAGCTAAGGGACAACACCCAAACCCTGAGCTCAAGCCTCAATTCTGGCACATATACCAAAAAAGAAATATTATTTCTAGGCCTATTCATGGGCCTTCAACTATCAAATGAGCCTCCAGATTTGGTCCAATGAAACATGAAGGAGTTTGAAAGCTTCCCTGATCTTCCCTTGTTCTGTTATAGTGAACAGTTTCCTGTGTCATTCCTGGCATTCGTGTTTGGAAGCTAGTGCTGTGACTAAGCCCCCTTGAGCACAAACAACCTTTCCAACAGGAAGTCCTGGCTACAGGAAGCACCCCAGTCCAGTGGCAGCCAGCGCTAAAGAGGAACTGATAACAATGAGGGAAGCGTCCACGGAGAGGGTAATAAATCCTTTCTCCTTAATAAATCTCTGACAAAAAGAAGACTACATGATGCCTCTGTGCCTTGAGCATACAAATTAAATCAGAGGAGATGTCTCGTTGATTGATAGATACTGCAGGTAATCAGATAATTGACTAGACATAGGCTGATAATGAGATACTCTTGGCTAATTAGAGGAGGAGCAATGAATTGAATTCAGATAAAAAGCTGCATATAGAGAAGCCATTGACCAGAAGGCAAGTATGCTGGGAGTGAAGATGGACGTCATAAGATCCTAAGTAATGCATCATCTGATTATTCAATGAGCCAGTTCTAATGCCAATGGCCTAGAAACTTCCCCAAGTCCGACTGTAAGCCAAAAATCTAATGTCCAGAGAGGGATTTTTAAAGGATGGCCAACAATATCCCAAGAACGTCTTTCTGTTTTGCCCTTCGTGACCCCTGAAGTTTGATTGGGTATAGAATGATAAAATTTTCACCAGGAAATCAAGCTTTAAATTGAACATAGATTTCAGAAACTAGGTTGCAGAGGGAATTAGGGGATCCAAAAGGACACAGTCTGAATGTTACCCGTTCTCTATGTACTCAATAATTTGTATTTCGAAGACTCATAAGGCATTGCTTATGCGTCATCTTCCTTGTGTGCTCTCCGTATGTGCAGTGGATGTACTGTCCCGCCGAGCCTCCTCTTCGGTGAGGGCATTGAGAGGTGGGCGGGAAGCCTTCGCATACATCTGGGTTTCTCTCCCCTTCTCGTCGGTCCTCGTCCTCCTCATGCCCTGCAGCTGTAGATCCACAGAAGACCGTTCAGCACGCTTCTCCGTTCATAGCACAATCGCCATCCGGGAATGGAAAGCTTTCTGTAATTTACCCTTTATTCCGCACACTTCCTCTGTCTCTACTAGTCTAGTGCTTTAAAAAAAATGTTTAAATATGTCTTATTTCAGAGCTATTTTAAGTTCATAGAAAAATGGAGACGGTAGTGAGTTTTTTTTCTTAGAGCCCCTACCTTGATACCTACAGAGCCTTCCCACTACCTTTGTCAACACACACCCCCAGAGAAGAACATTTATTTTGTGTGTGTGTGTGTGTGTGTGTGTGTCTGTGTGTATCTGTCTGTCTGTATCTGTGTACGTGCCATTTCTGGAGCTTGAACTCAGGACCTTGGCATTGTCCCTGGGCCTTTCTGCTCAAGGCTATGGCTTGAGCCACTTGAACTCGATTTTGGGTGGTTAATTGGAGATAAGAGTCTCATAGACTTTCCTGCCCGGGCTGGCTTTAAACCACAGTCCTCAGATCTTAGCCTCCCGCGGACCTAGGATCACAGATGTGAACCATCAGTGCCAAGCTAGAGAAAATAATATTTCTTACAATCGTTGAACTTATGTTGACACATCACTATTACCCCAAATCCATAGTTGATAGTAGTTCATTGTTGTACAGTCTGTGAAATCTTTTTGTTCATATACCAAGAATTGAACTCAGAACCTTGTACTCTTAGTCAGCTTTCTTGCTCACAACTAGTGCTGTACCTGTTGAGCTGTGTCTCTAGTCTGCCATTTTGCTAGTTAATTGGAGACAGAGACTTGTTGACTTGTCTGCCTGAGCGCTGGCTTTGAAGCTCAGTCCTCCAGGTCTCAGCCTCTGGAGTAGTTGTGATTACCCATGTGAGCTACCAGTGCTGGGCTGTTCGATGGGTTTTGACAAATGTAGGCTGAACTGTATTTACCGCTACATATGCGTGCAGAGTCATGCGACTGCCTAAAACTCCTCTGTGCATTGCGGGTCTGTCCCTCCCTCTCCCGGGGCCCTGGCAATTGTAATCATCTTGTTGTGGCCCTTGTTTTTCATTTTTCCAGCGTGGCATGTGGGTGGAGTCACAATACGTGGCCTCTTCCTATAGGCGTCTTTCATTTCATGATATGTATGAGATGCACACTTAAGTTTAGGGTGTAGTGTATGAACTACTTTTGCATCAAGACAAATCATGTACTTATCTAGCCAGATGAGTTAACCCTATATGCATAAATCTTAAGAGCCTAGGCATCTGGGTAATACTGATATTTGCAATCAAGCCTAAGTGGACCTGATGATACTACCAATGTCAGTAGAAAAAAATGAATCTCCTGAAGATATTTTGTACATAATTTAATCTACCAGAGTCTCCTAATTACTCTCACAGGAGTGTGTGAGACTATCACAGTATATTTATTTTCTCTGAAGATTTTGCAGTCTCAGAAATGAGAGAAGTAGTTCAAACACAATAATTGCAGATTTTGTTTCTCTGCTACATGGCCTGGGGAAACAGTTCTCTCTGATGAATGCACACAGCTTAGCACATCCCGGAGAATAGAGTTGGCAGATTGAAAACAGAGACTGTTACTCAACATTCACATGGAATGCAATGTGTGCGATCCAAAGCACATTGACCCATCTGCCCATCCGCCTTCCTCCAGATGTGGCGTGGTGATTCTGACCCCCACATACAGTTCTTGTCATGTTGTGGACATCACTCCACACAGTCTCCCTTGGCAGTAAGGCACACCAAGGTTTAACACCGAGGGTCCTGTCCCCAGCCAAGCACTATTACAACTTCCTTTAGTCCTACTTGCCTACAGACAATTCATGGATTGAGAGGAGTGGATTGTGGCACAGGGGAAGACAGATGATAATGGGCATTCAGGTCACAAGTATTCATGAAAGCACACAGACCAAGAATATTTACTTTTGGGAGAGGAACAAGCCTGTTAAAGCTGGTGTCAGAAGACAGCACTAAAGAGACATACTTGGAACATGGGCAAATCTTAGCAATCCATTGCAAAGGGCAGGAGGTGTTTTCAAGTAGAGGCTGTTACTTGCCCTGGCAAGCTCAGAAAGTTTAAGAGCAATTGAACTGCTAAGATGAAAGGACTAACATGCCCCACCTCCTCCAGTGGTCAGTATGGCCTTTCACAGACCCGTCTGTTTAGCATTTCAGCATTTCAGCGTGCCTCCCAGCATCTCACAATAAAAATGCCTATCAGAGCGCAAAGCTTGACAGCGATTTTCTTAGAAGTATGAGATCTGCATCCGCACCACAGTCAGAAGAAAAAAAATCCACTTATAAAGTATGGAAACACAACAATGGCTGCCAACAGCAAATAGTCATGCCTGTGTAATTCCATTTAACTGGCTACTTGGCTTTCTTTGAAAGGCTGTATTATTAAACTCATTACAGGATCTCAAACGGAATCTGTTTCATTGAGCAACTGAACAATTAAGACCTTAGAGTATTTGAAAAGATTACAGGTAGATGAACAGGACCACAAAGTGGCCTGTGAAATACCCTGAGAACTCCGTGGGTGGAAATGAACATTTGCAAAAAGCTTTCTCCACATTGTGTTCTTTTTTCTAATTATCATTAATTGGCTATTTTCCAGTGTGAGACATTTGCTGTACTCATTATGGATACATAATATGTTTGTAACACTTACATCACAGATCATCTAAAAGAAGGACATGACCCATTTGGAGAAATAAACATTGTCAATATTTTGCCTTAGAGTTGGAGTAATTGTATCTAGTTTCAGGACTTATTCACAGAAAATTTGGGGATTCTCACTTAAATTTTGTTTGATTCAATTTTTTTCTGCCAGTATAATTGGGATTAAAAAACGTACTTTCAAAAAAAAAAGTACTTTCCTTCTAATGATTTGGGATGATCAAGTTAGAGAACATATGCAAAGCCTTAGTTTCTAGTATTTGGTAAAATTTCAATTGGTATTGCCTATTTAACCTCTCTTATATAGATGGAATACATTAAAATTATTCAACTGCATGTGCTATTTTATAGGCACACAAGTCAGAGACAGAGCTCGGGCAGAGGAGAAGGGGCAGGTACTAAGCAGCAGGTGCAAGCACTGCATATTTCTCGTGTCTGTCATTTGGCCCAAATCCTCCGAGTTTTGTGCTTCCTATACACCTGGGATCATCCCTCTACTGAGCTGGACACTTTCATTGGACTCTGGTACTCAAACCTCCCATCTTCTTCCTTCCCACGGGGCCAGGCTATTATCCGAAAGACGCCACCAGAGGAAAGCCCAGTGGGGGACCCCTCTGGTAATGTTCATCAGGGAAGGAAATCAGCAAAACTCCTGATTTTGTTCCAAGTGGAGCTGCATAGATGCAGAGTCCAACCACAGACATCATCCCGGCCGCTAGCTCCATACATGAGGCCAAGATAAAGGCCAGCCTCCAGCGGGGAGTTCCTCAAACTTGCATGCAACTGATACACTTGTCACCTCTCTTTTGAACTGCATTATCTGGTGACAGCTGTTCTTCTAAGGCCTAGGAGTGAGTCCCCTTTCGTGTGACTTTGGGTTGAGGCCCCCTGTGGTCTTACAGAAATCTTCTTGTGGGCTGGGGATATGGCCTAGTGGCAAGAGTGCTTGCCTCGTATACATGAGGCCCTAGGTTCGATTCCCCAGCACCACATATACAGAAAATGGCCAGAAGTGGCGCTGGGGCTCAAGTGGCAGAGTGCTAGCCTTGAGCAAGAAGAAGCCAGGGACAGTGCTCAGGCCCTGAGTCCAAGCCCCAGGACTGGCCAAAATAAAATAAAATAAAATAAAATAAAATAAAATAAAATAAAAAAAACAGAAATCTGCTTGTGCTGCAGTGAAGTCTGTCTCTACCCCCACACACCCACCCCTCTTCTCTCACTGCAGGTGTCTGCCCACATGGCCATTGGCCATCTCTCTTCCTGCTCCCCTTCACAGGTTGTCCTCTAGTAAGTCTCTTGCATCAGCTCCCAGAGCGACTGAATTGAGTCCTATTATTCAGTAGAGGCAGAGGCACTAGGAAGATAATGATAGATTTGCAGTCACAACCCTGAACTAAGTCACTTATTAGCTTTTCAATGCTGAGTCTGTAACATGGAGTTGGAAACACCACCAGTAGGTTCTAATCAAAGCATACTGGCTCCGTGGGTTGTGTGCATTCCGTGAAGTCGTGCACGTAAACACACTTTGTGAGGAATATAAACTTTACATACGGCATTTTCATAATGGCACGTAACTCTGTTGCAGAAACCAAAATATATCTCGTGATCAGAAGCCAGGTTGAAATAACCCAGTTGCTCTAGGCGTCGATTCTGTCTGTCTGTCTCCATCTGCTGGCCACCCACCCACAGTTTAAAAGAGTATACAAATACAAGGCATTTCCCCACGCTTCCACAGGAACCCCACTCCTGTCCGTTCTCGTTCTTTCCGATGTCCTTCCGTACCCCCCTGCCGAGTTCACCCAAGCTCTGCGCCAAGTACCGAGATAAAGGACAACATGGCCTCTTTGGGTTTTCCACACGTGAACTCTTAGAGGACAAATAATCTTTTCCTCTTGCTACATTTCTCTACCTTAACACCTTGGGCTTTTATGCTATCCTGTCTACCCCATTACTTTTTTTCATATTTGAAAGTTAATCTTGCCAAAGGCTCCCAGGAGCTTTGTCTGGAGCGATGGAGACAGGGAGAAATGTGGGAAAATGAAAACCAACTACATCTCACCCTCTACATTACGCTCGAGGTACTGAGAGATAATGAACTAAAGTTATAGCATTTATTTAAACTTTCCCCATCTGAGCTAGAGCTTAAAACACCCCTAAGAGTGTTCTCTGAACAGCACAGAGGGGAGTTTTCTTTTTTTTAAAGATGTTCTGATTTAATTCCTCCATTAAAATGAAAGCAATTGTCCTGTGTGTGTCATTATTTTTCCATTATCTTAATGCATGAGTTAATGAGGATCCTTAGTGCCTGCTCACCCTGCTAGAGAAGCCCAGCGATTAGGTTCCCCCCTCCACCCTGTGGATACAGACCCGGTTTTCCCGCAGACGCGGCTCTATCCTCACATCAAAGTCTCCAAGCGCCAGTCGTTGTCCGGCTCTGCGTGCTGCGCGGGTACACAGAGCCATTTCCCTTCCACGTGGGTGGGTGGACCTATCTCCCCAGCGCGTCCGTGGGTGACAGCATCACAGGGGAGAGTCCGTTCAGGAGGGACCACTGTGCTGCTAATGGCAGCTTGACGGCCCTGGGATACCGGGGCCCTCAGAGACGCTGGGGACACACAAGCCCGGCATGGAGTGTCAGGGTTTTTTCATTTATGTAGGTTACTCTATCTGCTGCTTCAGGTCACAATTTCAGAATGGCCAGCTTTGCCCTCCTCCTCTGGTTTCTGGGCATAGAAGGGACGGAAGCAAGGCAAAGCCTCCAGACACGGGGATGAAGTCCCCCTCCACCTCAGGGAGCGTCATGGGGAAGGAAAGAGAGAGAGAGAGTCCAGATGTTGGGGGACAAGGCACTAAGGTGTCCAGGCCAAGACTGTAGGGAATGAGCACGAGGGCAGTGCTCAGAGGACTGACAGCTCTGAGCACTGGGCGAGACAGACTTGGAGAATTGTTATGAAAGAATTGCGGTAGATTTTGCCCTTGAGGCCTCATGAGGCCTTTAAACCTTCAAAGAGGTTTAAAATTAAATCTCACATGGACTGCAGTTCTTTAAAAGTGACACTCTCTCACCTGGATCACATAGATCTGGGATTTAAGGCCAGGATATCTTTTTCTTTTGTTTTGTTTTGGTCATTCGTGTCCATCCACCATGGACCTGTAATAACGGAGGATTGATGGATTTTGCTAGGTCTGGCCAAATACCTAGGCAGTTCAAAGAGATGCAGTGTAGATCTACACATACTACAAACAACCATAGGTTTATTTTAAAGCTAATGCCGACCTATAGTTAGTATATATTGGGAAAGCATTTTCAGATGGCTATCTGTACTAGGAGGATAGAGAGCCTCGGAAACCCAAACATAAGGCCCTGAATTCAAACTTCAGTACCATCCAGGATGATGATGGACAGAAAGAGAAGAAGAAAGGGAGGGAAGGAGGGAGGGAGGGAGGAAGGGAGGGAGGGAGGGAGGGAGGGAGGGAGGGAGGGAGGGAGGGAGGGAGGGAAGGAAGGAAGGAAGGAAGGAAGGAAGGAAGGAAGGAAGGAAGGAAGGAAGGGAAGAAGGAAATAAATTTAAAAATAATTGCTGAAGAGCAGATGAAAAGAAGTGAGTCTATTTTTCTTCTGTATATCAAAATTTTTATAGAAACATTATCATATCTTAAAATCATCAGAGATAATACTTGGGACAGTTTGTTTAGCAGGTTTGTGTTCACTCTTTTGCTAATTATCTCACCTTTCACTGTCTGTTTCTATACCTTCAAAGCAAGCAAATTCCAAAAGACGCCGTCTAAGGACTTCTTTTAGGACAACTTTGTAATTCAAGTACCTAAAAATGTCACAGTCAACAGAGTGTCACCCATTCTCAAAAGCTTTTGGCAGTGAGATGACTCTCCACAGGGGAACTATACATCTTAACAATTTGTATCGTGTCTGAGCCACAGTAACGAAGAGAGCGACAGAAATGTTTTGAGGCTTGGACATTTCCCACTAACCAGAAGTGCTGTCAAACTGTGACTGGCCCCAAGGAGAGGAGTGTTGTTATGCAACATATTTGGGCCCAGTTCATCCCCCTGCTAAACTGGCACCTTTCTGATGAGTGTGCACTGACCCCCCCTCTTCCGGTACCCCTGGCCTCCCCGCCATTCCTGGGATTCACAGCCCACGTTCTCTTTGTTTCAAGGTGGCCAAAGATGCTGCAACCTGACTGAATATCCCATGAGCCATTGTATGACGGAATTTCCCAGAAGCCATTGCATATAGAGAGATGTGGTTCCCATACACTGTCATGGCTGCATAACAGGAGTGCAAAACTTAAATACCAGAGTACATCTCACATGTAAAAAAATAAATGAGACGTTTACAGATGGCAGGTGTTACTGCTAGACTAATAGACCTCTCTTACATAGTGGAAAGGGGAAAAAAATGACAGACAGTGGATTTTTGTTGGGTGATTGAGTACAAAAATACAATACTTGGAGTCAGATTGATCAACCTTTTGGCTGTGACACTGTGTACTAACCCTCAGAAATTCAGTTATTTCATCTGCACCATGGGCATGCTATAGATTCTTGCCTTTCTTTGGATAAACATAGTGTAGTTGATAATATCCTGGACATACATTTCTATACTATATTCCTTATAAAACATTTTTCTGATGCCCAAGATTAACCATCAGTCCTCCTCTTGAGCTGAGCCTCTTGACTGTTGATGCAAGGATCCAGGGGGAGGGGCTCACATTTCCCATGGCTGTGATGAATAACTTACCAAAGCATTTAAATGACCAGCAGAGCCAAGGCCCTTGTCCTTTCACTCCGCCAGGGAACACAGGTACTCTTTTCCGTCTCCCGCTACTTATGCTGTTACCTTGGCTCTTTCTTAGAAATGGACCTGATGGGCAAGGAGAATCCTGTTTGACACGATGTTTCTCAGGCACACACAGGTTTGTGCTGAATAATGAAAGATGCATTGTCTTGTCGTGGACACAGGAAGAAGAAAGGCACACTGGAAAAATTGTTTCTAGAGTCTGTGGAGAGTGAAGGGCAAAAGAAGTGACACTAACACTCAGATCGTCACAATGGCAATTCATCACTGGTCCAACACACTTGATAAACCAACCCCAATAATCGGTTCCTTTTTGAATATTAATTGAAAAAGGAAAATTAGCCCTGATTTCTTAAATCACTTTATGATTTTATTAAAATTTATTTTTATTGTAAAGTTGGTACACAGAGGGGTTACAGTTACATAGGTCAGGTAATGAATACATTTCTTTATAAACAGTGTAAGCTCTTCCCTCCTTTTTCTCAATTTTTCTCTCCTGAATCCCTTCCCACGAAAGTTGTGTAGTTCATTTTCAACACATTACCTAGTGAGTTTCACTGCTGAGGTAGTTCCCCATTTGTCTCAACATTTCTGTGCTTCCCCTTTCCCTCCCCCAAACAGACAAATTTACATATAAGGCAAAAAGTACAGAAATAAAAAACAGTGACAAAAAGGAAAACACAAAAGCAGAACAAAACAAAAATCACAAAACGGAAAATAAAAAAAAAAAAACTCTTGTTTCCGTTTCATGGAGTTCATTTCAATAAGCTTAATTTTATATGATCATATGCACATAGCTATTGAGCCTTTGTGATCCTCTCCTAAGAATATACTCCTCTGACTTCACTGTGTGAATGTTTAGAGTCCTGTTTAATTTATCATGTCCAAGTAATTTTTTTGTCTTTTACAATCCACAGTGTTTACTTGTGGATTTATAGGCACATCCTAATTACTACAAATGAAGGGAAACCCCGCAACCTATGTTTCATTGGGTCTGGATTACTTTGCTTGATATAATTTTTTTCTAATTCTGTCTATTTCTTTACAAATGGGGCAACATCATTCTTTTTGATGGAAGCATGGAATTCCATCTTGTATATGTAGCACATTTTCTTGATCCATGTGTCCACTGAAGGGTTGATTTCAAAAGCTGTGGTAAACAATGCTGTAATGAACAAGGTTGTCCTGGTGACTTTGGTGTGGCCTGGCTTGTGATCAAGTGGATACATGCACAGGAGTGGAATTTCTGGGTCATAGAGAAGCTCTATGTTTAGTCTTTTGAGGAACATCCATACTGCTTTCCAGAGTAGTTGAATAAGTTTACATTCCCACCAACAGTGCAGTAGCGTTCCCTTTTGGCCACATCCCTGCCAGCATCTGTTATTGTTAGATTTCTTGATAATGGCCATTCTAATTGGCATGAGGGATCGACTGTGGTTTTAGGAGCTCTATTCCTTGTAGCTGAAAACAACCCCTCAACCGTACCGCTCGCCTTCCCACCCTTGCTAGGAGCCTTCCAAGTTCTCACACCTTGCCCTGGTGAAATCTTCAGCACACACACAAGTAGACTGCCTGCTCGCCCCCTCCCCCAACAGGGTTAAAAAGTTGACCCGTTCTCTGTCTGGTGCTCTGTTCTGTGTTCTGCCAGGATACACGAGAGCCCTGACATCAAGCCCCCTGAGACACCTCCAGAGTGCTGGCAGGCACAGGTGAGTTGGTGGCAGCAGGAAGTTGCCTGGAAAGCTGTGCCTGCGTTAGGTGAGAAGCCAGATGCTAGAAGCTGTCCAGCGTGATGCACAGCAGGAGCCAAGAGCCAGCAGCCAGGAACGGCAGACCCTCCAATCCCAGAAGTGACCTCTATGAAGTAAGCCTGAGGCGCCCAACTGTCCTGAACCCTGAGAACGTCGCAGGGGAAAAGTTCCTGATAGCTGCTGGCAATTGCTATTCTCGGTGGGTCACGAGGACCCTGCCCTGCAGCAAGGAACATGGATTCCCTCCTTTGCCTTGATGGATGGTACTCCCCGGGCACACTGAAATTGGTATGGGTTCCATGAAGATTGGAGCTTTAAGGAACTGCCAATTTACCACCTGGGGTGGGGAGGGCGGGGGGGGGGTGAGGAGAGCTTAAGTCTCAGATGTCCCTAGCTCTCTCCACTCTCCTCCTGAAATTTACCCTTGATATCTGTGAAGGCAAGAAGGGATGTGTGCCTCTGTTTATTCACCCCTTGCTGTGGAAGGAAATTAGCTTTCTCTCACCAGGAGATGTAGAGAGAAACCTCCCCACCTCGATCTAGAGCTGAACCACTACAAAAGACTGTGATTCCCAGCCAGCCTTCACATTCTCCCTGGGCCAAGATGTTCAGCTCTGTACTGATTAATTGGCAAGTTGTCATCCCTCAGTTAAATCACCAATCAGCTTCGTCCGCCATTCTCTGTACTGATTAATTGGCAAGTTGTCATCCCTCAGTTAAATCATCAATCGGCTTCGTCCGCCAAGAACTGAAGAAGTTCTTTAAACCATGTGCCTCACACCACATTGCTTTATTGAACATCGGCAATTACAAGGTTTCTGAAAGGCTTGGAATGGCTTGTAGGCTTTTCATAATACAGCTTCTCTGATTCTTTGTACTTCACTGTAGCCACACAATACAGAATGAGTCAGAAATGTGGGGAGAGAGAGAGAGAAAGAGAGAGAGAGAGAGAGAGTCAAGTTGATCACAAACCAATGGAATTCTCTAACTTACCTGGCTCTGAGACCACAGAGTTACACTGAGTTACATCATAGCAGTAACCATAGTTACAGCAAACCTTGTGGAATGTGTGAGACACTGAATTCTCAGTGAACTGGCTACGTAGTGCTGGCCACCTGGGTAGTTCACACATACAGATAAGTGATAGCACCCTGACTCACCTGTGGGCCTATGAGGGTCCAGGATCTAGGTTTCAGACCACAGTGCCATTCTGTGACTTTAGTACTCATGAGGAAGCCTTGTTTTCCTAAGACCATCCCTGTACCCCAGCATGTTACTTTCCTGGAGGAGGCCATTCATAGATTCTGCTGTTGTTCAAGCTCTGGGAGAGGGCAATCACAGACCCACTAGAGGCCAGCAAGTTAACAGAAACCAAGAATCTGCCTAGTATAGCCCAGCCAGGCTTTGCATGGACGTCAGCTCTGTTCTCTCTGTGCTTAGAGTGCAAAGCATGCTGGGATTCTATCAGCCATTGAACCAGGGGCCTGCCTGATTAAATCTCCTAACACCATCGTAGTATTCAGTTGGGTTCTCACATAAAATGACCTAGATGCACACATGAGAAGAAAGGATGTATCACCATCTTTGGAACACATGATGTGTTTGGCCATCCCAGCATGAGAGGGCTAACCGCGCAGATACAGTCTATAACTCTGAAGTCACTTAAGTCTTAGGAGCCTGTGTCAAATAAGTCAATGTAAGGCGAGTGAATCGATGTCTGACATCAATGCTTATGGCTGGCCATGTGTTACAGGACTAGATTCCAGTTACTGGAAGGTCAGAGACCTTCCTAAAAAGGAACAGTGCATACAAGATTTTGTAATGGTCACTGTTTTCCATGAATAACATGAGTCAACCCGAGACCAAAAGATTCTTTGTTGGAGCTAAATTTTTAAGTTAACAAAAGTGCACAAGAAGTTCAAGTACACAAGAAGCCTAGTTCTAGGCTTGAACTACTCTGAAGAGGAGTGTGTGTGTACACGTGTGTGTGCCTGCAAACAGGTGTATTACTGAAGTTGAAGTATATACTCCAGGCTGTTAGTCTCAAGAGGATTCAGACTAAAATGGACTTAAGTTTCTTTCATGTGCTATCGCAACGAAAAAAGTCATATAATTTAGGGGCTCAAAGATTCAAATTCTCAGTAAACAACACCTTTACTAAGGTTTATCAGACCAAACCTTGGTAGCTCAATAATTTTACTGGTAATTTCTTTCTTTAGTGCATTTAGACACCACTAGCCAGTGAACTGATATCAAAATGTCCTAGGGCTTTGGCAATATAAAAGTTGGACACGCAGGCTAAATGCCTGTATGTATACCAAAAACTTAAAAAGGAAAAGAAGATAACCAGTTTTGCCTTTTGTTGATTGCACCCCATTATCGTGACTTCATTTGACTTACTTAAAGATTATTTTCAGTGTGAATATTCCATTTACCGCGCCAGGGAGTGACCTTCTTGAAATTAGTAGTGATTATAACGAGAGCATATATTTTATTATGAGGGTTGGGCGATAGATTCATTTCTAGC
This sequence comes from Perognathus longimembris pacificus, assembly GCF_023159225.1. NCBI lineage: Eukaryota > Metazoa > Chordata > Mammalia > Rodentia > Heteromyidae > Perognathus > Perognathus longimembris. The sequence continues at coordinate 8,419,816 of NC_063162.1, read as the reverse complement.
ACATGTATTAGTGAGACACATGGTGGGGTCTATGGGTGGTTGTGTTCATAGTGCAGAACTCACCTTCAGTTCCCAGCGGTGCTGGGGACAAGGTGGACTCACTGAGGCAGAAGGCCTCGTGAACGCTGCAGGCCAGTTCTCCAGGCTGAGCAGAACACAAGCATGGGGAGCCCGCTAGGAAGGACTGTGGCTTTCCTTCCAAGGCACCCCACAAAGCCATGGCACCCCTTCTGCTCTGTACTAACGAGCGTGGAATGGTAAAGCAGGGTGCACGGGTTATGGGCTGAGCTGTGTCCCCTGAATTTATCTATTGAAGCTCTTCTACAAAGGACCTCAGATTGTACACATATGGAGGTGTAGGGCCTTTGCTTAGGTCAAAATGAGGGAGGTGAGGTGTGCTTGGATACCACTTGACAGATCTCTTTAGGAGAAGAGGAAACATGAACACGAAAGGAGAGCCCAGGATGTACGCACACCGGGGTGTAGATGGCAGGGCCTGGTGAGGAGGCAAACATCTTTACGCAAAGAGGAGAAGCCTCAGAAAAAATCAGACCTGCTGACAACTCCATCTTGGACTTCCGGCCTCCAGAGCAGTGAAAAAATATCTTTCTGTGAAGTCACCCAGTCTATTGTACGTTAGGCCACCCTAGTGTGCTACGATATCAGCTTCTTTATTCATTGGGCAAGGAAGACCTAGTTCATGACTCTCCAGATCTGATGAGCTATGGGGGTTAGTGTCAGCTAAGCCCCCACCACTAGTAAGGAAAGCCATCTTTTGTGGGTGCAGTATCTGATCACCATCATCATGACCAGGGTACACCGAACTTAATGGTAATGCAGCTTGATGGAAAAGGTTCATGTTGCCCATTGCTGCATGACCAGAAAGCTGGACATGGACATCCTCGTGCCCTTTAAGCTATATTCATTACCAGTGTCAGTGATCTTAAAATGCAAGCACCTAAAAATGAAGTGAGAGTCCTACCATTTCAAAGAAAATGTGTGAGGTTTGTCTTTCTGAGTCTGGCTTGTTTCACTTAGCATGATACTCTCCAATACCACCCAGTATCTTGAAAACAATATGATTTTATTTTTCATTGTGGCTAAATAATGCTTTGTGGTGTATAATACACCACATTTAAAAAATTATCCATTCATTTGTTGATGGGCACCTAGGCTGATTCTCTAACCTCATTATTGTAAATGGTGCTACAATCACCATGGATATACAACTATCCCTACTCTCTTCTGACTTTAATTCCTTTGGGTATATACCACAAGTGGTATGGTGGAATCACACAGTGCTTCTCATTTTTAGCTGTTTTGAGGGACCACTAAGATGATTTTTGAGGTGGATGGGCTAATTTAAACACCCACCAACAGTGTATACCTATGTATATAAGCCCTCATCCTTGCTAGTATTTGCATTGTTTACTTGAAGATGCCCATTCTGACTGAGGTGAGATGGAATAGTTTTCAAATGTACTTCTTTAATGACTAAAGAGAAATATTTTCATGTAACCATTGGCCATTTGTAATTCTTTATTTGAAAAATAGTTGATTTGGCCCTTTGAATTCTTTGGGGGTATTGGTGTTAATGTTTCAAATCTTGATATGTTCTGGTCATTTATATGCTGTAGATATTCATTTTGTCAGAGGAATATCTAATAAGGACTTTCTCCCATTCTGTAGGCTGCTTTTCACTCTGGTAATTGTTTCTTTTGCTATGAAGAAGCATTTAAATTTGATGCAATCCTATTTGTCAAATCTTCCTTTTTCTCTGAGCTATACAATCCTATTCAGAAAGTTATTGTCTTTGCCTGTATCTTGAAGTAGTTTCCCCATGCCTTATTCTAATAGTTTCAACATTTCAGGCCTTGCATTGAGGTCTTTGATCCATCTCAAATTGATTATTTGCACAGGATGAGACACTGAATGCTAGTTCAGTCTTCCACATGTGAATATCCAGTTTTTTCCAGCACCATTTATCAAAGAGGTTGAATTTTCTCCATTGTATGGAGTTGTTTGTGCCTTTGTGGATAATCAGATGGCTGTAGCTGTGTGAGCTTATTTCTACGTCTTCCATTCCATTGATTGACAAGGTTTTTTTCTACTATACAATGTTGGTTTTGTTATTGTGGCTTCGCACTATAATTTCAAGTCAGATATTTTGATAAATACAGCACTGCTTTTCCCCCTCAGCATTGGTTTTGTACTTTTATATGCATTTTAGAAGTTCAGTGAGGAATGACTTTGAAAGTGTATGAGAATTATATTGAATCTGTAGATCACTTTCAGTAATAAGGCCATTTGTTTTCTTCGGTGCTTTATGATATTTACTATACAGGCTTCCACTTCTTTGGTTATAATCATTGCTTGATTTTTTTTTTTATCATTGTGGATGGGATTGTTTTTCATGTTTTATGATCTCAACAATAGGGGCTCCTCTAAACGTGCTGCTTGGCTACAGCCCTGAGATAGGAGAGGAGATGCAATGGATTTCTTCCCCAAAGTTGGCTTGCCAGCCCCTGCACTGGACTTAAAGCTCAGGAGAAGGTTGGCTTTGTTCAGCAGCTGGCTCCCTGGCTTACTTTGTGCTCACTCCATCTTCTCCTCTGGGGAGCTAGCATTGGAGCCCGTTTCCTTTTTTGGTTCCTACATTGCCTTTCAGTTTCATGGTGCCATTTGGCTGTTATGTTTGTTCCCTCATTCTCATTTATGGAGTGCCACGGAGAAAGCTTTAAATCATACTGGTACATGTGGAACTCTGTGTGCTGCTTCCTGGTGAAATTCTTCAATGGCATTTGATATAGACCATATCTGACCTTATGTTCTCATGTATGTCCGTCACTTACTACTAGCTTTGGTTTGAGGCATGGACGCTGTTTTAGGTGGCAAGTGTCATAGAAGCACTTAGAAGCCAGGGAAGTTGTCTGGTATAGGTTATTTTATAGTGTATGTTGCTCTAGAACAATAGCTAGTATGTCTGAGGATGATCACACAAGCTCAACTGGGGTGACCTGGGAGAGGGGCCAGCTAGACGAGAGTCTCCTTTCCCCAGAGGAAGAGTTTGTTTCCCTAGAGGTGGCAAAGCAGCCGGGAAGCCTGTGAAGACCTTTCACGTCAGATACACCCATTTATTTTCTCTCAGGTACCAACTGGATTGGTTGCCTAGAGTTGTTGGGTTTTTTGTTTTGTTTTGTTTTGTTTTTTGCCAGTCCTGGGGCTTGAACTCAGGGCCTGAGCGCTGTCCCTGGCTTCATTTTGCTCAAGGCTAGCACTCTGCCACTTGAGCCACAGCGCCACTTCTGACTGTTTTCTATATATGTGGTGCTGAGGAATCAAACCTAGGGCTTCATGTATACAAGGCAAGCACTCTTGCCACTAGACCATATTCCCAGCCCCTTGCCTAGAGTTTTACATTAAGACATTTGCAGCCCAGGATCTGTGGAAAGTGGTTGTACAGAATCACCTAGATGCTTTTGTTTTGTTTTAGTTTTAGTTTTTTAAGGCTAGAATAGCCCGGTAAGGCCTCAAACTCTCAGCCAAGTGTTGAGATTATAGATGTGAACTACTCAGCCTGGCATTAGAAGTCCTTACAACAATGAGAGCACTTAGACCTTCACCTCAGACTGACTGGATCAACATTCTTGGAAGACAGGATAGTGGAAGGGTGTTTTTCAATCTGTCCACATGGTTCTAGCCCAGCAAGGAGACAGGCTGGAGAAGAGGACAGATGACACCCCCACACACACCCATGAGAGGGGTCCAGTTGGTTCTGTGAATCAATGACCTCACTGTGGTGTCTCCTCACCTCCACGGTCTTGTTCATCCCTCTGCTACTCTGCTGGACATGTAGTAGGAGGAAAGTCGATGCTTCCAGCTGTGGATGTATCAGCTCAAATAGGAAGGCAAAACTTCCTAATGACAGTTCAGTAGAGCTCCCCAGGGGAATCAGAGAGATCAACTTGTCTTGGTTTTAAATTGAAAATCCCAGGAGAGACAGGAGAGCTGGTCACCTCACCTGGGGCACAAGGGAGTTTCTCATAGTACCTGTGTCTCCCCTCTAGACCATCGAGGCTCAAAGTTAGGAGCCATCAGACTTCTCACCGTTAGTCAAAGTTGCAGAAGTGGCAGTCAGGCTGTCTACTTTCCTAGTCAATGCATCTCTATGACCTTGAGCATCCATCCAAGGGGAAGATGAATCAGGTCCCCAGCAGTAAGAGCAGGAAGCTACATTAGCACCAGCTGGGACTGGTCAGCAGCCCAGGGGAAATCCCACCAGCCAAACCAACGTATAGAATTTGCTTGCAAATTCATCCTGCAGTTGAATAATCCTCAGTTATAGATGTCTCAAATGTAGTGGTAAGATTTGGTTTGGTTGTGTTTTAACCATGAATTAACTTATCCTGTGATCACCCTTACTTCTGATTGGGGACAAACAGGCAAGTGCCATTTTCAGACATGATCTACCACTTTCTTCCCCCATGGGAAAAAAAAAGCCCTAAAGAGAATTTGATCAGAAATAAAGAATGTTTTTATACGTTTAGAAAATATATGTACTGGGGCTTGTACCTGGGCCTAGGCACTGTCTCTTGAGCTTTTGTGCTCAAGGCTAGCATTCTACTTCTGGCCCCTTTTGGTGCTTAATTTGACATAAGTCTCATGGACTTTCCTGCCAGCGCTGGCTTCCACCTGCAATCCTCAGCTCTGAGCCTCCTGATTAGCTAGGGTTACATGCATGAGCCACCGGCTCTCAGCTCAGCAAGAGAACTTTTAATACAGTTGGATGATGAGATGTCATTTTAGGTGTAAGCACGACAGCATGTTTGCATAGGAACATGTATTTATTTCTAGAGGTCTACACTGTGACTTTCAGGAGTGATCTATTGTCTATAATTTATATTATAATAATTCAGCAAAGACTTGGTTAATACAAAGGCGACAATATTCAAAGCAATAGAAGTTGAATATTCATGTGTGGAAGGAGAAAGTTCTCCCGGCCTCTGTATTGTGAAATATCATGATAAATAGTCTTAATTAATAATTTCAAATGGTAGAGAAATGATTTATATTTGACCTATTTGCTATCAGAAGAAAGCATGTGTGGTTTTTTTTTTAAATTTCCAAGCCCTTTAATCTAAGAAATAGGTTAGATGTTTCAGTTTTTGCAATCTCTCAAAGTCTAAACATTGCTAGGATCTGGCCTACTGCACAGAGCACAGTCAAATAAGTGCGAAGTTTAGAGCCAGAGGAGAGCTGGGAACCCAACACTGCTGTGGACGGCCCAGACGTGAGCAGGTGGAAGTCCTCCTGGAGTGGTTGTGGGGAGTGGCCCTCGGGGAGGTGGGGGCGGTGAAGGAGAGGGCAGAAAATGCTGTAGATGCAGAGCGGGCCTGGACCTATGAGAGGATCAAGGAGTGCAATCACTTCTCCTAGAGAAGGAGGAAATCAATTGGATGAATTGTTTTCACTGCAAAAAAGAAACCATCCCATCAAATGACCTGACTACCGGGTTTCATGGCCATCTCCCGTGCCTGTGAGATATATTGAAACACGGATTAATTGTTATGGAAACCCAAAGCTGCTCTGGGAACCATGTGCCACAGAAAATATCCCCGTGATGTTTACCTTATAAGAATCCCTTTTTATGGAAAAATCAATATAAGGATATTTCTGGTTGTAGTCTAGTCTGTCTTTATATACAAAGGAAATTAAACTTAATAAAAGTTAGACTCATGCGTCCTCCATCTCTAACTTTCATTCTAGTTGTAATGGCTCCATTTATCAAACAGATACTATAGGCCAGGCATCACTGAATGTTATTAATTTTCACCAGTAGCACAACCTAATGAAGTAGGCACATTATTACCCAATTACACCCCATTTAACAGAAGTAATGAATATCAGACAGATGCCTTCGCATGCCCAAAGGCCACAGCTGCAAAGGCAATGACACAAGACCCCATGACTTTGTCTCCAGGCTGATGGTTCTCCTTCTGTCTCCCTACTAGCCACAGAGCTGCAGTTTCCATGTCTTCCTCCTGAGAATAATGAGAGGACCATGCCCTTTGGGTCCTGAGGACTATGTAAATCCATAGGTTATTCCATACAAAGAATCCAGAAGAGCTTCTGGCACAAAATTATTCTTGTATAGCATCAAGTTAGCTGTGTAACATGTAAAACTCTGGTCAGCTGCCTCGTTAATAACCTCAGTTGCTGCGGTATCTTACCATTCACAGGATGCCATGAACTAGGGAAGACTGCAAAAAATCATGCCCTTTCACATGTGGTGCTGCTTCTCAAGGCTGGGGCTGGCCTGCGCCTGGACTTCTGGTCCCCAAAGCCAAAAGTCCTTCATCACCGACTTCTCTCTGCACTGTGATCAAAGTGGTGTGTCCATCCGGTTATGGTGAGGAAAACAGCTGTCCACACACGGATGGGATAATACATCTGTAAGTTCATCAGGGCATAAGGTCAGAACTCTTGCTTGGGGTTAATGGTGTTTTGTGAACCAGCGAACAAGCTTCACGCTGGATGATGGGTGAAGCGGGAACTTCTGTGGCTGAGACTATCCTGGAAGACAGAATTGAGCCAAACGCTTTATCGGAGGATAAGCAGGCTTTGACCGTCCATCTCTCTTCCCCCGTGTATTCCACTTGAACCACAATGGGGGGGATCTTAATTGGCTTAGTCTCAGTGTGTTTTTATTCAGTTTTTGTATTTATACATAACACAAGGATTTGAGACTGTGTCGGAATGCAGGATGTGGGGGGCGGTTTTGTGTTTCATTGTCACAGAACATAGGGGAAATTTCTTTCAACCATAGACACAGATGGAACAACCAGTTCATTCATTCATTCGCATGTTTATTCATTCAACAAAGGTCCGTGGCCTTCTTGTGTCGTGCCAGGCCCTGATGGACAAAGCTTGGTTCCTACTCTTGGGACTCAGTGATGGTAACCACGTGTCAGTCAGCGCTCGTGTGTGACCTGGGGCACTGCCTCATCATCCTGGACCTCTCCTCATCCATAGATGTCATTGTAGCCTAATATTATTGCACCCATGGGACTGGAAGTTGTATCCCCCTCAGAGTTGATGAGACGGTTTGAGGCCTTCCTGAGAGTACTGACGAGACGGTTACCCCATTTACACCCCCACTCCTGATGCTATGCAGGGCTCCTACCCAGCACCTCCTTGATAAAAGATGTTCTTGGGAATCGCAAGACAGGCAATTGCTTTGTTTCTCATTTGTATTCTTTTCTCTCTCTCCTCTCCTCTTACTCTAAGGAAATGAATTACGCATCCCATCAGCATATATAATTAAGGAAAGAAAATTAAATCTAATATGTCCCCAACCCATTGTGTTCATGTTTATTTACACTCTGATCACACTGCTGGCTGTTAATACCCTTATTGATTTTTAGCCCAGAGAAAAGGATAGAAATAGTAGTCACTGTTGATAATGGAAATACGCTCCTTTTATCTGCCTCCAAATCCAATCAAGTAATAAGCATTCATTCATCCTGCACTGTCTACGAGCCTTGTACTCAGCCCCATGAAGGACACAGATCAAAGACAAGGGTGTCAGCCTGTCTCACTAATCATGTGTCTAGCCAGTGGACTCCCAATCAGAATGGGCCTTGTGCTTGCTTGGGCTGCCATTCCTGTCCAGGCTCAATTCCCTTTGCCCATCTGACTCTTCACTTCCTGATAAACCCCTTGATCTCATGCAGAATAAATTTGACACAGTTGTGTTGACACGACTGTTTTCTTTGTGGGATATTTTATGACACAATTGCATCATTGACTGGTGAGAATGTAAAATCGCTGTCGCCCATTACTGAATGTTGTGCCTCACAAATACTTTCAATTTTTATTTCTTTCCTATTCCCATGCTCCTTCATCAGGGAGACATTTTGTTCTTCCTTTTTCTTATTGTCGAAGCATTCTGAATGATATCATCTTTTATTTAGTAGTATTTCTCAAAAATCTATTAGAATGAAATTAGTCCCTATGGGCATATTCCCTACTTCCAGAAAGTCATTATAAAGTGGGTTAAATGATATTAAATATGATTTATGTCTTCTCCCAGGTGCTGTGAGAACAGCCGGACATTTATCCGAGGCCTGTCTGTGTAATTTGCAGAGGGGAGTTGGTGTCTACTGTGAGCCTTGGTGGAAGCTACAAGGCAGGTGATGGTGGAGGAAGGCTGCTCTAGCGCCCCTCAGTGGTAGTAAGGAGGGTTTACCTTCAGGACTCTTGAATTAATGGTTCAATACTTGGGAACTTTTGAGTCTCGCCTTGACCAAGAATTGAGAGAGAATAACAAAATTGAGAGACAAAGGGTAAATTAAGAGAAACAACAACAAAAGCAATACTTGCAAAACTGTATGGTGTAAGCGAACTGAACACCTCAGGGGGGGGAAAAGGGGGAGGGGAGTATGAGGGACAAGGTAACAAACAGTACAAGAAATGTATCCAATGCCTAACGTATGAAACTGTAACCTCTCTGTACATCAGTTTTATAATAAAAAATTTTTAAAAAAGAAAGGGTTCTTTTATTTAAAAAAAAATATTTTGGGGACTGGGAATGTGGCTTAGTGGTAGAGTGCTTGCCTTGTATTCATGAAACCCTGGGTTTGATTCTTCAGCACCACACATATACAAAAAGGCCAGAAGTGGCGCTGTGGCTCAAGTGGTAGAGGGCTAGCCTTGAGCAAAAAGAAGCCAGGGGCAGTGCTCAGGCCCTGAGTTCAAACCCCAGGACTGTCAAAAAACAAACAATTTTTTAAAAAAATTTTGTCAGTCATGGAGCTTGAACTCAGGGCCTGGATATTGTCCCTAAGCTCTTTTGCTCAAGGCTACTGCTCTACCACTTTGAGCCACAGTGCGACTCCCTCAGGAGTGTGTTGCAAGGGCCACGGCATTATGCAAAAATACTCAGCAGCTGAGTTGCCTGCTCTGCAGCTGCCTGAACAACCTCAGTCTGCTGCCACCCTCGCCATTCAATGAAGAATCTGTGTTTCAAAATGTCCTATAGAGTCTGCCTTACTCTCACCTGTAAGACTCACCCATTGCTTCAATCCCTTTGAATGAACCCATGGTTGACTGTGTTGTGCTAATTCTCCTGGCAATTCTCTGCCAGTACTAGATGAAATTTGGCTTTGCCTTGATTTTAACCTTTCGGCATTCCTTTTGGTCAACAGTCCCCAGAGAAGTCACGGGCAGTAGAAAGGGTTTTGTACAACATTGAAACTGGAAGGAGTAGTGTGCTGATAAGCTAGTCTTCCAAGTTGAAAACAAAACAACTACCAACACTGAAAGCTCTGCTTTGCAGCATATGCTAGAACTAGGGGGTAAACACGACCCTCATCACAAAGGTCACCCTACTCATGGGAAGTCACTGCATTGGGGAGGAGGTGGCCACATGGGCTATGGGGGGGAGTACAGGTCACTCGAGGTCACCACAGGCTGGAAGCCAGGTTTCTGAATGTGTGTGAGGCCACAGCTCCCAGGAACTTCTAGGAAAAACCTAAGGCTGTCTGTGAGTCCCATTCCCAACAGCGAGAAAGCAGATACTCTGACCAACGCTTGCTTCCCTTCTCTCACCCCATCTCCAAATATCAATCACCTCTGAACTAGATAGCAAAAAAACAACCAACCCAGAGTATCAAACAACAACAATAAATAGATTAATTAATTAATTAAAACAAACTCAAGCCCAGTGGCTCACACCTGTAATACTAGCTACTCAAGAGGGTGAGATCTAAGGATCATGGTTCAAAGACAGACTGGACAGGAAAGTATGTGAAACTCTTCTCTCCAATTAACCACTACAAAAACTAGAAGTGGTGCTGTGGCTCAAAGTGGTAGAGCCCTAGCCTTGAGTGTAAAAGCTCAGGAACAGTGACCAGGCCTTGAGTTCAAGCCCTATGACTGACAAAACAACAACAACAACAAAAAACTCCAGGGTATCCTTGTGCAGGGTGCTCTAATGTTCACCGGTGACCTGGGGTCACAAACACAACCCCATTCTTCATACCATATCTCTGATCAGCCAGGCAGTGGAAGACTGTGGACTAATAAGCTATCTGCTCATAGTCCACACACCATTGCATGGTAATTCCTCATGTAGAGCAGTCTATAGTTTTATGATAATTGTTCATAGGAGAAAAATGACAAGTGTGAAATGTGAAAAGTGATTCTTTTTTTATATGTGTGCATGATGGTCCCGGAGCTTGGACTCAGAGCCTAGGTGCCGTTCCTGAGTTTTTGTGTTCAAGGCTAGCGCTCTACCACTAGAGCTACCACTCCACTTCAGGCTTTTTGGTAGTTATTTGGAGACAAGTCTCAGTCCTGCCTGGCTGACTGTGAACCACCATCCTCAGATCTCAGCCTCCTGAGTAGTTAAGATTAACGGCACGAGCCACTGGCATCCATAAACGTTGGCATTTTAAAAGAATGCAGTTCAATTACTTTGAACAATGTTCTTTAAGTAGAGTTCTATTGGATCCCCTCATGATCAGATTTTTATGTTTTCATCAGAATTCCCACAGAGGGCTCTTTGTTTCACGCCATGCTTATTTGCTGCTTTTAAATATTGCCTATAGGACTTTAGCAAATGATATTCACAGAATATAAAAGTAAGAAGTGATTCTGTCAGAAACACCCCTACATTTGAAATTCATCCAAATAATTGCTACAAAGCAAGTATAAATGTTGATTGCAAGGTAGAAGTCGATGTTGAGAAAAACATAGATTACAATGACTATTATTGGATTTTCATACTTTTATGACCCTGTAGAAAAAAATTATGGCTCAGTCCAGCAATTTGAAAGATTGAGATATACAAGTTAGTAGTGAGAAGGAAAAACAGTGGCTGGTACATAAGACCGTTCAACTGCTAAAGATTAGTTTCAAGGAATCTTCTGGAGTAATTGCTTTGTTCTTTCCCTTCCTTTTCACCCAATGCACATGATACGTCCTTCAGTAAGTGCACTGATTGCCTTGCCTGCAAGATGAGGGTGTGTTTTCAGAGTTTGCGGTAAATTCTTATAATCTCATTTCGTTCAAACAGTGTGATTATTGTAGGATGTAATACCAGCAACCTAAACTACCGCTGACAGTCTCATAATTCTGTCATTTAAGACACAGCTGTCACGGGCATCTGAATGAGCTGTGCAACTGACAAATTATGGGGAAATTATATTTTTAATCAATCATTCGCCTAAAGTCTTGAGAGCCAATATCGGCTTACCATTACCCAGACACAATTCCATTTAGAAACTTTTTTCATCACAAGCATCTTAGTACACTTTATGACTTCTCTTCTTATGCCATGGAAACAAAAAGAGAAAGATATCCAAAAAGATGTGCTTTAAATACAAAGACTCGAATAGGATAGGAAAAATTTATCATTCAGAGTCAGCATAAGCAAGATGATCTGATGTTGTTATATTAATACTAATCAAAACAAATTTCAAAGCAAGAATTATTAATAAAGGTGAGATACATTTTACAGTGATAGAAGGGTCATTTATATGTATACAGAACCCCACAAATGGCACATGACCTTCAATAGCAGCACAAAAATGCAAAATTTATGACACTGGAATCTTTAAGTATACTTCTGAATCACAACAAAAGTAAGTTCGATCTCAATAATAATAAAATATCTAGACAGTCTCCTAAAGCTTAGAAACCAAACAATACACTTCTAAACGCATAGGTCAAGGAGGAATCATAAGCATTAAGAAATACTTTATGCTGAAAGATGAGTTTTTAATATCAAAACCTCAGAGAATCTGCATCAATTTCAGAGAAATTTAGTGCATTTTTTAAGTCTCACATCACTGATTCGCAATCCTTTTCTTTGCTTAGATGTTTCCACATTATGGAAATAGGAATGAATTAAACTGAAAGTATAAAAGCAGAAGAAATAAAGGTTAGTGCAGAAATGGAAGAAATGGGAAACAGATTTAAAAATAGAGAAAATTAGCGAGCACAATAAATCGTTCTTTGAATAAAATGATAATGCTGATAATCTCTTGAGACCAATTTTGTCACTTGAAAGTAAATCAGAAGATCTGGGCCAAAATAAATGATGTCAAATTCTTATAGAAACTTGACCTTGTCCACTGGGAAGAGTTGGCTAGACAGGTGGCGTGAGGTAACTGCTTTGGTGTTCAATGTTTACAAGGCCATTGGTCAAGAACACAAACTAGGAGAAGCCAGGACAAAGTGGAATCTGAGAAGACCAGCTTACATGGAAAAGCTGTCGCTGTAACTCGCGAGTGCCTTTCACCATCACTAAACACCCAATTTCGGCGTCACATTGAAATTGTGGCCTGCTGGTGCACATGTCACAGAGCCGCATGTGAGAGGACCTGAAGAGGGAGACTGTACAGCGGAAGCTGTAGGGGTTGCGGGCCTGGCTGCTGTCCCCTTACCCAAGATGATCCAGTAAGAAGCTGGTACACCTGCCCTCTACTGGCTGCTGCCTCACTCAGGATTGCAAACCTAGCAATGGGTCCACCTCCACTCAGAGCCAAACAGGAAAAGAAGTTCCAGAAAATGTAGCATTGCTTCAAAGGGTAGACACAATATCTATCCAAACAGAGAAAACATAAATGACCAATATCAGGATAAAAGATCAGGCCATGACACTGGATTTTAATAGTCATTAATTTTTTAAGAGGAAGTATGTTTACTTGTCTTCAAATTTTCAAGTGTGTGCACTTCCAGGAGAAAGAGGAAGGAAGGAGGGGAGGGAGGGAGGGAGGAAGGAAAGAAAGGGAGGGAGGAAGGAAAGGAAGGAAGGGAGGAAGGGAGGAAGGGAGGAGGGAGGGAGGGAGGGAGGGAGGGAGGGAGGGAGGGAGGGAGGGAGGGAGGGAAGAATGGAGGGAGGGAAGAATGGAGGGAGGAAGGCAGGAGGGATGGGAGGGAAGGATGGAAGGAGGGAGGGGTGAGAAAAGAAAGAAGGAAAAAAGGAAGGATTTATTCTAGTCATTTCAAATAGAACATTTGTTCAGATTTATTTGGCTGAAGAATCTTGAAACAGTAGACCATGAACATGTTTCATAGTATATGATTATTTCATTGATAAGTTTAAGGACAAGAACTATGAAAGTCAAAAACTATTAGCAAGTACATATTACAGATCAGTGGGAGATGAGGATAGCATTTCTGAAATGAAAATTGAACTTCCCACAATGCTTTCCTTCAGAATTTCATTTGATCTTTAAGAGCCATTTATTCCAAGGGGAGCATTCTTTGTCCATGCTTGAGCTCCTTTGTCTTCTTGTAATATAGATCCTTTGCCTGGTGTAGTCAGGAATATATGTCATTATACCCCTTACTGCACATAGCTTTCTGCAGATGATGGTCACAAGGAAGGACCTACAAATTGGATGTTTGCTTTCTCTGTCTACACAGAAAAATAGCCAACAGAGTACCGTGATAACATTATCTGTCATATGTCCTAGCTTCCTTGAAGGATCTAATACAATGGACAAAGCTTTGATCGAAGTCTTTTTCTCAGCCCTACCTTTTGCCTGCACTTGCCCACACCAGTCAGGATCAATCCATATTATCAGACTCTGCCTTTTCTCAGTGGTACTGGGCCAAAATGAGCCACAGCATGGATTTGCAATGGTAGGATTTCAGGTGTGGATGAGCCTGCATGGGGAGAAATTCAGGTCTTTGGGGAGAATGTTCAAGCTCCACTGAATTGTTGATTTTTCCATCCTGAACCTCCTCTCTCTGCTTCCTTCATGTTCAGTGAGCATCTATGGAGGATCAACTCTCTAGTTAACAGGTGAGTTTAGGCCTGTCCTGTCGGGATGCCTGATACGGCTAGCCCCTTAGCTGGCAGTTTGTTTTTCTATCACTGTTAATGCAGCCATTATTTCTGAGCCTAGACAGACCTGAGACATGAGTTACTGGCGTGATAGTATTCACAAGTCTTGATCTTTGCCTTCTAGTGGGATTTAAGATGTGCCATTGTTCAAACAGAGTGCTATAGTGTCTTGAAGAAGCAGATGCTCTGTGGTCTCAGAGTCACAAGTCACCAGCCAGAGGAGAGGATTTGTCATGGATAAGAAGAGTGGTGGAGAGTTCTAGGAAGGGGGCAGGCTGTTAAGCAAACCCCCTACTGAGCAACAGCCGGAGAAATTGGATGAGCTTCTCTCCTAGAATTAATTACAATTTTAAAGCCAGGCAGCTTGATTTTATATTACAGCTTTCTTCAATTAGATCTACATTTTGGGGGGCTCTGTCTCTATGTCATGCTCCTCCTTGGTCTCAACCCCTCTTCTAGCTAATTGTTACTATACTATCTTTTTTTTATACTGTCTTTTTTTAAAAAAGACATTCTACTAAATGAAAATTAAAAATGTAAATGTATTCTATTTCATATTGCCTCTTTGTTTTCTGCAGAGATAGATGCCAATGAGATAGGGGGAAAAAATCATCACCAAAGCCCAAAGATTCCACTGCAATTAAACGCTCATTGTGTACTAGATGGCACCGGCAAGGATTCTTCTTGCACTTAGGGTTTATTCTTATCCAATCCCCATATACTGATCTATAGGTCAGCCTCTGTTCTAGATGCTTCTGGGTCTAGACAGGACCACTGAGTATCCATGAAAGTATTCCCTGCTTCCTAAAGACAGCAGAACCATGGTTCACAGGGGAAAGCTGCGCTTGGGGGTGGGGAGGGGGTTATCCCTGGCCACAAAGTTTGTGTCAGCCTAACACGGTCCGTCATTTGAGGACTACCATTTCATAAATGCTGGTAGCCACTGTGTCACTACCACCTCTGCCTCCTTCTACGTCAAAGATAGTGTTAACTTCTGGACAAGCTTAGGAAGCAAACAAAAGCAAAAAGACTCCGCGGGTCCAGAACAGGGACTGTGTTATACCCCAGTGGCTCTGGATACCACGTTGATGAGGAAGTGCTACAAGTTCTTGTCCCCCATTGGTACGAGCAGGGCTTGTGGGCGGGTTTCCTGGCTGTCATCCAGGGCAGGCAAAAAGCATGGAAAACATCCAGAAGTGTGTGTCCTCTGGCTGTGGTCTATGTGGGTGCTTAGAGCCCTAGAGGTTCAGGGCAACTCATCCCGAGTGTGACAGACTGTTCAGGGAGACCCAGGATTCAGAGACTGTAAAGTTCTTGCTCTTGTTCTTCAGCTAGACTCCAGCCACAGAGGCTCCTCACTTCAATGCCACTCCATGGAGGAAGACGTTCCTACAACCCTAAACATAATTCCTACTGGGCACTAGTGGCTCAGTCCTATAATCCAAGCGACTCAGGGGGCTGAGCTCTGAGGATTGCAGTTCAATGCCATCCCGGACAGGAATTTTATGAGAATCGTATTTCCAGTTACCCAGCAAGAAGCTGGAAGTGGAGCTGTGCTTTAAGTGGTAGAGCACCAGCCTTGAGCAAAAAGGCTAAGGGACAGCACCCAAGCCCCAAGTTCAAGTCCTAGAACTGGCACACACACACACAAAATTAAACTCTAGCCTATGGTTTGCGCTAGCTTTGACTCATTTCTCTGTGGGGCCCCAACATATTGAAATAGTCAAATGGATTTTGGTTACAGTCTACAGTCAACTCTAATGCATCTCTTCCCCTTTAGTTGCCCTTTCTCTCCCTCCAGGGCCTGGGCTACAGGAATGTGCTCAGTGACCGGAGCATGTCCTTACAAGGGGGTTCCTCACTCTTTTGCCTGGCCTCAGAGGCTCAGAGAAGCCAAGCCAGCACTACTTACTTAGATATTCAAGTCCACATTTCCATGCAGGTCTGCTTGACTGAAAAATAGACACTGCTAAGGTTGAGTAATGCTTTTCTTCTATTGCTCCCATAAACCAGGATGCAATGGATGGAGCCCCTGGCCATTATTTTTCTCACTCCCCACCCTATGAAACAGTAAAGGATGGTTTCAGGGAAGTCAATAAGAGTATGCATCTAATGGGTATTGCAAAATGCTCCCCTTATGATGACATGGAAGGCCATTTTGAAACTCTAGGAACCATCCCTGCCGTGTGTCCATCGGGTTGGAGTGGTTGAAGGTGTGCTGTCTTCCAGCACAAGTTAGGGACCACATGGACACCCATTTATTTAGCACAGGACATCTCTAGTTCTCAAAATCTCTCATGTTGGGTATTTTTTATGTACATAGGAAATGGGTTTAGGAAGGTTTACTATCGTGTCCAAGCCATGAAGCTAATGAGTAACATGATTAGATTTGCTAGACCTTGCTGTTCGCATAATATACAACACTGCACAGAGAGCTCACTGCCAAACAGGCCACACAGTGGTGTGATGAACACACACACTGATGAATAAGAAGTGTTTGGGAGTAAGTGGAGCCCACTGCCCAATGCTGCCACATCTAGGGCTGGCATCTGCACTTTTTTTTTTTTTTTTTGCCAGTCCTGGGCCTTGGACTCAGGGCCTGAGCACTGTCCCTGGCTTCTTTTTGCTCTAAGGCTAGCACTCTGCCACTTGAGCCACAGCGCCACGTCTGGCCATTTTCTGTATATGTGGTGCTGGGGAATCGAACCGAGGGCCTCATGTATATGAGGCAGGCACTCTTGCCACTAGGCCATATCCCCAGCCCCGGCATCTGCACTTTTGATTGTCAATCAAATGATGACAACCCAGCCCCTCTGGTAAATGTGAACGATTGTGGAGCTTGACTTCTCTTTCCTGCTAAACATCCTGGTCTGCGAGTGTAGGCTAAGAGATGGGGGTTCTGAGACCAGATTGCTAGAGTACAAGACCTTTCTCTAAGAGGTACTACAGGGTGACCTAAGTCTCTCAATATCATGTGTGAAATGGAGTGAGAGGAGTAACACATGTTTATTGAGGTTTATGCAAATTGCAGTCTATAATCTATAGAAAACACTTGGCCAGAATGTCTTATGCACAGCAGGGGTATAGTGAGTGACAATTACAATGATTGCTCATGGCTTCCAGCTGCTAAGCTCTCCTCCCATCTCTCCCCCAGGCCATTTCTCATGGACGCTGGAGAATCATGAAATGTGATGTGAGAAGGGTATGGAAGATCCCAGGACAGGCCTGAGCAGGTTATGGAAAAGTAGCGTCAGTATCTTTATTCTGAATTTAATGCCGGTAATTATGTAGCGTAGTGAGGTGTTAGTTTTCAGTGTTGCTACATCATGCTGGTACCTCATATTGAAATTGGAGTTAATGGAAACCTCTTGACCTTTTTTGCGTTTTACCTCCTGTGACTTCTTATCTCAAGAAACGTCTAAAGTTTAAAGCCGAATAGTTTCTAGCTGAGTTGATAATTGCTGTAACCAAGTGGCAGGTATAGTCAAGTTTTCATAATGTAAAAAAACAATGAGGGGATGTGAGATTTCCAGGACTTAAGTCACTTTAATGGGGATCAACTAACATTTCTTGAATGACCAGATGAAAAGATGACTCTAGAGATGCAAAATTGTGGATCTGAGATCCTAAGGGATTTCCATAATCAGTCAGGATTAGGGCATCAAATCTTGAACACTGGAGTAGAGAAGTAACATTTCCCTCTTTTGTACTGTAGTATCCTATGCTTATCTCCTCTAACTTCATCTTCAGAACCAACTTCTGCTATCTAAAAGTGCAGACATTATATGGTGCTAGGTGCTCAGCTCCAGATCCAGGCCAGGAACTGCAAACACATCTCCCCTGCCCTGTATCCTCAGATTGGTCTAAATGCATAAGCATCTATGTTGTCTTAATAATGACTATCAGCATTTAATGAGTATTGAATATGTGCTGGGTCCTCTTCTAAGTGTTTTAGATGTATGAGCTCACTTGATGCTTCATGACCAGAAAGATAAAGGAATCCAGGCAAGGCAAAAGCAAATGCCCTGCTCAAGTTCATGTACTAAATAAGTAGAAATGAGGTTTAACTAGGTGAGCCAGTTTCAAAGTGTACATTTAACAACCATGTCATATTGATCCTTGTCTATAAGCCTACAGTCCAGAAATCTCTGTATTTAGGTAGGCATCATCCAAAATTGCTATCTTCCCATTCTTGGTTTGTGCCTCTTCCACCAGAACTCTAGCTCCAACTTTTACTATCTATCACACATAGTTGTCGCTCTTCAAATTACATAAAAGATAATTGGGTGCATGGTCATCACATGTGTGAAAGAATCAGGTTGATGTGTGCCGAACACATTGATTTTGCAGCTAAAGATGCCCCTCCTGGATTTTGTTTTCTCAATTCACAGTTGCAGAGACCTCTACAAGGAGCATTGTTAGAAGGAAATGTGCTTTGTAGTTAAGATGGATGAAACTGAGGATGGTATTGATTTTGGTGAGACAGCCAGTTAAGAAGGGCTTTAATAACCTGGTCCCAGGGGTCATGTGTGAATTAACCATCAGATATCAGTGCCTTTCTCTATTGCAACACTTCCTCAGCCCATTTCTATTGATGGTGGGAGGCTCAATAGGGAAATGGTATCGTAAGGAATAAATGGTGCTTGTTTGGATTAGAGAATGAACTGTTTTCATTGTCTGTTACGTCAACATCAGTAGTTCATAACAAAAAGGCACTTTTTGCCCCCCTAGCTGATGTTTAGCAATCGTCCTGTGGTGGTTTTGTTGTCTCACCTGGGGTGAAGCATGCTGCTGGCATCTAGAGGTAGAGATCAAGGTTGCTCTAAAGATTCTGTAATGCTCTGGAGCCCTAAGAAATTGTTTGGCTTAGAATATCAGTATCATCAAAGTCAGGAATCCCTATTCTGCATACTGCTATTAAAGGTATACAAATAGTAATGAGAACAAAGTTACTGAGCTCCCAATGCAGAAAATATTCCATAATAATGGATTGATGTTGGTAACCACCATAATATCCAATCCTTTGAAATGGATTCTAATGGCTGTAATTTGGCTAAAGACCAAAAGGAAGTTGACTGACTGTTATCCAATGGAAACATTCCCAGCTCTACTTTTTTTTCCTGTAGAAATTGTACCACAGCCATTCAGAGCCTTATTTCTGGGTTTTCACTATACATAACACCCTGTCTTGGTGTTGAAATAAAAAATATGGAAGGGGGGGGGGCTGGGAATATGGCCTAGTGGTAAAGTGCTCGCCTCATATACATGAAGCCCTGGGTTCAATTCCTCAGCACCACATATATAGAAAAAGCCAGAAGTGGCTCTGTGGCTCAAGTGGCAGAATGCTAGCCTTAAGCAAAAAGAAGCCAGGGATAGTGCTCAGGCCCTGAGTTCAAGCCCCAGGACTGGCAACAAAAACAAAACCAAACAAAAAAAATATGGAAGGATAGGAGATGATCACAATAGCTCAATAGCTATGTACATATGATCACATAAGATGACGCTAAGTGAAATGAGCTCCAAGATGTGGAAACAAGTGGTTTATCATTGTTGTTATTTTTAACATACAATGTGAAATAACTTCTTTTTTTCTTTTGCTTATCTTTCCCATGGTTTAGCCCCTGTTGTCACTATATTTGATTTTGTCACCCTGGGTATTGTATGTTTGTCTGAATTAGAAAAGGGAAGGGGAACATCAAAATGGTGAGACAAATGGTAAAAGGTGAACTAATGCAACCAACAGCAATACTTACAAGACAATTGTAAACTAACTGTCCAGCTCAGGGGGATTAGGGAGGAAAGTGCGAGAAAAATGAGGGAGGAGGTAGCAATTTTGACAAGAATACACTCACTAGATTACATGTGTAACTGCAACCTTGCAGCATCACCTTGACAATAAAATATATATGGAAGGAAATTGGATTTTTGAACCTGAAGATAGCTGGAGAATCCAGTGAAAACATCACCTACTGTTGACAAAGTTGGGGTTGGGGGAGAAGTACATTTAAGTCTCCTGCCTTATCCTGGAAAGAATAGAAAAATATTTGGGACATTAAGATTATGGCAAATAAAGCATTCAGCCTCCTAATAAGCCTCTTAATAAGTATGTCAATATCCTAAGGAAGGTTTTGGTAGGAGATCCATTATTATAAGAGAAAATAGACACTTGAAACGGCTATTGGAAATTGCCCAATAATGTTTAAATGTTTAATAACAAGCTCTAAAATAGTTATGCCCCAGTCAATTCAATCCAAGACTTAGTCATTCTTTCCTAATCAAACACAATTATGTGAATTAGATGTTCTTAGTAAAATCCTGGAGTTAGACAATAGCATTGCACCTGGAGCTTTCTCTATTACCAACTGAACAGCAGCTCTTTGAGAGACAGAAACGCCTCAATGAATCCTGAAATGGGATTAGAAAGAGCAGAAATAGATGTAGCAAGAAAAAAATGTGTGAAACAATCTTCCAATTAAGTTAAGCCAAACAGAAGAAAAGAAGAGCTTAAGTCAAAATATGGAGAATATTCTAACTTTATTGTTTTATGCCAGACGTCATGTTTCAAAAGGATGGGATGTACTTTACTAAGACAAAGAGTACATTCAATAACATAAGTGAGAACAAATATTTTTTTTAACCAAGGCAAACCAAATGCCCCCCCCCCCCCCAATACCTGTAATCCTAGCTACTCAGGCGGCTGAGATCCACAGGGTCAAAGTTCAAAGCCAGCTCAGGCAGAACAGCCTATGAGATTCTATCTCCAAAGTAATCAGCAAAAAAACCACAAGACTGGAGGTATGGCTCAAGTGGTAGAGCACCAGCAAAACAATTGCATGTGATTCCCTGAGTGTAAACCCCAGTACCATCAAAAAAAGAATATTTTTTGATTAAATAATTTGATTTCCTTCTTTTTCCTGAGATATATGGAAGCAAGGTCAGCTCTAACTGTACCCCTCTGTAAAACAGGAACTGTAGTATACTGAAAGATTTCAGACACAGGAAACTCCTTCCAATTTACAAAGAAAAGCACTTTAAGAATTGCATGTCATGATGGACTGGGGCTGATTTCCCGTATCAAATTCTATGGACTTCAGAAAGAAATGATACTAAATCAACCTTCTCCAAGCGTGCTTCTGATTGACCCACACAGTATAGCACCTTCTAAGGCAGCAGAGGTTTCCCAGAGAGCTAAAGCTGAGAGCCTTCTCTTTCCCTTTTTAGTTTTTCCCTCCCTTCACCTGTTCATCTGCTCTTCTACAAAATCTCTTCCCAGAACTTTGCCCCGGGATTTCCTCTCTCTCAGAGGCCTGCCTTTGCATTTCCGTTTTCTCCTGAAGCCCTGCCTCAGCTCCTCCCAGTTCCAATCCTCATGAGGTCAGCAGCTGCCCACCCAGGAGCCTCCCTAACGTCCCCAGCTGGAAGGCTGCCCTTCAGCCCATCCTGGCTTTCCTAGCTTGGTAACTATGTCCTTAACCCAACACTCCACCCAACACCACAGCTGGACTGCAGCAGCTGGAAGGGAGGTCGCCCGTCTCTTGCATCTTCCGGGCAGTTACTGAGAACCCATATTTTTACCAGCACTCTTCACACCTCCAGTTCTTGCATTATCCTGAGAAATCAGAGCCATGGCCTTTCCAGTAGAGGACAATGAGGCTCAGGGAGAGCCTCTGATCTTCCTCCTCTCTCTGTCTGTCCATATCCCCTGTGATCTGTCAGGGAAAGCCCTGATCTTCCTCCTGTGTGTCCATACCCCCTATGATCTGTCAAGGGCTCGCCATCAAGTTTCACTGGCCTGGACACAGCCCCGGTTAATATGTGAAGACTGGAAAAATGAATTCCGCTGTTGACCTTAGCACCGGTGAGTGGAAGCCCAGGAGACCAATTGCTTTAGGCCTTCCTAGAGCATTGCCTCAGGCCACTGGCTGACTGCTGGGCTAACCAATAGCCATTACCGCAGGCCCAACCCCTCTAGTCCTAACTCAGATGCTGGCCACCCACATGCCCAGTGCAGAATTAGAGAGGGACAAGCTCTAGCCTTCATAGCTTCACTTGTGTAAAGAATCCTGGACAGAAAAGTAGCCCTGGAGTCATGCTAGCCATTCAGGGTTACACTGGTATCGAACACAGCTATGATCTGGGGGGACCTCTTCACACCCCGTCTCTCCCCTTACTTGTGTGAGAGCGTCTCTCATCGTCTTTCCTTCTGTGTGCTCTGCACCAGCCCCGCTGGCCGCTTGGCTGGCCCACAAATGCACAGAGCCTCCAGGAACTTAGGCCTGGTGGGGACCGTCCCCCTGCTCGAGATCCCTTTGTCACACATCCACATGGCTAGATGCCCCTCCCCTTCTAGTGTCACTCCCATGTCCACCTTCTGAGGAGGGATTCGGGGTTGTCCATCTGACAACGGCCAGCACACTGCACGCTCCCAAGACCCACACCCGCTCTGTTTGTCTCTGTGTCTGGAATCATTGCATCCATGGTCTACATTTTGCCTTGTGTGATCTGTTTCCACCTACTCCCTCCCTAAGAGAACATCATTTTTCTCGGTTTGGTGGTACTTTCCGATCTTAAGTTCACAGCATGGCATTGGGGGCACAGCATCGCTTGGTGTACAAATCCTAAGCACGTTGCTTGAGTGCGGGACATTTCCCTGGTTCTGGGTTTCAAGGCAGCATTGTTTCTCACCACCTGCAAATCCCTATGTGTCGCTGACCACCACAACCAGGGAAAAGAATGGGAGACTGAGCTGGAGAATTGAGGTTTTAGGGCACGAGGGGGATCAAAAACTCATTCGGCTTCTGATTACTCTGGCCTTACAAACGAGTACTTTTATTGAGTTCAGTGCAGGGGGAGGAGTGACCGCAGAGAAGTGCAGAGACTAAGGTATCAATCTATCTTGTGGTTGCAACCATTAACATTAGGTATCATTTGTACACTTAGAAATAATCGACTCCATTATCGTTAGGGAGCAGAAAGAAGCAATAAAACATTCTACCCATAAAACAGATATCCAACTTGTCTCCAAGGCCTTAAGCTTTTAGTGTCCAAGCAGGTCTCATTTAAACACACTTAGGGTAGTAACTTCTAGGTCAGCCTCTCCTCCATGGACCTAACCTTTGACCTCACTCAGGCTGGGCCCTCGGCATTCCAAGGACAGGAAGCTGGCATCCCAAACCCTTAACCCTGTCAGGTCTCACAGCTGGGCATCAGAGAGGTTCTCATACAGATGTTGCTCAGAGGTGGGTCATTGGAAGTGATGAAGTCTTGCAGGCGCTACTCTCCAGAATGGGATTGGTGTCCTTATGAAACTCCATGGGAATAGCTAAGCCCTATTTGTCCTTCTACCTCCTGTCCTGTGATACCTAGCATTTGCCATGAGGTCTCCCCGAGACTCTGGCATGACAGAGATCTTGGGCTTCCCAGCCCCCAGAACAATTACAGAGAAATTTCTACTGTGATAAACTACTCACACTGTGGTGTGCTTGAATGACAGCAAAAATGGATTGATTGTAAGATGTCTGGCGGAGTATAGACCTCACGTTCATGTTGTGATAAGGTAATTTATTAACTTTCCACCCCTTCTATAGATCAATTGCCCCAAGTTTTGCAGCTCTGAACAACACAAATTCGTCATCTAATGATGATTCAGAGTCTAAAATGTGTTTCGTGGGGTCAAAATTAAGGCCTCAGCAGAGATGACTCCCCCCTAGTTTCCAAAGAAGCCTGCTTTCCCCTAATTACTTGGGTTTAGCTTGAGCTCACTTTAGCAATCTAGAATACTATTATCATCTCAAGATCTGAATTTGATCTCATCACCAAGGTCCCTTTTGTCATGAAAGGTCACAGGGACATCTTTAAGTGGGAAAGGAATTGTTCCTAATTTACCAGAGGTACAAACTGCTTTTCTCTGTGCATATTAATGATTTGGCTAATTATGAATCTATTTACAACATATAACATAAGTCCAATAAATAATGTCTCCACCCAAATCAAACAAACAACATATTGTCATATATATCTGACCTCCATTCCTCTCAAAAGTACAATATTGCAAATATAGCTACATCCCAATCAACCCCCAGATTTTTCCTTCTCATCCTGCCCCAGGGGCGTCTGCTGTCTTTCAGACTGATGTGAATTATTGCCAGGGTTTTATATTTCCTCTTCCCACCAAGTATGTAAGCTATTGTTTTCTATGTTTTAAAATTTAGGTGAATGGTATATTGTTCACCTGATTTGCTGTTGGTTTTTCCCCATTCAACATTATGCTTTGGAAGTATACTAGTTTAGTACCTTATAGATCTAGTTCAGGTATCTGTGCACTTCCAAAGCCTCAGATTAACCAGTAAATGGGGCATTTCCATGGGCTTGCTGTGGAATAACAGAGCTGTACTGGACACCTGTGCAAATAGATGCCCTGTGGGAAATGAGAGTTTCATGGAGAGAAAATGTATCAAAGGGGCCACATTGCTGTCTGAAGTGACCACTTCCATCCATTAGTTTCACCAAGGATGGTACAGAGTCCACATTTCTACACATCATCACCAACCCTTGTCCTAACATGAGGAGTTCGTGATTGTATCGCATTGTTGCTTCATTCTATACCTTTCGTTCCTGGCTATACCCTGATACCTGGACCCTGTGAAGGCACTACTCCACATGGCCAAAGAGATTTGCCAGTGTGATTCAGAAGATACAAGAGGAATCAGTCAGGGAAGACCATACCAAAAACAGCAGACAAAGGTGTCAAGATACTAGAAGCTGCCTTTGAAAGCAGCCAGGAATCACAGAATGCAAGAAATGCAGCTCTAGAAACAGAGAGGAAGGATGGATCTGCCAGCCATTCCGTTCCAGCCCAAGTCTCCCATTGTGGATTCCTGACCTCCACAAGTGTATGAGGCTTGTGCTGTTTGGAACCACCAAGCACATTGCTACTCACCACCACAACAATGGAAAGCAAAGTTGAATGCCAAGCATGCCATGTATCTGATGATCTGATACAACCTGAGCTCAAAAGTGGTGTCGTTATCACCAGGAGGGACATGCAAAGCCCTGGGGACCAGGGGATGACACCAGGATCCACGAACAGATGACCCACCAGGTAGGGCTGGACTTGGAGGACAGCGGAGAGACATGAAGTCTTGAGGGAGGATGCTGGAACCCTTCAAAAGTCAACCGGGAGTGCCAAGGGGTTGGTTTCCCCTCCTTTTCCCCACTGTTTACTAAATCCTCCTTTCTCAATGGCAAAGGAACCTATCAGCAACCTATCTCTAGGCTCAAGCCATAGAGACAGGAAGTAGATCAGTGTTTTTCGGGGCCTGGGGGAAGGACAGGGAAGTGCAGTGCCTACAACCATCAACAGATTCTGGAATTCAATGCCAACTGTGTACAGCTTTGTGAATATACTGACAGTTCAGCGGATTTTACGATATGTACATTGTATTTCAATAAAACAAAAATGATAGATGGTAGGTAGGTAGGCAGGTAAGTAGACAGCCAGACAGATAGCTAGATGACAAGAGCCCATTGCTTGAGTGGTTTTCATTCAATACAGCAGAGCTAAAATCACCAGGAGCGTCAAGCCCTTGGTGCCCTTTCCAACGAAGTATCTTTTAGCCATCTGAGTTCCCTGGCTTCCTGAGAGCTCCCTCTTTGACAGTTCCTGCGTGGAGGAGCAGCGGATGACAATAAAAAGCAGGATGGGGTATCTATGTTGACTGGTGCACTCTTAGGAGGAGGAAGGTGTAGCTGCTCCTTTGCATGCAAGGGAACATGGCGTGGAGACAGAACAGCAGCCAGTTCCTCTGGGTTGGCTCCCAACGGCAGGTGGTGGCTCCTAATTAGAAAAGAAAGCACACTGCTGTGATTTCAGAAGCAAAAAATGCAAAGCCTAACGCTGGCTGATAATCATCCATCAGAAGGAACAGATGGTACAGGTTGAACATCCCAGAGGGCCTATGCCGTGGGCAGCAGGAGTTTACATCCAGAACCTTCGGAATATGTCAGATGAGAACTCTGAGGCTGAGTAAGAGACAATTCTGCTTCTGTCTAGTTTCCATCCGCACGTTTGTGAGGCACTGAGCACCTCAGTTTCTTTTGTCTGTGGAATGGGAATCTTGGTTTCCATGAGCCAGACCAATGATGTTTGGAGTAGAGACACTGTCTCTTTGGACTGGGCTGCTAGCAGCATAGAAGAGGGCACCCATTTCTAGGTAAAATATTTGCAATTCCTGTAAATCTTATTCTGTACCTAAAGAGTTGAAATAATACTTCTCTTCTGAGGAGAAGAGGCACAGAAGAACAGAATCACTGCCTTCTGGAGCACCCGGGGAATGCTGGGATTCTGGGCCCTCACACCCCCCGCCCCAAGAGGAGATGGTTATCAGTTCCCGGGTCTCCTCTGTCTAGCAGGTCTTATGTAGAGACACTACATCCCATGAACCCCAGACAGAAGTCCAGAATTGAGGGGGTTCCCCAAGTGCTAGGAAAAATGGGGCGGTAAAAGGCCGAGATAAAACAGATGACGGAAAGTAAAAACTCCTCAAAGGCCAAAGCAATGGGAGAAAGGTGGTGGAAAGCGGATTGAAAAACCAGCCCTGGAGAGGCCTCCAGGGCCCCTCTAGCACTCCAAAGGCCACCTCAACTCTATGGTCTGCATCTCCACAGCCATTTCTGGCCTGTACTCAGCACAAGGTACCCATGGGATTGGGTTATAGCACACAGCTCACCGCACTGTCAAGTCTGCCATCTGTAAACAGAAGGGAGTGAGTCTCAGCCAAGGAGAGGAAGAACTCAGGACGTGTGGCTAGGAAAAATGGAACGCAGTGGAGGAGAAAACTCCATTACAGACTCTCAGAGGCGCCAGCCTCATCCATCTTCCTCCTCTAGCTGTCAGTGCGCTGCTCTCTGCCCACCATGGCCCCCATCAATCTCTGACGGAAAGAGAGATCCGCATCATGATTATTGCCACTTTTAACTGCAGAATTAGGGGGATTGGTGATGATGCTTTATGTCACCTTTAGCCCACTTATTCACTTGATCATGTCCTCTAAACTGGGGAAGCCCACTCCTTTAAGAGAGTTTACCCTTCATCATAACCTCTTGATCATTCATGAGTCTGTTCTGTCCACTACTGCTCTCTACATGGTCATGCTTGACATCTCTGCTGCCCAAATTCTCTACTCGTATCTTCCTAAAGCCCTGGGGATTTTATTTTTTGAGTTTCAAAGAGGACAAACTTCAAACCTCAGATCTAAGCCTCCTGAATGAAAGCCTCAGCCCAGAAAAACCACGCGGATACCAAGTCACGCACAGCAAAGCTCAACGTCAGCAAGCTGACAGGCTGCCGCTGTCCTCATGGCTACAGCAGCCTGTCTGCATGTAGGGAAGTGGCCAGGGCCCGGGGCAGGGGGGGTTGGGGGGGTGAAGGTGGGGGGGGTGTAGAGTACTCTGCAGATTCATGCTGCAGATAGCGTGTAGCCCAGGCTGGTCAGCAGTTGCGATCAGGCCTGGGTGGACAGCATTCTGCTGAGGGAGCTAACAATTGTGGCCGGGCCTGGCCACTTGATTTTGGAGGAAGGGCTGAGAACCTAACATGGAGGGTGTCAAGCCAAAATGGAGGAGGACATGCTAACACTGAATAGCTAGGATTACAGGCACCAGCCATTAGCACCTGGCTATAATGGCACCTTCTTTATCTCCCCTGCACATGATTAGTGAAGTTGGTTCCTCTGGTAAATTTTCTTGGGTGGGTACAGTTTAAGGCAAAAGATTCAAAACTGAGATCCAAGTTAAGTTCCCAGTTGGCACAGGTGTATAGAATTAGCCCCCTAAAGCAAAAGAGGGGCAGGATTGGCATCCTGGTGACCCTGAGCCCACCAGAGACTGTGATAACTGTGTGAAAGGAATTAGATGAGAATGCCAGGAGCACCTTATCTAGACCACGAGGAAAGGTGAGGCCCCACCTACCTTCACCAGTCACCTGTCACCCACCTCTCATTGCTGCCTTCACAGTTGTGCATGTCTACAGACAACAGAGATTCCTGAGAATGAATTATCCTTAGCAGGGACATGATCTTCTGAAGGACAAACGGACCCTCTCCAAGGCAGGGGAGGAACCCAGGAAGAGGAAGGCCTGTGTGCTGGGCATGAAGGGTGATTCAGTTTAAAGTCTATGGGGATCAGGGCCATAATTTGGCCCTGTACTCTCCATACAGTTCTTCAGCCCTGATCTACTTGACAACCTGTGAGGTCAATAGACTCTTATTGAACAGGTACAGATCTCTAGCCACATCTCACATGTTTATTTAAATGTTTCCCAGAATTCTTTTAGTCAGGTATCAACTCTGGCATACTACAATGTGTCAATGTGTCAACATTTTCAGCTTAATTAGACTTGTGTACTAAATGATAAGAGGAAAATCCATATTAATTTGCCATGAGTAACAAGTATCTATAAAATAGCAGGCAGATTGTGCTGTCTGCTGATCTGCATCCTAGATCCACTTTCTCCAGACAACCAGGATGCAGACAACCATCAGAGTCCCTGCTTATACAAAACGGAAATCTCTCTGTGTGTGTGTGTGTGTGTGTGTGTGTGTGTGTGTGTGTACTTAGGCTTGAACTCAGGGCCTAGGTGCTGTTCTTTAGCTATTTTTCCCCACTCAAGGCTGGGACTCTTACCCCTTGAGCCATAGTTCCACTTCTAGCTTTTTGGTAGTTAATTAGATATGAGTCACACAGACTTTCCTGCCTGGACTGGCTTGGAACTGTGATCCTCTGATCTCAGCTTCCTGTGAGCCATCGGCACCCAGCTTCAGATTCATTCTAAAAGGATGCAAAAGTAAATTGAAAAAGATTACCTTCACACTGAAATGCAACATTATCCAGTAATGCGTGTGCATCAATTAGAATAATTCCAGCTAAACTCACCTGTGGCATATGCCCTATATTTTAGAAATAACCCCTTACCTAATCCTCAATAGACTAAGAAATTGTTTTTTATCTCAGTTTTTCAGATTTAAAAAATTCAATTAGTTTTAATGATTAATCAGAGACTAATAAGTTCAAACAAAGTTTGAGTTCAGGCAGCCTAGGGTCAAGACCATTGCTCCCCGAATGACCTTGAACAGCATGAAAGAAGGACATGTCACTGATGCTGTTTGTTGTGACTTAGCTCAGCACTGAGTGTTTTTCAGTTGACTTTCCTCAATAGTTGTCTCTTTCTGCATTGAAATGATCATTTAGTGGATATTTACTTGGTTGAAGAGGCAGAAAATTTATCTCAAGCTAGATTAGGCAAATGTAAATTTGTCGACTCACATAAAATCCCATCTAACATGCACCGTTATTATTTTATGCACCACTAAGGATGCTGCCAATTAAGTTATATCAAACTATCCATTGCAATACATTCAATTTTAGAAATGTTAAAGATATCAAAACAAAATGTGGGAGATGCCAGCACAATAAAAAAACCAATAAGATAAATTCAGGGTCTCTAGGAAATCTGCCCTCTAACAGCAAGGAAAAGCAAAGTTGTCTAAAGCAAGGTTTTTTCAGGCTTGTAGAAGCTAAGCAAAATCTTATGACAACTGGGCAATATTTATTGAAGCAAAACAGCTGAATTCAGTAAGAATGTGTGGCAGTCGATTTCCCTCGCTCTTTCTTCACTGTCTAGGTTCACAGTTTCCTTGAAAAATAGAAGCCCATGTTTCCAGTGCAGACTGACAGGCACCAGACACAGCAGAATGAAGACTGTACAGGTACAAAAAGAATGCTTGAGTCTTGATAGTTGGGGAAAACCAGAAAATAATTCCCTATGCTTCTGGTGGCTAGAAAGTTCAAGGTCAAGGTTGCCAGCATCTGGTAGAGGTGATTTTTTTTTTGCTGCATCCTTAAGTGATAAGAGGTGGAGGACAAGAGAAAGTGAACCATTTGCAGAAGCACCTGTGTGTGTGTGCGTGTGCATGTGCGTGGGTGCATGCGTGCAATCTTGTGCATGCGCATACCGGTATTGGGGCCTGAACTTAGGGCCTGTGTTGTTGAACTTTTTTGCTCAAGGCTAGTTATCTACCATTTAAGCCACAGCTCTATCTCCAGCTGTTTTTTTTTGTTTTTTGTTTTGGTAGTTTATTGGAGATAGAGTCTCATTGACTTTCCTGTCTGGACTGGCTTCAAATCGTGACCCCCCAGATCTCAGCCTCCTGAGTATCTAGTATTACAGGCATGGACCACTGGCACCCAGCCCCACAGTAGTTAATTTTTTATTGTTATTATAAAGGTAATGTACAAAGGGGTGATTGTTACCTAAGTCAGGTAAAAAGTACATGTCTTTTTAGAAGATATTCCTTTCCTGTCTTTCTCTCCCCGTTTTTCCCTCTCCATCCCCACCCACAAGTTGTATAGGTCATTTTCAACATAATGTCTAGTGAGTACCATTGCTGCATTTAGTTACCCTTTGTCCCTTCATTTCTGTGCTCCCCTTATCCTCTCAAAGACAGATAAATGAATAAACAAAAAGAGAAGGAAAAAAACCCTATTGTTTCCATTTCTTGGAGTTCATGTCAATACACATTATTTTATATGGTCAGATGCACTGCACTTTTGTGTTCCTCTCCTGAGTATCTTTTTTATACTCATGGAAGTGCGGTTCTCATGACATAAACCCCTTTTAACTCTACTGTATTAAGGGTTAAGATTCCAAACTTGAATCTTAGAGGATACTTCAGACCATACAGATGTGAAGCTCTTTCAAAGACCTATTTAAACATTAGTTATCTATTATGATTATATGTATCCATCATCTATCTCTATCTTATCTATTTAAATATCAATTATCTATCACTATGATGCAAGGCTGCATACCTTGCAAACACACACACACACACACTCACACACCTATCATTAAATTGAAACACTTAAAAAAAAAAAAAACACGAGACAAGTCCAGTGTGATGTTTGAGACTGGCCCACTCCAGGGTATCAGCTGTGTGCTCAGGCCAAACCTGCCTGCAGCTACAGCTCTGCTTTTCTCTAGGCAGTGCCACGTGAAGCTGCCTGCTGGACTTGGCGGGGGGTGGGGGGGGACATCGCCCCAGGCTTGCTGTCTCCTTGCTTTGAGAAGAGCCCAAACAGAACATGACAGTGTCTGTGGCCAACCCTGAAGGAGCCCTTGTGGCCAGAAGTGGGTGGGATACACTCATCAGGCTGGGCCTGAGTTACATAATCACTTGGGTAGTTCACGGGGTGAGCGGAGAGGGAGCTGGCAACAATGGACAAGCCAAGGGCTTAGGGCATTTTTACCAAATGCGGACATGGGCAGTGACTAGTTAGAAGCAACAGAGGCTACCTAACTAGCTGTGTGACTGGAAGTAAATCTTTGCCCTTGGCTTCCTCATTACAAGATAGAAAAATAATAGTAACTATCTCCTGAGGAAACTGACATAAGGAATTAAGTAATATGAACCACCTAGAACACAGTGAGCAGTATATAGTGTTGACTACTCTTATCGTTATCATTATTGTTTTTATGTTCAACTTCATCTCTTCCTAGATTTCTATAATTACCTAAGTTATTTACTCCCTCAACAGAATGAATCTCTAGTTGTCAGCAATTTCTAGACACTATTTAGCAAGAGTCAGCTCTTGTTTTTCTGTATAAAATGATGCTAAAGCATCATTGGACAAAGCAAATTTCAACAAAAGAAATTCAATCAATAATAATAGCAGAGAATTTTTGTCAAATGGCTGGGATAGTGCTGCTCTTCTAAATATGTTTTCTCCTAAGCCTAAATTCAAGGCTTTCTTACTTTTGTTCAGGTTCCAGGCCCGCGTGCCGTCCCTGGACTTTTTTGCTCAAGGCTATTACTCTACCTCTTGAACCTCAGATCCACGTCTTTTTTTTTTTCTTTTGGTAATTTATTGGAGATGAGAGTCTCATGGACTTGCCTACCTAGACTTGCTTCGTACGGTGATTCTCAGATCTCAACCACCTGAGTAGCTAGAATTATACATGTGAGCCTCCAGCACCTGGCAAAGCATTCTTATCTTTAAAGGGTTCCTATAAACAGAATCTAGAACCCCACAGGAAGGAATGTTCTGGATAAGTACCTTAGCAACAAGAATGTGCAGTCTAGCTCCTTCTTGCAGTTCCTTACAAGCTTACCATCTCTACATGAAAGAAGCTCCCTTACCAATTCCAGGACCCTTTGATTACTAGTTTGTTTCCTGTCCTATAGGAGGACAAAGGCAGGATTGCGTTCCACGGGTCGCCTTGCATTCATGCTTGTATCTCAAGACAAGACGGATGAATCCATTAAACAAGGGAAAAGCCATCTTACGCTTGGACAACCGGCTGAAAACACATAAATTGAATTTCACACTCAAAGCACAAATTCATCTTTACAACCTAGTCCTCAAAGTGTTTCTAGGGATTATGTGTGAATAGTTTCAGACCTATGATTTCAAGATAAGACTACTTTGGGGGACAGGCAATCAGGGGAAGAGTTATTATATTAGTTTTGTCATGGTGACCCGATGGAAGAAATCAGCAACTCCGCAAAATATAATCAAGGAAACAAACTATAGTCCCTATGTGCTATGAGACACGACTGGAGGTCAAACAAGGATGCCCTGGGCTGGCAGCTCAGTCCTGTAATCCTAGCTATGAAGGAGATTGACCATTGTCGTGGAAGCCAGCCTGAGAAGAAAAGTCCATGAGACTTTGATCCCCAATTAACCAGCAAAAAAAGCCAGAAATGAACCTGTGGCTTAAATGGTAGAGCACCAGCCTTGAGGAAACAAAGTTAAGTGAGAGTGTGGGGCCCTGAGTTCAAGTTAAAAAAATAGGTGATAGAGATGAAGAACAGAACCTAATTCCTGGTGCACAGGAGTTGCCCCCTCCTTCCCTTCTCCAAAGGAGTAGATCCTCAAATCCTGAGGAACTACAGTAGTCTACAGATTCCTGTATGTCACTGGGATTGTAATAAATGGAGACCCATTCTTTTTCTTCCTTCTTTTCATTTGAGGTGGTATGGCTTCTTATATTTTGCTAAACTTCCCGTTATGATGCTGTAAAATCCAGCTCAGGAAACATGTGAGCCTTTCAGTGAATTATCTCTGAACAATTCCAGGTTCAACAGACACATCTCTGTGAGAGTCCAGAAGAGAGAGACATGCCAGAGAGCAGGTCAACAGCAGTCTGGCAGGTGGGGGCCTAGGGGTGACTGGAGCCTCTCAGAATTCAGGCTTCCGGTTATTGTCTATTAGTGTGCAATCTATGACTTTCTGAGAAGTGAACGTGAATTCTTCCTCTGGCAAGTTTGAGTTCATTTAGGCAGAGTTAAAAAATATATAGTGACTCCAGGCTCTGAGGTTCTGCTTGCTAGCCTGGCAAGAGTGTTGTTACCCTGGCGGCTCGGCTCTAAGATGAAGCTCGGTGCTTTGTAAAGTACTCAAAACGATGTTTCTCAAAAAGTTTCAAGAAAAATCTGGTTGTCTAGGCAACAGCTTTTCACTTGTCTTCCAACTGGCTCCTGGGAAGTTCATCATGAATATAAATGAAAGCACTGAGCAGAAAAATGACCTTTACCCTGCCCTGCCCTGTTGGGCCAGCAGTGGAGAAGTCAGGAATGGATAAGGTCCTAAGCAACCGGTGAGGCAGCTCAAGGCTGAGGGCCCAGGCCGGAGCCCAGTGGTTGCAATGCCAGTCATCCTGGCTGGGGAAACACAGGGTGTCCTTGCAGCGAGCCCATGCTTCCGGGAGGAAGGCCATCTTCCACGGGTAGCATCCCTGACAGGAAGTGAGCTGCTCCCTGGCTATGTCAAAGCCGCCTTCAGACAACACATACATGAACACTTCCCGCCTCTCTGCTCTTCTGCCCAGAGTCACTGCATTCTGAAGCTACCCTTCCTCCCGGATACACGGTGACTTCTCACAACAGCCGGGGAGACACCACCTTGTGCTCACATCCCTGACGAAAGGAAAGCTGCCTCTGGAGGCCTGGCAAAGGGCAAGGAAGAAGGTTCCCTGCAAGACACTGCTGTTTCACCAGAAGCACAGCACATGACAATTCCTGCAGAACCCCAGAGTGAAGAGAGAGAGAGTCCCGTGCTTGCTTTGGCAGCGCCTATACTAAAAGAGAGAGGGCCCCCTTAGGCTGGGAGGCCCACTTCAGAGTCAAAGATGTATGGCAAAGACAGCATCTCCTAAGGTAGGTGGATTTGAGGAGGGGTGGATAACTGAGTCGAGTCTGGTTTCTACCACGCAGGAGGCACAGGCAACACATGGCTAGACAAGGCACTTCAGCAACATCAGCTAGCTTAGTTTGAATGGGCCCCTCTCCTTTTTTAGTGGAAAGGGTAAGGGTCACTTTGCTGAGCAGGGCTTTCATTTACAGTCATGGTGGACTTGCCAGGGGCCAGATGGAAGACAAAGGAAAGGCTGCTGAAGCTTCAACATAAATATGTTTTGCAGTTCAATCCCTCAATCCCCACCCCTCGCTATCCCTTCCCCATCAGAAGCATAAGGAACCTTTGCCATGAGGGGCAAAGTGAGCAAATTGCTCACTTAATCCCGAGAAGCTTTCTCTTATAGATGCAGTGAGGCACAGTATAGACTTCAGTCCTGAGATGCTTTCTCTTATAGACTCAGTGTGACACAGTATAGACTTCACCTGGACAGGGGCACCTTCAACATCTTGGCTTCAAGCATACACAGAACAGCAGAGGCAGTCACACTCCAGGGTGTAGGAAAGTGTTGGGATCAAAGACTGGCCTTGTTTACAATGTAGCTCTCAGAGCCTGGGGCCTGGAGATTTCAACTCAGTATGTCTGCGTGAGACTCAAGAACCTACGATGTGTGTGCAGTTCTTTCCTGGGTCACACTGAGAAACGATGGCCTTGGGCCACAGGTGATCTTAGCTTAGGGTTACAGAAGCAGACCCAGAGCTATGATGAGCTGGAAAGTATCTCTAAGGAAAGCAGTGGGAAATGGGAACTGGGACCAAGAGGGGAAGGAAATCACGTCAGAATGCAACGTCAGCCAAGTCCCCCAGAGACTAATCTTTGGATCAACCCCGCAGAGGAACTCTGCAGTCTGCAGGAAGAGCTCCCTGGACAGGTGATGAAGGCAGATGGGGCATTCATACCCCGCCCCACTGTGTGACTTCTACTGTTGGTTAAGGGTCAGGTCCAGAGTACTGGTAGCTGAGAGTAGAAACCCTACATCAAGAACCACTGGCCACTAAAATGGGAAAAGTGGGGGAAGGGTCATGGCCAAGATACTTATGTTGTCTCTTCTATAAGAAGCAGATGGGTGCAGGCCAGACAGAGGAGACCGTATGATGTTCAGCACCCAGTTCTGGACTGGACACTATCCCATGGCAATCAGTCTAGCAACCCAGCCATTCAACAGCCTTGGTCTAAAGGCAGAGGGAGCTAGATGTGGCACTGGTGACAGGGGTTGGGTAGGATTGTCAACCATTTCTGCTGCTGTGGGGCTTCATCTGCAGCTGGTATTCCATACGGCCCGGCCCTGTCCTTCCGGAAGCCGTGTCTAATCTCTGTGCTGCTTGGAACATGACAGTCTGATGACTCAAAGGGTTGGATTTCCTGTTCTCAAGGCTCACATGCCAAGTACTCTCAGAAACGCATCTCGTTCTTACAAGTAAATAGTTTTCTCAAAGTTATGATTCATGAATGGGCTCAAAGAGATCACGTGGCTTTCACAAGGTCACAAAATAAGTGGGAGAGACGAGCACCAAACCTAGTTCTGCCTGGCTCCAAAGCCCATATCCCTCACCATTATAACACAGGTTACTTGTTACAAAGTACAAGGCAGGTAGCACCAAGTCCTGCACACTTCAGATCATCTCTCAGCACAAGGATCTAGATTTCCATAGCCCTAGACCAGCCAAGTAGCTGCTACAAGGTGCTGTGGTAAGAATGCACAGCCTTGGCCTAAAAGAACTGAGGGAACAGGAAGTTGATGGAAAAGCACAGGCAGGGGAGGGTTTTAATTATGTAGAACTTTCTGGCAGCCCACTTGAATTCTGTAGGCTGTGCTTGCAGTGGGCTGTAAGTGAATACCATGAAGTCAGCGGTTTCTTTCAGCCGGACTGTATCACACGATTACATGGTAGACTCCAAGGATTCTAGGTCACCCCGGGAGACTGGAACTGAAGGCAAAAACTCGACTGTTGCCTTCCTTCAGTCCTTCTGATGACTCGATTCATGGCTGGGCTAGGTTGTGCAAGTATTCAAGAACAAAACAGAATGATAAATGTGTGTGTAACTCTATGTGCCACATTGAGGGTTTTCAGAACCAAGATCATAGACATTGCTGTGAGGAAGAAAGCTCCCTTTCTGAGAGAGAAATCACACAGAGACACGAATGGGTCCGTATGAGTCCTTTTCTCCCTGCAGCCAAGGCTCTACGGTCAGCTTCATTGTTTTTTTTTGTGTGTGTGTGTGTTTTTTTGGCCAGTCCTGGGCCTTGGACTCAGGGCCTGAGCTCTGTCCCTGGCTTCTTCCCGCTCAAGGCTAGCACTCTGCCACTTGAGCCACAGTGCCACTTCTGGCCGTTTTCTGTATATGTGGTGCTGGGGAATTGAACCCAGGGCCTCATGTACACAAGGCAAGCACTCTTGCCACTAGGCCATATCCCCAGCCCCTAGCTTCATTGTTTTTAAGCATTCTCTGAAGTGTGAGAAGTCTGTCATCCCTCTTTTTTTTTTGGCCAGTCCTGGGCCTTAGACTCAGGGCCTAAGCACTGTCCCTGGCTTCTTCCCGCTCAAGGCTAGCACTCTGCCACTTGAGCCACAGCGCCGCTTCTGGCCGTTTTCTGTATATGTGGTGCTGGGGAATCGAACCTAGGGCCTCGTGTATCCGAGGCAGGCACTCTTGCCACTAGGCTATATCCCCAGCCCTGTCATCCCTCTTTTTTAAAAAATGGTTATTGTAGGGCTGGGAATATGGCCTAGTGGCAAGAGTGCTTGCCTGGTATACACGAAGCCCTGGGTTCAATTCCCCAGCACCACATATATAGAAAACGGCCAGAAGTGGCTCTGTGGCTCAAGTGGTAGAGTGCTAGCCTTGAGTAAAAAGAAGCCAGGGACAGTGCTCAGGCCCTGAGTTCAAGGCCCAGGACTGGCAAAAAAAAGTGGTTATTATAAAGGTGATGTACAGAGGGGTTATAGTTACATAAGTCAGGTAATGCATACATTTCTTTTTGAACAGTGTCAGCTCTTTTTCTCTTAATTTTTCCCTCCCCAACTCCCTCCAAGTTGTATAGTTCATTTTTAACATAGCGTCTCGTGAGTGTCGCTGCTGCATTGGTTCACCCTTATTCCCACCATTCCTGTGCTCCCCCTTTCCCTCCCCAAACAGATGAACTTACATATAAGACAAAAGGTACAGATATCAAAAACAGTAGCAAAAGGAGAGAGAGAGAGAGAGAAAATAACAAAATGACAAAAAAACTCTTGTTTTCATCTCTTGGAATTCATTTCCATAAACATCATTTAAATGATCATATGCACATAGCTATTAAGCCTTCATGGTCCTCTCCTAAGAATATCCTCCTTTCGTCTCATTGTGTGAATGTTTACCATCCTGTGTAGTTTATCATGTCCGTGTGTGTGTGTGTGTGTGTGTGTGTGTGTGTGTGTGTGTGTAATTTTTACTATCCAGTGTGTTTACTTGTAGATTTATGGACACATTCTAAATACAACAACTGAGGGAGAGCATACAACATATGTATGTTTCTTTGGGTCTGGCTTATTTTGCTCAATATAATTTTTTCCAAGTCTTTCTATTTCCTTACATATGGTGCAGTAACATTCTTTCTGATGGAAGAATAGTATTCTCTGTGTGTGTGTGTGTGTGTGTGTGTGCCTGTGCTCCCATGTCCTGGAGCTTGAACTCAGGGTGTTGTCCCTGAGCTTCTTTTGCTCAAGGCTAGTGTTCTACAACTTGAGTAATTTCTGGCTCCACTTCTTTTTTATATATATATTTTTTATTATTAATTGAACATAAATTTTTTTACAAGGTGTTGTGCAAAGAGGGTGCAGTTACATAGTAGGGCAGTGTGTACATTTCTTGTGATATCTTACAACCTGTTTTTCCATCCCTTGTCTAGGTCAGGTAGACCCATATGCAATATACAATGTATCAAGCACATATACAGTGTTCACAGACTTGGTCTCTACTGTCTCTCCATCTCCCTTTGTTAACAGTCATATATCAGGGAGATCATGCCCCTTTGTTTTCTATGTTCTAGGCTTGTCTCACTCAACATTATTTGTTCGAGTTCTGACCATTTCCCTGCGAATAACAATATTTCACCATTCCTAATCGCTATGTAGTATTCCATTGTGTATAAGTACCATATTTTTTGGATCCATTCGTCTGTGGAGGGGTACTGGCTCCACTTCTGGCTTTTCAGTGATTTGGAGGCAAGAGTCTCACCGGCTTTTCTGCTCAGACTGTCCTCAAACCATAATCCTCAGATCTCAGCCTCTTGAGTAGCTAGGATTATAGGCATGAGCCACTGGAGCCTGGCTCAGTCTATTTATTGAATATGTATCCAGCACTGATAAACATCTGGATAGTGGACAATGCTCGGGCATAGAAGAGAGGGCAGCACAGGTCAGCATTTCCCTGTGGCTGGTACTGTCTCCCCTCCCTCCTTCATATAAGGATCTGCCTCTGAAAAACACTGGAACACCCAGCCTTTGTCAGCATCTGCTCCACGAAAATCCACATGGGGCGTGTAGGGAGGCTTCAAGAAGGCCTCTTGGACAAACTTGCAAGAAAGTCCGTGAGACTCTTATCTCCAACAAACTATTTTAAAAAAAAAGGCCAGAGTGGAGTTATGGCTTAAGTGGTAGAGTGCTTGCAAAAGCAGCTCAAGGACAGTGCCCAAGCCCAGAGTTCAAGCCTCAGGACTGGCAAAAAAAAGGATATATATTAGCAACATGAACAAAAGCTTGAAAATAAGCTATAATCCAATGCAGTGGTGCATGCCGATAATCTCAGCACTCTTGAGGCTAAGACAAGATTGGAAGTCTGAGGCCAGCATGGGCTAGTGAGACCATGCCTCAAAAACTAAGACAACAGCAATAAAAAAGATCCACTGCCACCAAGAAATTATGAGAAGTGGAGAAAGTCAGCCACAAAACTTCAGATGTTGCAAGATCCATTTCTACAAAATGTGCAGAATAGATAAAAGAACATCAGTCATTGTTGAGGGCTCAGACAGAGAAGGGGAAGTGAAAGACATGGTAATGAATACTAATGGGTACGCGCTGCTTAGAGAAATGGGGAAGTTTTTTAAAATGTGATGATGGCTGGAAAACGATTATAAAACCCACCCCACCACCTCGTATATATGAAAAGTACCGATTTTGTGCTGCACATGAATGTCACCTCGGTGGAGCTGTGGTCTTCTCAGTCTGGGTTTTCCAGGGAGCTGGCGTTTGCTCTCTGGGCTGTGGAGTAGAGAGCAGCACTGTGAGGTTCAGAATCACCGGGTGACTCCAGTTCCACTGCTGGTTTTCCCTTCTATGAGCCATCTGATCTTGTGCATCTCTGAGAGTCTGGTTTGGGGGATCCTTGTGGTTTTAAGCGCATTCAATGAGATGATATTGATAGGTTTATCACAGTGCCCAGCACTACACAAAATGTTCAACAGTAAGGTGCCCATCGTCACCCTCACCATCTCTACACACAAACTTATTTACCAGTCATGTGTCTGGTGTGACCTTGGCAAGTTTGCCTATGAAACGATTTATTTAGGTATATATTATTTTCTTTTGTCACCCCTTTTCCTGCTTCAATCACCCAATCAGAATAGAAATCAGAACACTTGTTTCCACCCACTTTAAAGGGGGTGGCAGATTATTCTAGTTTAGCAATGTAAATAATTTAGCAGTTGCAGGATGCCCAAACTTATGTCACCAGACTTTGGAGTTCATATCAGAAATGGTAGTTTTTCAGCCGCAGATCTAAAACACTTCAGTCCTACTAAAAAGATAACTGTCCATGGTTTCCAATACTCTTCCACACTGACCAAGGCGGCTGCTTCAGAAAAAGCCATAAGAAATCCACGGGTTGCACACACTTGTACCATGGCAGTCCTACTGCTACTCTATAGTCTTACCTAATCCTTGTTCTAAATAGTAATCACATCTTTGAGGAAGCTTATATATTTAAAATGATTGATTGCTCTTTCTCCAAGAAGCTTTTTTCTTACTAATGGGATGGGATGTCTGCCTACCTGCTGCCCACTTCCGTATGTGAGTACTGACTCCTGTCATTCTGTGACAGTTCATCCTTACCCATGAAGAGTATGTGGGACTCTGGCACCATCAATACATCACTAAGGACCAGCTCTGTGATAGGAAGAGTGTAAGGTACTGGCACAGATGGAATACTGGGATTTGGTTCCTTACTGAGAGGAGCTCTTAGTCTACTCGGGCATACTTATTCCCCAGTATTACTGAAACCTAAATATGCATCAAGCTCCTTTAGAAGACAGACATATTTACAGGTAACAACAATGTTGGGTAAAAAATACTGAAGTATCAGAAAACAAGATAGAGAAATGACTTTTCATGGTCGCTACACAAACATTCACTTAAATCTCATTTGGCAGAATCTGGTCTCAGGGGCTGGCCTAGTTATAGAAGAAGGGAGGAAATATACTCATTGGATGGAGTGACAATGTGCAATATATAGTTCTCTGTTCTTAGGAAAGAAAAGAAATAAATTGGCGGGGGGCGGGGAGATTAACAATCTTTGCCAGTGGAAACTTGTAAGGATTATTAATAAGAGAATAAAAAAAAATTAAATCTACGGTGGCCTCAAGCATCTCTGGTGGGCCTGAAAATATCAGTAAGGAAGAATGTGGGGGCTGGGAATATGGCCTAGTGGCAAGAGTGCTTGCCTCCTATACATGAAGCCCTGGGTTCGATTCCCCAGCACCACATATATAAAAAATGGCCAGAAGTGGTGCTGTGGCTCAAGTGGCAGAGTGCTAGCCTTGAGCAAAAAGAAGCCAGGGACAGTGCTCAGGCCCTGAGTCCAAGGCCCAGGACTGCCAAAAAAAAAAAATGTATTTCTGTGATAAAGTAAGGAAGAATGTGGAACAAGGGAGAGAAAGGAAAGGCAGCCACAGTGAGTGACTTGTTCCAAGGAAAGAGAACTAAGACAGCACTTCTGGTCAATCAAAGAGCTAACTATATTGTAGTGGGGAAAAAGAAGATATCTGCAAATAGCATTACTGGTAAGGAAAAAAAATGTGAACAGTTGTCAGAAGCAAAATGGAGTTGCTTCTGTCAACCCAACCCCTCCCCCCCCCATAAAGAACAGAAAGAAAATGAGAAGTATTAGAAAAAAATGGAAAAGCAAATGAAAAAGTTATGAAGGAAAGGTCTTGTGCGTGGTTATCTAACAGCAGCTACTACAAAAGACTCTTCTTGCACAAGTCCACTGAAACCTTGTTCGACATCAGACGAGTGCCCCACCTTTGTTATGGACATTGAAGCCAAGGATGACTGTTTCTAAATACCTGATTGTAATCTTCCTCCTTTTTTTTCTTTTTGGTCTTTTAACAACTTTCCTTCGCCTGGACTGCTTGGCACAGGCATGGTTTATAATGGAAATGCATGTTACTATAACCGCGGTCTGCTGTTCCCACATAACTACCAACATTTTTTGAATGCTCTGTCTCTCGTGGCTTTTATTTGGTTTACCACTGGAAAGAAACCATTGCCTTACAGGCAACTGTGTTGCAAACCAAGTACTGAGGAAAGGGTCCCAACTAGGAGAGTGGCAGGAGGGAGACTGCAAAGTGCTAGCTGCTTCCGCAAGGTCGGGGTTCTGTGGCGCGTCACTCCCTAAGTTCGAAGAGAGTGTGCATTTGTTTTCCACTCCAGATGTGGCGTGTCCTCTGCATATTTGTGGACTGCTTGCTTACCCGGGGCCCGTCCGTCCTTGCATGCTCTGCAAAGCCCCCTGGGGGCGGGGCAGTTGTGGCTTTCTCATCGGTGCATGGCCCCCCGTGTCCCAAATCGGCTGGGCCCAGGCCGGGGCGACGCCGTGGAACGCGCGCCCCCGGCGCTTCCCGCTCCCCAGCTCGCGGGTCCCCGGGGCGAGGCGGGCTGGAGTGCCCGCCTGGGCCGAGCGGCGGAACGGCTTCGCGGGCGGAACTCCGGGGAGGGCGGAACGCAGGAGCCGGGGGACCTGTTCGCCGCGGAACGTGGGAACGGCGGACCCCGCCCCCCCGCATCCGGCGGAAGCCGCGGGCGGGGGGGAAACCTCGGCTGCGGCGGAAGCTGAGCGCAGGACCGCGGGGTCGCGGGGCCGCCCGGACTCCCCCTGCCTCCCCCGAGCGCCGCGCCCCGCACGCCGCGCCCCGCACGCCGCGCCCCGCACGCCGCGCGGCGGTGGCGGGAGAGCGCGCCGTCGGAGCGCCGCCATGTTTCCCTTCACCGTGAACTTCAAGGTGTCGGCGCGCACCCTGACGGGCGCCCTCAACGCCCACAACAAGGCGGCGGTGGACTGGTGAGGGCGTCGGCCGGGCGTGTGCGGGCAGGGGAGGCCCGGCGGGGGTCGCCGTCCCCGGAACCGGGCGCCGCCCGCTCCGCCACGCCCGCCGCCGTCTCCTCCGGGAGCCCCGGCGCGCTGGCCTGAGGCGCGCTCGCCTCGGTTCCCGGCGTTCCTCCCCCCCACCCCCCGGCTCCGCCCGCCGCTGACCCCTCGACCTCGCGTGACCTCGCGTGACCTCTCCGCGGCCCTCCCCCTCCGCTCCCCACCTGTCCTCCTCTCCCTCACGTGGACTCGCCCCGCGGGTTCTGCACGGAGCCAGGGGTTCGAGCCTCCTGTCTGCCCCGTCCCCTGGCCCCGGCCTTGTCTGGGGGAGGCTTCTTTCCACGCCACGCCGGCCTTCTCCCCGTGAAACTGACCGTCGTATTAACCTAGAGCCGAGGTCCGTGGCGGCCCCCCATCCCCCGGGCGGGCTGTCACCACAACACCCAAACTGCTCACCTTGTCTAAGGAAAGACCAAGGGTAGTCGCACTTAGTTGGCGCCTGGTGAATGCTTCACTGTGGGAGTCAGCGTCGTTATTGGGAGCTGAAGAAAGTAATCTGGAGTAAAAGAATATAAAGAGTCAAACATTACGGGGAGGCTGTGCCTCCAGCGATGAGCAGACACGGCAGGGGCCGCCTTGTGCATCCCAGCAGCCCTGCCTACCGTGGGCACTCGTGTCCGAATGAGAGATGTGTCCAGCAAACAGTTGTAAGCTTAGCTACACCTTTTTAGATGGGGTATTACTATAGGCCTTTGCGTTTCGTTTGTTCTTGTCCGGGTCCTAGGGCTTGAACCCCGGGCCTCGCCACTGTCCCGCGAAGCTTTTATGCTCAAGGCTGGGGCTCTGTCACTTCAACCACGTCTAGCTTTTTGGTCGTTGGTTGGAGGTAAGTCTCACAAACTTTGCTGCCTAGGCTAGCTTTGAACCACAATCCTCAGATCTCAGCGTTCTGAGTAGCACGAATTAGAACCGTGAGCCACAGGCTCCCAGCAGGCCTTTTGTTTAAATAATAAAAACCTTATTCAGAGTCATACATATGAATTAGATTTATCGTTCACTTAGGATTGGCAAGAGAGAAGTTGAGACTTGCTTTGTATTCCAGTCATAATATTGTGGTTTCTCTAGGGGCTGGCAAGGATTAATTGCTTATGGATGTCACTCGCTTGTGGTGGTAATTGATTCCACTACTGCCCAGACTCTTCAAGTTTTAGAAAAACATAAAGCTGATGTTGTGAAGGTAAGTCAAGTCCCACCTTGACCCGGTAACACACTGTTAGTCTAAAGATTAATATATCATTAGCTTCTCATTAAGTCGTAGATATCAGTGTTGAATAGTTTTTAAATATAATTATGTGGGGTTGGTAGCATTTACATGTATAATGAATTGTCAATCAAGAGTAAGTTGTAAAACTAGACTACTCATTCATTCATTAGATTTTTGAGTATTTAGTGCTGCGGAGCAATTTATTATTTATTGGGTATTTAAAACCCTGGGGCAATTTATTATCTTGTGAGAAAGATTCTTAGGTAGGTAAGGCTTGCTTAATATGGGAAGGATAAGGAGCTATATGTCACCTAGATGTGGGGATGAGGGAGTCACAAAAGCCTTGAATTAGGCAAATGAAGAATGGGGGTGGGGGAAACATTTCAGAGAAAGGGGAAATGGAAGAATATCATATATATATACCATATATATATGGTGTGTGTTAACATGGCATAGAATGGATGAAAGAGGAGCAAATTGTACTATATCAAAATTCTATGTACGAAACATGACTTGTTTTAGAGAAAAATCATAGGTTTTGTGTGTATGTGTATTCTGGTACTGGGGATTGAACTCAGGGGCTTATATTCAGGATTAATTTTTCACTCAAGTCTGGTGCTCTACCACTTGAGACAGCTCCACTTCTGGGTCTTTGCAGGTGAGTTGGAGATGAGAATCTCATGGACTTTTCTGCCCTGGCTGGCTTCTGACTGATATCCTCAGATCTGAGCCTTCTGGGTGTCTAAGATAACCAGCCACTAGCATCCAGCATATGTAGCATGCTTGTGAGAGATACAGCCAGAGATTTGTGTGTGCCTTTGGTTTCCTTTGTTTAGGGATTTTTATTGTTGTTATTGTTTTGGGTTTTTTTTTTAAACTCCAGGTTGTTTCCTTTTAGTTAAAAAAATAAAATACAGAAAAAAGTCTGCTTGAGTTCATCATTTTAGATCTTTTGT
Source organism: Perognathus longimembris pacificus (assembly GCF_023159225.1). NCBI lineage: Eukaryota > Metazoa > Chordata > Mammalia > Rodentia > Heteromyidae > Perognathus > Perognathus longimembris. The sequence goes on along the minus strand of NC_063162.1, from coordinate 8,375,145 downwards.
TACAGTTAGATTTTAGGAAAACTGAATTCCAGGGTGTCTCTTTTTCTTCTTCTTGTCGTCTGTGGGACTTGAACTCAGGGCCTGGGCTCTGTCCCTGAGCTCTTTTTGCTCAAGGCTAGCACTCTGCCACTTTGAGCCACAGCTCCACTTGCAGTTTTCTGGTGGTTAATTGGAGATAAAAGTCTTACAGGCTTTCCTGCCTGTGCTGGCTTCAAACTGCAATCCTCAAATCTCAGCCTCCTGAACAGCAAGGATTACAGGTGTGAGCCCACGGCCCACAGGTGGGAGACCCCAGCCCCCAGCTGGGTTTTTGTTTCCTAACCTGAATTTACCAGAATATTAAAGCCATGTATCATTTTTCACAAACAGAGGCATAGTGGTATTTTCAGTGCAATGTTTTAAAATAATGAAAGTAAATAAATAGGAACACTAATAAGTATAAAAATGACTGAATAATGAAATACAGATATTAAGTAATGAAAATGTCTAAGTTCATAATGAAATCCAGCTTCCTATTTAGCCATGCAAACTTTTGGTTTTTTTTTCTAATACCAGTGTGTCATGAGTTCTGGTTGGCGTCTTGTGAAAGCGATGTTTCGTTCCTCTCGTGTGAGGATTAATGTGGTCTGATTTCTTCTTGGTACCAGGTGAAATGGGCCAGGGAGAACTACCACCACAACCTCGGCTCTCCGTATTGCCTGCGCTTGGCCTCCGCTGACGTCAATGGGAAGATCATCGTGTGGGACGTAGCCGCAGGCGCAGCTCTCTGTGAGATCCAGGAGCACGCCAAGCCTATCCAGGGTGAGGGGAGTGCACCGTGCACAGCCTGGGGTGTACGTGTCCTGGAGGGCTTTGCTTTTTTCTCGTTCATTTGAGTTCATCACTTCCAAGTCAGCCCCAAAAGGTGTGCAGCCTCTTCTGCTGATCTCAATCCATCTTTTCTTTTCCTTATCAATGCATAGTTCTGCAAGCCTCAAATACGTCACGCTTTGGTACAACTCATTAATTTTAATGTGGGCTTCAGTCAAGCATGATGAGAAAATTAAGTGCCTACAGTCTGGAAATCTAAGCCATCCCGGAGGTCATCTTGGCTGAGCTGCTGTTACCGAGTAGCCCTCGGTGTTTCCATCAGTAGAGAGGAGCAAAACGTCATTGTCATTTTCACGTGCACTGCTTGCTCATTCCTTTATAGTCCTCACCTAGAACCAAAACATTATTTACACACAAGTCTTTGAGATTCATTTTTTGTGTGTGTGCTGGTACTAGGGCTTGAACTCAGGGCCTCACGCTCTCACTTGGTCTTTTCTGGTCAAGGCTGGTACTCTATCACTTGAACCAAATCTCCACTTCCAGCGTTTGCTGGTTAATTAGAGATAAGAGTCTCACAGTTTTCCACCTGGGCTGGCTTAGAACTGTGATACTTAGGTCCCAGATTCTTGAGTAGCTAGTAGTATAGGTAGGAGCTTTTAGCACCTAGTGAGATTCATTTTTGACTGAGTAAATTTCTAAATGTGGATTTAAAAAATATCTTTACTAATTACTGTTCACTAAGCTGCATCTTCATTCTATTTTATCCCTTTTGGAAAATCATGAAAAACTGTAGTCTTACAGTAGTCTAATGTAATCTAATGTCTTTTATAGTCTATTGTAATGTTTATTGTATAAAAGACATTAGAGCTATGTAACATCTTGATCATGGCTGAGAGAGTCTCATGTCATGATTTCAAAGTAATGTTTAGCTCAAATTATCTTTCATTTCCTTTAATATTTCATGTTACTTGAGCTTTTAACCAAACACTCAGTTTTATATAATATTAGTTGGACAAGCATGCATGTATATCACATCTGGGAAAGGATGTTAAGATTTTTAATAATTATACTTAAAAAAAAGAAAACACTAAAATCCAGGACAGGTAGCCAAGTGAACAGAAGTGGACATTTCTGATTTTGCCTTTCTTTTTTCTGGTCTCCAAAGATGTTCAGTGGTTGTGGAATCAAGATGCTTCTCGAGACTTGCTGCTTGCTATCCACCCGCCAAATTACATTGTGCTTTGGAATGCAGACACTGGCACCAAGCTGTGGAAGAAGAGCTATGCGGATAACATCCTGTCTTTTTCTTTTGACCCTTTCGATCCCTCACATTTAACCTGTGAGTTAAACTCATTGAATGAGGCACTAATAACTTAATTAATGGCTTATACATATACCACAGATGATAGACATCTGCAGTGTTAAAATGTCTGAGCTAACTGAGGAAGCACATCTGTCGAAGTGCAGTGAACCTTTGTACTACCTGTACAAGGTTCTGAGGAGAGGATGGCTGTTGTTGAAGTGATAGATTTGTTCAGAGGTGGTGTTCTTTTTGCCTTGAGAGGATTCCCATCACTGGGCCCTTGCTCTGTGGGAGGCAGATTTGCACAAAGTTAAGGGCAGGGAAACATTCAGCAGGATCACACAAAGATTTAAATGCACAGCAACAATCAGCTGACTGGAAACATCTTGTCAGTTGAACTGTACAATATGTACACAAGAATTTAAAAGTTTTGATTTAAGGGGCTGGGGATATGGCCTAGTGGCAAGAGTGCCTGCCTCATATACATGAGGCCCTGGGTTCGATTCCCCAGCACCACATAAACAGAAAATGGCCAGAAGTGGCGCTGTGGCTCAAGTGGCAGAGTGCTAGCCTCGAGCAAAAAGAAGCCAGGGACAGTGCTCAGGCCCTGAGTCCAAGCCCCAGGACTGGCCAAAAAAAAAAAAAGTTTTGTTTTTGAAATTCTTTTAATTTTTATTTTTCTCTGATCACTCTTTTTTTTTTTTTTTTTTTGGCCAGTCCTGGGCCTTGGACTCAGGGCCTGAGCACTGTCCCTGGCTTCTTCCCGCTCAAGGCTAGCACTCTGCCACTTGAGCCACAGCGCCACTTCTGGCCATTTTCTATATATGTGGTGCTGGGGAATCGAACCTAGGGCCTCATGTATCCGAGGCAGGCACTCTTGCCACTAGGCTATATCCCCAGCCCCTCTCTGATCACTCTTGATCAAAAATCATATAATAAAGTCCTTGAACAGGTGAGTTTACTGTATCTTCAGGTTCCAATACACACACTAAATCTTTACCCAATATCATTTGCAAGTATGGCAAGAATTTGCCTGGAAGTCATACCTTTGCTTGAATTTGTGAATACCATTGGACTAACTAGGGGACGGAGTTATTGAGAAGTTCTAATTCAGACTTAAAGATTCCCTTTAGTCTATGGCCCTATTAGGTTCTTGTCTTCCTAATTAACGATATTTGTATCAAATGTCTTAAGCTGATGCATACAAAGAACAACAAACCCAAGGGAAAGTTTTCTTAGAGATACTTGATGTTTTGATGTTTGCCAATATTTGATATTTACTGATCATATGATCTTAAAATGAGAAATGTTTTAGGCAGATATTTATGGCACTGAATTATTTAGAAAACATATTCTTTGCTCAGTTATGCAAAAGATGTTTTGAGCTATTAGTACTGTTCCGGTATCCAAGACAAAGGTGTTTGTCTGTAGGCCTGCACAGAGAGGCATTCTAATGAGAGGCTGCCAGGCCATGAGCTGTGACCATAATGAATCTATAAATTCTAGTGTAAGAAGAGAAAATAAACCAGGTGATACAGAAAATAAACCAGGATAAAGGGGATGAGGAGAATTGAGGACTGAGAGTGTGGCTGAATTGTATTAAAGCGGTCCAAGTACCTTCCTCTTGGTAGTGGTCAGAAGGTTGAAGGAGATAAGGGACTTAGTATGGTCAGGAATGTCTTCCCTGGGTTGGAATGGCTGGTGCTTACATCTCCACCCACACTTATTGAGAGGTGGGGTCGAGGAAGGAAGAACAGATGAAATGGGAAGCGTGCAGCACTGTCTACAGGATGGCATGTCCCCGCCTTTGTGTCTCTGTGTGCACTCATTCTCCAGCCTGCAGACATAGAAGGTGGTGCTGTGGGAGCACAGTGGAAGGCTGGCTGGGCACAGCAGGAAAGGAAGGCACCTCCAACAAGGGAAGGAGAAGTTCTGGAACCTGGAGAGCAGACAAAGGTTTAGGCCAACTTGATAGTGTAACTCTGCCTCTTGGTGGTTTTGCTGGTGAAAACTATGTTTTGAAGAGCCAGCTGTCCTAACATTTTTATTTCCTTAACATGGAATGTGCTAGAGTTTTCAGAGCTCGAATGCCTCCTTGATCCTTGTGCCAAGGGCAGCTTCCCTCGCTGCAGGACTCCCATGGGGATGAGTTATCCTGCACAGCCAGTGTTGTTGATTATTTCTACATCAAAAAAAGGCCTAATTACAAAACATGATGCTAAAGCGTGTTTATGCTATGAGCACTTAGCCTTAGTTGGAAAGACTGTTTTTTTAATGTGAGGGAAAATATTCTCTCAACTTATTCCAAGGTTCATTCTGATGTTAGTGAGGTAAAAGGAAATACATTTAGATGGAGTAGCTCATAATAATCTGATAAAGTTAGCATTGTCAAGTCAGATATTTGAATTTAGCTAATTGTCATGTGCAGAGCCTGAGAAGTGTTTGAGGTTGAAGTTATGGGATATAATAAGGAAAGGTTTTTAATGAAAGTCTTCATGGAATTTATCTGAAGAACAAACATTTGTTCTTTGTGCCAATTACTTTCTAGAATCTTTTTTAATATAAGACATTTTTTAGGATGCTCAGCCAGAGGCCTCTGTGAACTGTAATGGGCCCTGTTTCTCTTCAATTTGGAGAATGTTTCTGGAATGTTATGACTGTATAAAATTGCCAGTTCTATATCATTCAAATGATCATTATCTTGTTCTCAAATTGTATTGGAACAAAAGTCTGTGCTAAACTTGATTAAACTTTAATCAAAGCATTACTTCTTTCTGTAGTACTCACCAGCGAGGGCATCGTGTTCATCTCCGACTTCTCTCCATCCAAGCCTCCCTCGGGCCCTGGGAAAAAAGTGTACATCTCCAGTCCCCACACCAGCCCGGCTCACAGCAAGCTGGCCGCGGCCACAGGAGCCAAGAAGGCACTGAATAAAGTCAAAGTTCTAATCACGCAGGAGAAGCCTAGGTCCGTTACAGGTGTTAGATAACGTCATTCATCAGGAATTGTGCTGTGATGGATTTTTTTTCTCCTGCGTGTCACCTCTTCTCATTCCTAATTTAAAGTTTATTACAGGGGAAAAAAAACCCTGTTTGTCACCTCCTCTGAGAGGAGCTCCAGCATTGCTGGTCTCTGCTTCTGCTGGCTAATCCTCTGATGGATGATTTTATTGATTAAAATTTTTTTTTTTTTTTTTTTTGGCCAGTCCTGGGCCTTGAACTCAGGGCCTGAGCACTGTCCCTGGCTTCCTTTTGCTCAAGGCTAGCACTCTGCCACTTGAGCCACAGCGCCACTTCTGGCCATTTTCTGTATATGTGGTGCTGGGGAATTGAACCCAGGGCCTCATGTATACGAGGCAAGCTCTCTTGCCACTAGGCCATATCCCCAGCCCAATTTTATTGATTAAAATTTTTACCTCTGATTTTTACTTCTCTTCTGTGAGATTAAGCTGGGTGCCAGTGGCTTAATCCTAGGAGGCTGTGTTTTGAAGCCAGCCCAAGTAGATTCTTACCTCCAGTAAACTACCAAAAGAGAAGAGCTTCAAGTGGAGGTGTTTCTCAAGTAGTAGAGCACCAGCCTTCAGCAAAAATGACCTGAGCAGAAAGAGCAGGAGGTGTAACTCGAGCAGTAGAGCACCTGCCTAGCAAGCTGGAAGCTGGAGTTTATACCCCAGTTTTTGCAAAACAAAATTAAGCTTTGTCATGATTTGGATTCTGGCTGTTAGTAGAGATATGAGTTTCAGATTCTAACTCGTGTTGGTCATTTCAGGAAGTTTTAGTACATTTCAAATGTTAACCTTTGCCAGCTCTGTGACTCCAGTTCCGATACTGGTGCTGAATCAGTTCTCTTGATACTTCTTCCAGTGCTGAATTTGTAACTCTGAATGACTGCCTCCAGTTGGCCTATCTGCCCTCCAAAAGGAATCACATGCTGCTGCTGTATCCTCGAGAGATTTTAATCCTTGACCTAGAGGTGAATCAGACAGTGGGTGTCATTGCAATAGAACGAACAGGAATCCCATTTCTGCAGGTATCCACAGTTTATCACTTACATTCCTGAAGCTATTATGATGCTATTTAGAAACAACATAATCTTGCAGACTCATTAGTTCCACCTTGTCTGTTTATTAAATAATCAATAGTGTTATTTTGCTTTCCTTATTTTTTGTACTTCTAGTTGGTTTGATTTACCTAGAAATTCTTCTGACTGATAATCACTGAATTACATAGATGAAGATGACTTTTGGCAGGATTACAAGTGGATTTTTTTAATGCACATTTAGCTTTAAAGGTTTGGGGTGAGATATATAAACTTTTTCTTCTTTTCCTGTATTCTCTTAAGTAGGAGTTTAGAGTTTTACAGTATATTCTTTTTTTTTTTTTTGGCCAGTCCTGGGCCTTGGACTCAGGGCCTGAGCACTGTCCCTGGCTTCTTCCCGCTCAAGGCTAGCACTCTGCCACTTGAGCCACAGCGCCGCTTCTGGCCGTTTTCTGTATATGTGGTGCTGGGGAATCGAACCTAGGGCCTCGTGTATCCGAGGCAGGCACTCTTGCCACTAGGCCATATCCCCAGCCCCCAGTATATTCTTTATTTGTAAACATTTATATATTTTTTATTTTACTTTATTGTAGAGGTGATGTACAGAGGGGTGACAGTTACATAAGTTACCTTTCTTTTTGAACAGTGTCACTCCCTCCCTCATTCTCACCACCCCCTCCAATGTCCCTCCCCTATAAGTTGTAAAGTTCATTTCCAACAGTGTCCAGTGACTGTCGCTGTTGCATTGGTTCACCCTTTGCCCCATTGCTTCTGTGATTCCCCTTCTCCAAATCAGATAAACTTATATACATGACAAAGGGTCCTGAAATCAAAACTAGTGACAACAGGGAGTAAACTAAAGGAAAAAACACAAGAAAGAAGAAATAACTGCAAACAGTACACTAAAAACAAACAAACTCTTGTTTCCATATCTTGGAGTTCATTTCGCTTAGCATCATTTTATGTGGTCATATGTACATAGCTATTGAGCTATTGTGATCCTCTGCTAGGACTGTCCTAGACATATACTAATTATGACAAATGAGGGAAACCATGGAGCCTATGTTTCTTTGGGTCTGCCTTACTTCACTTAAAGTGATTATTTTTCTAAGTCTTTCCATAGCCTTATAAGTGGGGCGATGTCATTTTTTATGATGGAAGCATAGCATTTCACTGTGTATATGTACCACATTTTCTTGATCCATTAATCTACTGAGGGGCATCTGGGTTGATTCCATATCCTGGTTATGGTAATTACTGCTGTCGTGCACATAGTTGTGCTGGTAGCTTTCGTGTGGCCTTGTTTGTGGTAGCATATAGTTTAATACTCTACTGTGTTCTTAAAAGCAAATGTGTCATGTGTTTACAGGTAATACCCTGCTTTCAGCGTGATGGTTTATTTTGCCTGCATGAAAATGGTTGTATAACTTTACGTGTTCGAAGATCTTATGATAGCATTTTCACCACTTCAAATGATGAAGCAGGTGAGTGTAGAGCTCACAGTAATGTTAACTATCTTTTTTTTTCAAAATGGTTTTCTAAAGCTTCATGTGACAAATGCCAGCCAAATGTTAATGCTAGTCCTCACCTGGAAAAAATGTTAGGATATAGTTATATCATGAGACATAAAAAACACAAGCAAAGATTAATCTTTAGAGACTATAACGCTGCCCCTCCTATGTACAACAGATGTTTATTGCAATTCCTTCTTGATTGGCCCAGGGACAGATTAGATGTTATCTTTCGTGAGTCCTTCAGTCTAAGTCTAAACTGTGTGCCTGTAGTGTTGGCATACACGGACTTCTTGGCTATCAAGAGTTTTCATTGTAAAATGGCAGAGTTCTTAAGAAGTTAGAAAGTCACTTGTCAGATGTGCCTTTTGGGGAGCTGAAATAACACTTTTGTGACATGATGTACTAGGAATAGGTGAGCGTGCTTTTCACACCTTTTAATAGACTACAGGCATTTTTAGACTTTGTAGACCACTGTGTATGTGGTAGAGTATTGCTCATGATCGAATCCGATGTCACTGATGACCCTTCTATGACCAGTTTATTTAGAAAACAAGGTACCTCGGTCACATTGTCTTTGCAGAAGTTAAGCCTGAGTGCACTCATTAAGTGATTACCGTTTTCTTCTGAAGAAGTTAGAAGTCATTGTAAACAGTGAAACTTGTCCTGATTGCACTAGTGATGGAACCATGTCTTCTTAGTAGAGGTTTTAGGAAGTTGACACAAATGCTGGTGATTTTGACCTGGTTGTTTCTGACATTGAAAGAAGACAATTCTGTGTTAAGATCCAGATCCTGTTCAAGAGCTTACGTATGATTTACGAAGCCAGTGTGATGCTATCCGGGTGACGAAAACAGTTCGTCCCTTCAGCATGGTGTGCTGTCCCGTCAATGAGAATGCAGCCGCCCTCGTTGTGAGCGATGGCCGGGTCATGATATGGGAGCTCAAGTCAGCCGTGTGTACTCGAAGTTCACGCCACAGGTGAGCGAGTCCGTGGATTCAGGCTTTCCTGGGTGCTTTCTATTTTCTTTTAAAAAGTTACCAGAATCATGTAAAATTAGCTGGGCCATGTTTCTATAGAGTATTTTAAAGAGATAATTAAGGCTTTAGACCATTACACAATTATGTAAAACTGACAGCCGTTCATTAACCTACGGATAAGAACAACAAACACTACTGTGAGAGTAGAATGCCATGCCTTTGAGTTGCTGAAGTGCAATTGTATGAAACCGTGTGGTGGTTGTGTCGTTGCAGCAGTTCTGGTGTGTCACCTTTGTACTCCCCAGTGTCATTCTGTGGAATTCCTGTAGGAGTGCTACAGAACAAGCTCCCAGACCTTTCTCTGGACAACATGATCGGTGAGCTTGGCTTTTTCCTTCTCACTTGCATCTTACACATTCCTATAGAAGGGCAACGGGAGAAAATTACCATCTAGGACCGTTTTGTCCTAAATCAAACAGAGGATTATGAACTGTTTAACTAGAAGTGCTGAAGTGGCAGAGATAGGAACTATCGTGGTTAGACTTATGGAATTCTGATCTCAACGGCAGCAATGCCAGCAGGCACCTGGATGCTGGACTCAGAGATTTAGGCCCTGGCTGGGTCACCCCTACCCTCCCAGAACCCGTGTGCTCGCTGGCCATGGCTTGAAATTCAGTTCATACTTTCATTCTCTGTCTTTCTGCTGTTCCTCATTCAAAATTCAAGTCAGATTTTGTGCTCCATAATCTCCCAAGGCCTGATTTAAATGTTCTTGTTTTGTGGGCCCTAATAGCTATCAGCTGTACTGTTATTGTGGTTCTATTTCTGTTTCCTCCAGTAAATTACAAGCTCCACAATGGTGGGACAATGTTTGAGTCAGTTTTGTATTTCATGGGCTCAAGCCTCGTAGATATGCAGTTAATATTGTTGAATGATAAAGTAACCAAGCAGTTTTAGAAAAAAAAGATTTCTACTTTTGTTACTAGGGATTAAACTCGGGACCTTTTGTTTGCTAGGGAAGCTCTCCTCCTTGAGCTGTGTACCCAGCCCGCTCCTCCTTTTTTAAAAAAGACTATATTGTTAACTTTGTCCAGGATGGCCTCAAGCTTGAAATCCTCCTGCCTCTGCCTCCCCAGTAGCTGGGATTACAGCCATGTGCTACTTTACCTGACTTTTCTTTTTGAAGAAACTTTGAATGGAATGAGTTGTGGTGACAAATATCATAAAACCTAAAATTTTAAGACTATGCCAAACAATTTTCACATTTCTTTAAAAAGTCTGAATGTGGCTTACACAGTTTTCCATACCTTAATTCTATATAAATGAGAATGGATATTATATCTTTTTGTTTAAATGGCATTTGTTGATGTCTTAATTCTTCATCAAGTGCTGTACTACTAAATGTGTATTAGTATAGCTCCACAACATGTGGCACTGAGGACTAGAGAACAGTACAGAGACTTGCCCCGAGCCATTCAGCAGTAGACGGAAGGGCCAGCCTGGGAGCCCAGGACTCCTGGTCCTGGAAGCCAGCTCCAGGCTACCAGTCCTGCCTGTTCCAAGGTCATGTAGGGCAAGACATTCAGTGTTCTCATGATTCCTTCCAGCAGTAGATCCTTTGACCAACGGGGCTAACTTCTGTACCTAAAGTTTTGTGTCCACCATTAGACATGAATCCACGCGAGGAAGTCTAGACACACGTAAGGGTTTTGCAGAATTTTGTTGGTAACACCGTTTTCTGAGTTAATTGACCTTGTCTGTTTGTAATATAAAATATTAACGTGAAAAGTGTTATAATCACATATGAAACAGAAGTAACCAGTAATATGAAGCCTGTAGGAGGTTGAAATTTTATGTTGTTAAGGTTGCTAAGTGATATAAATTACAGTATTTAAAAAGCAAAACAATACAGATTATATAGCAGTTCTTGACAAGGTAGTACAATTATGTGTTAAATAAATAAAGCTTTGTCACTTGAAAACATTTTAATTAAAACTTTTAATTTGAATTTCATTGTGTACTTAGTGATAATTGAAGGCAATTCAGTTAAATACAGAGGCTGATTTGTATTCATTGGATAAAGGCTTCTCCTGTTAGAGCTTAATCTGCTCTACCTTGCGCATTGCCTCTTATAGAAAATACTTGAAAGTAGTGCAGTTTCCGGAGTCAACCTCACACTAACTGATGGTGTCAGGAGGGTGTCAGGAGTGCCTAGCCGTTAAACTTCCCTTCCTTACTATCCCTTTTCTCTTACCAAAATAAGCAGAGACATTGCTATCAGTTTTGTGATCAATCCTAAGGGATCATCTAAGTAGATTACGTTGTTAGCTCATTTTTCTATATAATAAAATTAATACGTTGTTAATTAGCATTAATAAGTTATTAATAACATTATTGAAACAGCTTCATGTAGCGCCAAAAGATTGTAGTCATAGTCTTATCCCTGTGGAGCAGTTTACCTTTTGCCTTTCACTGTGTGTGTGTGTGTGTGTGTGTGTGTGTGTGTGTGTGTGTGTACGCATGTGGTCACTTACAGACTTTATTGTGTACTTTTGGCAAGTTCATCCCAATATTGAGTAGTGGTGCAGGGAGGAAGCTTTGTGCCTTTGCTAATGGACAGAATTGATTTCATTGTACTCTTATTCATGTTTTGTTAGAGTCATTTGTAAAGGAGACATTTTCTAGTTTGAGACGACTTATAACCAGTATTTATACATGAAAATAAAGCTATTTAAGATTTAGCTATGTACAGCAGCAGTTTCTATAATAGATTATTTGTTAGTATGTTTATACATTGTGTTACATAGAAAGTAATAATAAAAAAATTTCAAATTTTGTAACACATAAAGGTTCCTTACTAGACATCTTAAGTGGGTTCTTTGAACATGTTCTTTTGTGATTACCCATTTTGTGCCCCTTACAGAGGACCTAGGCTGCAGATAGCTCTGGAGCAGGAGGGTGGGGGTTGGGGAGGGGGGGCAGGGGGGCCGAGTAGGGAGGGTGGGAATGCTGCAAGCCTGTTCCTCTTGCTTTGTCTGCAGCTCAGGTTGGTGCTCTCGTACCAGGAACTTCAGGTGAAATAATTGTTTAGGAGACACAGGGCCCTGAATCCTGGGGATCCCAGTAAGCTATCCTTTGAGGTGTTGATGCTGCTGTGTGTGGAAGGGTGTGACCCCACTAGCCACAGCCACTGCAATGATACATCATACCTCTGCTTCTAGACCCCACACGTGTGTCCACGTAAAGCTACTTTCCGTGTCAAAGGTCAGCATGCCCTGATAACTCATGGGTTGTATATTTGATGGCAAATTAGGGCAAAGTGCAATCGCTGGGGAAGACCATCCCAAAGGCTCCATTCTGCAGGAGGTGCACCTCAAATTCCTGCTCACAGGACTGCTCTCAGGACTGCCCTGTCCTCAGTTTGCCATCCGCATGTGCCCTCCACTGACCACAAAAAACATCAAGATCTATCAGCCACTGCTGGCTGTGGGTACGTATTTGACCTGCTCTTTTAAACTCATTGTATAAAATGCTAATAACCCTTTTATCTCTGGAGATGGGTCAAGTGGCTCAGTGAACTTGTATGGATACTAGATACTAGTGTTTTCCAATAGTGTATTTATTTGGGGAGCATTTCCTCTTAAGATGCTTTTGGTGAACTTCTGGCTTTCTCTTCTAGTTTACAAACATATGACTTAAGATTCTTTTCTTTTTCTCCTTCCTAAATGAAAACCTGACCCATTCATTTATATTTAATGTTTTAGTAGGATAAATTCATTGTACAAAGGGCTTTCATTGTGATATTTATGATATGTATGCATATACTTTGATCAAACTCACCCTGCCCCTATCATTCCTGCCTAAATCCCATTCTCCTCTCTTTGAATGGTTTCTGATAGGTTTCTTGTGTTGTTGCTTGTTTGGGATTTTTTTTTTTACAGGTTTCATTATGCTATTTTCATGCACATTTAATATACTTCCACAATATTTATAACTCCTTTTCCTCTCCCATTGGTTCTCTTTTTCAGCCTTATTTTACATTCATGCCATTTTTTTAAAGTCTGTATTCCACATATGAGCAAAAGCACAGAGGATTTGCCTTTTTGAGCCTTTGTTACATCCTTTAACATGGTGATCTCCAGTTCCATCCATTTCCTTGCAAATGACATAATTTTGTTTTTCTTTATGGCTGAATAATACTCCATTGTATATAGGTAGAACATCTTCTTTATCTGATTATTGGCTATTGGGTACCTAGGCTGGCTCCATATTTTGGCTCTTATAAATAAGTAGTATTCATGGATTTTGTATGTTGATTTACATTTCTTTAGATATAGCCCCTAAAGTGGTATAGCGGAGTTATGTGGGAGTTTTATTTTCAGTTTTTTTTTTGTTATTACTTTTTTTTTTTTTTTTTTTTTTTTTGCCAGTGCTGGGGCTAGAACTCCAGGCCTGAGCACTGTCCCTGGCTTCTTTCTGCTCAAGGCTAGCAACTTGAGCCACAGCGCCACTTCTGGCCGTTTTCTATATACGTGGTGCTGAGGAATCAAACCCAGGACTTCATGTATCTCATGAGGCAAGCACTCTTGCCACTAGGCCATATTCCCAGCCCCTTATTTTCAGTTTCTTAAGGAATCTCCATCATAGCTGAACTAATTTACATTTCCAACAGCAGTGTATAAGGGTTCCTTCTCCCCCACATCCTCACTAGATCTGTTGTTGTTTGTGTTCTCCATGATGGCCACAATGGCTGTTTTGACATACTGCCTGAGATCACAGAAAGCTTTAGGAAGAGTAATGACTGCAGACTGTTCATGACTGTGATAACAAACACTAATTAACCAGTCAGTACTGGTAACCAAGTGCTTGCTTTGTGCCAAGTGTTGTGTTAAGTGTTTTACATGTGTTTTCTCATTTAATGTGTAGCAGATTTTCTATTAACCCTTCTTTTATAGAGGGAAAACTCATAGATTTATTTAGTACCAAGTAATTCACCCAAAATACTGAGCCAGGTCATGAACCCAGGCCGTTTCAACTGCAGAAGTCAATTAACTTCGATACTTTACTGTCTTGCCATGACTTACTTAGTGAGGCAACACAGAAGTAATTTTTAACAAATTGGTAAATAGAAACAGAAAAATGTGGTCTGTGAGAGCAAATCTATCAGTGATGTTGGGTTGCCTTTCCAAGGGACCACATATTCCAAATCTCCATTGTAGAAAAGCTCAGGAAAGTTACACGTACTGATTCAGGTTTCAAAGTCTTGTAGTTAAAAAAAAAAATCTAGCTATAAGCCATTTTTGTCTAGGAGAACCACAGAGGAATACATTTTTAAAGCACATAGTTTGGGTTTCTTTCATAAGAGATAAATGTAAAATGACTCACTCCAGAGAAGAGACTTTTGTTGGAAAGAATTGGTGCTCCCACTAACTTTGTGCTCTTCTTGCGCTTTGTCATTTGATAGGCACCAGCAGCGGCTCTGTCCTGGTGTACCACCTCACCAGTGGCCTGCTGCACAAGGAGCTGAGCATCCACTCGTGTGAGGTCAGGTGAGCGTGCCCCTGGGACGTCAACGCCCAGGACATAAAACGTAACATCCGCTTCGTATCCGCAGCCCTGGCTAGTCACTTGAACAATCTCCATCACAAGCATACACATCCGGCTATGGCCACATTAATTAAGAATAGTTCAGGGTGCTTGCTTTTGAAGTTCTTGAACAGCGAACATTTTGCCATTGCTTCATCTTGTTTATTTTTCCAAAAGTCTAGTCTATCTCTTGCTGCAGATCATTGTGCTGCCTTGCTCAGGTTTGGTTTTTTTTTCAGTTTGATCATGATTCATCAGTAACACTGCTCACAACAAAGTGGAATAGTCATCTTAGTTGTTAATTATCCATGTTTATTTCTTTAAATGTGAAGCACCTTTATTTCTTTAAAAATCTTTCTTTAAGATTATTTCTTTAAAAATCCTCATTTGTATCTTTAAAAATGTGAAGTACAAGCACATTGTCATGTTGTGTCTGAATACTGAAATCTTCAAGAACTGGTTTATTAGTCAAATGTTAGTGTTAAGTAAAATTTGCAACTGAATCAGGCAGGTGAGCATCCCCATTAGTTACACGACTTGCCTGTGCTGTGCTAGCAGCAATGGTTATGGAACACTGAAGTTACTCATAAAGTGCTAGCAGAATACTGAATGCTCAGAGATAGGCTACTCACACGGGCAAGCACTGGGAATACCGAATGCCTGGGGATAGGCTACTCACACGGGCAAGCACTGGGAATTACTGAATGCTCAGGGATAGGCTACTCACACAGACAAGCACTGGGAATACCGAATGCCCAGGGATAGGCTACTCACACAGACAAGCACTGGGAAAACCTAATGCTCCAAGGGGATAAACTACTCACAGAGGCAAGCACTGGGAATTACCAAGTGCTCAGGGATAAGCTGCTCACACAGGCAAGCACTGGGAATTACTGAATGCTCAGGGATAGGCTGCTCACACAGGCAAGCACTGGGAAATACTGAATGCTCAGGGATAGGCTGCTCACACAGGCAAGCATTGGGAATACCTAATGCTCCAAGGGGGTAGACTACTCACAGAGGCAAGCACTGGGAATACCTAATGCTCAGGGGATAGGCTGCTCACACAGGAAATCATTGGGAATGAGCAGATACAGATGCTCCAGTTTCATGAGTTTCCTTTTAATTGCCATTTTCAAGATAATTCATTTTATATTCATAGATGCCACCCAAGAGGATTCTAAAATCCTGTTATCTTTATGTTTCAATTAATGCAGTTTTAGTATTTCAATTAAAAGCTATTATAAAATCTTCACAGAGGCGTTATAAAAACTTCAGAACTGATTAGCAATAAACTCGGTGCATTCTAGTTTTTATTTGATAATAATGACTACCTTTTGGAAAGTTATTTTCCCTACACATGAAGCTTGTGCAGCCCTGTGTCCAGGGACGGTGTAACTGCAGACAGTTGCATGGGTGGGCTCCCTTAAAACTGTACAGGTTGTTTTTATTATTATTTTTGTAGGTTGTGGGGCTTGAGCTCTTTTGCTCAAGGCCAGTGCTTTACCACTTCCAGTCACCATGTCACTTCCAGTTTTTTAAGTAGATAATTGGAGATAAGAGTCTCCTTGGGACTCTGCTGCTCAGACTGGCTTTGAACCATGATCGTCAGATCTCAGCCTCCAGAGTAGCTAGGATTACCGACCTGAGCCACCAATGCCCAGCAAAACTGTACAGCTTTCACCAGGGATGCTGAAAAGCTTCTGTGTCACTGTAGACAGAGCTTTTGAGGCTTCTAATCTACTGAAAGATACCTGGAAACAAGTGTGAATACATGTGGCACTAAACAAAGATAAGGAGCGCTAAGCTTTTCTTGAAGCCTTCACAAAGAGGCTGCATCCCCCTCACCACAGACAGAAGCGCCGTGTGGCGCGGTATTTCTCTGCCACCCACACTATTGCCTCTGGTGGTCTGGCAGTCTTTTTGGGGGGGGTGTCTCAGCTTTAATGGTCCTTACCTTTAACAATCCCTGCCTGGCCTTGGAGATCCGATTGTGTGTGTCTTTTACACAGACAGCTCCTGTTCAACACAGCACCTATCTCTGTTACAATGGATAATACAAAATGCACTTGAATTCAACACAGCACCTGTCTCTATTACAGTAGATAATACAAAATGCACTTGAATAACGTCTCCTCTGCCAGATTCTAGGCTCCAGAAGGAGGGCAGCTATAGCTCTCTCATTTATAGCCGCTCTAAGGGTAGGGGTAAAGTCACTAGCACAAACTGGTGCTTAACATGTCTATTTAAAAATAATGAGTGAAGAGCAAGAGGCCAGATAGTGGCATCACTACACTATTGCTTCATTCATTTGGACTGCCTGCAGCAAGACTTGGAAGGCGGCCCTCAGGGTTTCTGTGGACAAACATGAAGCTACCAGACTTACAGAAACTTAAGTGCAAAAAGATTCCTTTCTTCTTTTGTTTACTGTAGTAAAAAAGCAAAACAACAACAAAACACATTATTACCTGCTAGGGGAAAGAAAAGCAAAGTGAAAAACAATGGGTTTTCTACAGAATAATTAACAAGATTGTATGGTTTTTCCCTGTGGGTGATTGAGTTTAGTGAATGGGGAGCTGATGAAGAAAATGAGCCTGAATGAACTCTTGGATTAGGAACTACTGGTGATGATAATTACCAGTACACACAGTGCTTACTCCACTATGTACCATTCCTGGTGCACTCGGTATTGTTATTTGTGCCAAGAACTCAGTTGCAGAGACTTGCACTGAGTTAGGCCTGGACTTAACTCTTCTGAAGACCAAAAGAGAGAGGTCATTCCAGGAATGGAAATTCCCAAGAGCCCTTAGTTTAAGCTACGTAGTTGGACTCAATTTTTCTTTCAGATGGTTAGAATCCTAGATAACTGGAGCAGTTGCCTTCTGTTGGAACTATTATTTTCAGTTCTCCTCAGATTATATTTGTTTTTCTGCCATAAGACAGAGATACATTGGTAAATAGGAATCACTGAGGAAAATTACGCTAATTAAAATAGCAAATGCTTACACCTGTTTCCTAGCTACTCAAGAGGCGGAAACCTGAGGATTGAAATTCAAAGCCAGCTTGGGCAGGAAAGTCCCTGAGAATCTTTATCTCCAGTTAACCACTAAAAAGCCAGAAGTAGAGCTGTGGCTTAAGTGGTAGGACACCAGCCTTGAGTGAAAAGGCTCAGGGAGAATACCCAGGCCCTGAGTTCAAGCCCCAGAGTCAGCACACATGCATGCACACACAGAGTAAATCAGGTGTACATGATGGAGTGGAAAGCTTAGGTGGGATGAGGCAGGTAGCTGGCCTGTCATAAAGGAATTTGGATATGATGTCGGACACAGTTGTGCTTCTCGGATAAACGAGAAAGACCGACAGTATTTCATGCCACATCTAGAAATTGCTTTCCAGTAGACACAGAAATGGGAAAATGAATTGAGGCGTCAGTGAACCTTTTCTGTGACGGGTCTAAAGTACATCGTAGGCTTAGATATTAGGCCCAAAACCTCTGTCACAGCGACTCAAAGCTGCCATTGTATTATTGGAGTGGCCATAGGCATTGTGCTGACGCATAAATGCTAATGAGCTGCGGGTGAGATTTCTCTCCTGTCACCTCGCCTGCAGCTGGCAGTGCAGATGAGTTGGTGGGGAAAATGTGCCATCGCCTCCATCAGGCCTGCACCACCCAGGCTCTGGGCTCCGCACGGGCGCCGTCTTTGGAGGCTTGTACTTTTCCCTAATTGATAAATGCCACTTGGAATGTTTGTCTACCTCCACATCTAACAACTCAGGTTGTAGCGTTGTAGGAATTTCTGCCTTCTCACCAACCGTTTACAACATTTGCCAGAATTCCTAAGGGGCCCAACTTTAAGGATTTTGCTCAAATTATTTCTATACCACTTATTTTTAAGAAGCTTCTCAGAAATATGCTAATGTGACTCTGGACAAATTTTAATAGTCACTTTTAATGATTGTATGAATCCTGGATAATTAAAATGTCACTTTTGGAAATAAAGTCTTAATTAGAAACAATCTGAGGTATGTTGCCATATATGATAGTGAACTCTCAAAAGGTACTAGTGATATTTTAATAGCCAGGTGGTGGTGGCGGCTTAGGCCTGTAATCCTAGTTACTCAGGGAGCTAAGATCTGAAGATTACAGTTTGAAGTCAGTGCAGGCAACAAAGTCTGCGACTCTTATGTGCAGTTAATCAGCAAAAAGCCAGAAACTTGAGCTGTGGCTCAAGTAGTAGAACACTGCTCTTGAATGAAAAAGCTAAGAGACAGTGCCCAGGCCTTGAGCTCAAGCCTCATTACCAGTGTGTGTGTGAACATGCACACACACACACACACACACACACACACACACACACACACACACACAGCTCAAGCCCCAGTATTGGCACACAAATAGGTCGTAGAAAAACCTATTTTTCAAATTCTTCAAACAGAAAAATGTATTTGGATATCTTTGTTTGATTTTAGGGGTATCGAATGGACAAGTTTGACCAGTTTTCTTTCTTTTGCTACCTCAATACCAAACAATATGGGATTAGTAAGAAATGAACTACAGCTGGTTGATCTTCCAACAGGTTCGTATATTTAGATTATCCCAAGCGCCAAAATAATTTGTCATATTGATCAAAGAGATGCTGCTTGTGGGGGAAAAACAAAACTTGTTCTAAAAGATTTCTTTTGACCTTGGTGTTTTTCCTGCCATTCTGTGTGAGTGTCCACTTTGGAATTGCCCTAGAAAAAAGTCTCATCCTTGTTTATATAAGTATTATTAACAAATGTACATAACATTAAACAGCTTGATTCATACAAAAAAAACAGTGCCTAGTTTGTTTTTAAGAACAGTGTTTCACACATAACCAAAAGATAATTTAAAATAACTCCTGTACTTAGACTTTTAGATTGTTTAAATGTTTTCTTTCCAGGAAACTCTTGAAAGCCATAAATGTTAAAGATAGTTTTTTTTAAAGAAATATTTATTGTAAAGGTGATGAACAAGGGGGTTACAGTTACCCAAGTAAGGTAATGAGTACATTTCTTTTTGAACACTTACCCCTCCCTCATTTTCTCCTGCTTACCTTCTCCCCTTCCCCCCCTCCCTTCCCCTCCCCTCCCCTCCCCTTCCCTCCAAGCTGTAAAGTTCATTTCAACAGTGTCTAGTGAGTAGCATTGTTGCATTTGTCCCGCTGTTTCTGTGATTCCTTTTCCCTTCCATGGATCAGATAGCTTATATTCAAGACAAATGGTACGGAAAACTGAAAACAGAATAAAAATGACTATAAACAACATAATCAGAACCTCTTGTTTCTAATTCTTGGTCTTCAGTGCTCTAATTTAAAACTTGTGATAGTTTTTAAATAGCAAAACTTAATTTAGGAGTTTGAAAATGACAATAGAAAATATTCTAGTAAAATAACTTGTTCATTGTTTGTGAACAACGAAATGAGTTTCACTAAAAAGTAAAATACTTGAAACTATAGCAGGGTGAGAGTTATATATTTTGTATAGAAAATACTATATATTATTAGATGTGATATATACTATATATTATAGACTACTTTATATGTTCTATATATTTTTCTATATGTGTTCTCTCTATATTTTTATTATATATATTCCTAAGTTATCTACACACACACACACACACACACACACACACACACGCACAACACATAACTGTATTTCTAAGCTCTGAAAGGTACTGTTGTTTTTAATTTAAAGCATCAGCTCTAGTCTCGGTAACTGATCTGCCCTGTGTCCCTGAGCCCGTTTTGCTTGCAAACACACTGGCACTGCTCTTGTGAAAGGCACTATCCCAGGTGAAGGGCTCTTTTGCTCTGTTATCCACGTTTGTTTTTCCCAATAGGCCCAAGACCAGGACAGCAGTCTTGACCTTTCACAGATTACTTTTACCTATAGTAATAGTATGGACTTCTTTAACCAATACAAACCAAAATGTCGTTATACAATAGATACTTGAATATGAGTGATGCATTGTTGATTGTTGCCTTGGAGTATTTTAATGTTTTTTTTTTTTAACTTAATTAGGAGTAGCTTAGAAACAAAACAGATGAATAAAGGAGGTGGGGACAGAGGGCAGGAAGGGGACGGAGCAGGGGTGGTCGTGTAACATTGGTCTGCCTTCTTCATACAGCTTGCACATGCCACCTTGCAATTTAATATTTACAATTACAGGTAGAAGCATTGCTTTTCGTGGTGAACGAGGCAACGATGAGTCTCCCATTGAAATGATTAAAGTGTCTCATTTGAAGTGAGTGTCAACCTCAAGAATTCTGTGCTGTCACTGTAATGGAATCTTTAATTTCCAGGAAAGTGAAAATTTTAATTTCTTAGTGATAGGAAATGGTAATATGCATGCAATCCATCAAAAAATTAGACTGCAAAATTAAGGAGCTACCTTTTTTTTTTTATTTTCCATGTCTAAAATGGTAATATAACCTTTTGAGTAAATTTTAACCTGCCCTGAGAATGGTAAAGCCAAAGTCTCAGTTTGTATTGTTGTAGCAGAATGGTTATAAGTAGACATTTATATCATAAATATTATTTTTTAATCTTTTGAGATGCTTTTGTATTTCCACTTAAGCATGGCATTATTAAATGAAAGATTACATTTTCCTCATAATTTAGACCCTTTCAACTTCCTGTACATTTTTTTTAAGTTTTTTTTTTCCTGCAACAGAAAATACTTGGTAAAGCAGTATTATTAGAAACAGTAACTGAATGAAAACCAAACAAAAAGAGTGAGTTTTCTAAAGTAGTTTGCAATATTGTTTTGCATTTGTTGGGTACTGTACATATGAATTTTTAAAATCAGCATAATAGGTTTACCACAGAATTGCCTAAATTTTGTTATTGTTGTTCTTGTTTGTTTTGAGGCAAAATTTTACTCTATAGACCAGGCTGGCTTTAAACTCAGTATCGTAGCTTAGGAGATCCTCTTGCCTCAGCCTCCTGAGTTCAGGGATTACAGGTGTGCACCACTATGCCTCTATAATTTTTTATAAGGCATGTTTTTGTTTTACTAAATAGTATTTTGATATTTACACCACAGGATATTCATAAAAGCATGTCTTAAACTCCAAACTATTTGGTTGTTTTCCAGATACACCTTGCTGAAGTTTCTGATTTATGTTGTCATCAGAGAATATATTTTATGTACTTCCGTCTTCTTAAGTTTAATGCAGTTTGTTTCATGGTCCAGCGTATGGTGTTTCTTGGTGCATGTCAGTTGTGTCTACTGATGTTGATTACAGTATTTCACAAAGGCCTGTTCTCTAGGGTTGGAATTATTATTTAAGTCTGTTCTTACTGATTATCTGCCTGTGTATTCTGACTTTCTGAGAAATGAGTGCTGACGTCTCAGCTTTAGTTGTGGATTTATTTATATTTGTTTTAAAGAACTTAAGCCCTTGCTTTAGGCTTTTTGAGGCCTTGTAATTAGAAATACACATATTTAGGATTGCTTGGCCTTTCGGTTAATTAACTTCTTAAGAGGGAAGATCCTCTTTCTCTTTATATTTGTCTAATACTAATAGCCACCCTGGCTTCATTTGGTTGGCATTTACCTGAAATATTTATCCTCAGGTATGTGTCATCTACTCTACTCATGTCTTTTTTTTTTTTTTTTTGGCCAGTCCTGGGCCTTGGACTCAGGGCCTGAGCACTGTCCCTTGCTCAAGGCTAGCACTCTGCCACTTGAGCCACAGCGCCACTTCTGGCCATTTTCTGTATATGTGGTGCTGGGGAATCGAACCCAGGGCTTCATGAATACGAGGCAGGCACTCTAGCCACTAGGCCATATCCCCAGCCCCTACTCATGTCTTTTGCTTAAAATTGTTTTCTTGCAGAGAGGCTGTTACTGGGCTTGTCTAGTCTGATAATCTCAACCTCATTATAGTGTTTTAAGTTATAATTAGTGTAACTTATAGTATGGCTGGGTTTAGATCTAACATCTTAGCTATATTCTACCTTTTTCATTTTATATGCATTAAGAACTTTAAATTTATTAGGTTTGGTTTCTAATATGCAAAATATTTACTACAATGTACATCACAAAAGCTCTTTGGAGAGCCTTCTTCATATCTTTTAAGAATGAAAAAGAGCTTGAGACCAGAATGCTTAAGAATTGCTCAGACATGTCCAAATCTTGATTGCTAACTCTGCACATTCCTACTAAACTCATAAACCTGAAACGACTGGTCCCATTTCTTTCACCTGACTTCAAACCCTTCAGTATAATTCACTGTTGTCTGTGGAGTGAGTCCCCAACCGACTAGGTAGTTTGCTGTCGGGCAGACGTTGTGGATCATACCTGTTTTTCGAGCTCTGTGGGAAGTAGAGATTGAAGTTCAAGGCCAGACTGGGTAAAAAGTTAGCAATACTCCGTGCCAGTTAATAAGCTGGTGCGATGGTGCATGCGTGGCAGTATGGCGGCACAGGAGGCCAGAGGCAGGAGGAGCTGAGTATGAGGCCAGTCCTGGACGGAAGTGTGAGATCCTACCTGAACAATCACTTAAAGCAGAGAGGAGCTACAGGTGTGGGTCACGTGTTTACAAAGCCTGGGGCCCTGAGTTCAAAACCCTGATAATGTCAAAAAGAAACACCACATGTTCCAAAATTTACATTTTAGTCACCCTGTCTTTTTCCACTTGTCATATTTGTAACTGGAATGCCATTTTTCTGTTGTCACAGTGTTTCACATATCTTCGACACAACTGTCACATCTACCTTACATTAGATATTTATAAGCCTGCCTTTATATTAGATGTAATAAACAGAATAATATATAATCTATCATAGCATATAATTTCCTTGCGCTGTCCTTTTAACATGTAGGGAGGTAAGTCTGGCAGCTTTTATTAGCCCAATTTTAAAGATGGAACAAATGTCAAACGGGAGTTCCCTGGCTTGTCAGAAGTCCCCCAACTGTGCAGACTGAGTCCCTTGGTGTTCTGGGTCCAGGATGCTCCTGCTCTGTCGCATGTCCTTGGCGTCAGCCCTCGCCCTTCTCAGTGCTTACTGAGAAATGGAGGCTCAGCTCCTGTCTATTGAATTGGACTTTGTTCCAGTGGCATTTCTGGCATGCTGGGGCAGGATGGTAAGAACCTTGCATTATTTTTATCTAATTTGTACCAAAACCTGCATCCCAGTTCATCAGTGTAGGTTGTCTATATTCCTCTATCAGCTGTGAGAAGTTGAGCGCATTAAGGCCAGTAGTGGCACAGGATTTGAATTCTCAGGCCCCTCTTTCCTCTAAGCTGGACTGTATGCTTCCATCCAAGGTCACCCCAGAGCTTTGGTGACAGGTAGCCATGGGCACTGAGTGTGTTAGTATACCCACCTACACTGCACTCAGGACTTGCCATCTGAACTTTCAATTTATGCTTATTTGAATACTCATTCAATTTATACTTGTTTGTACGGAAAGGACTTTTGGTAATTTTCTCTCTTGTTATTATTTAGGCAGTATTTGGCAGTTGTCTTCAAAGATAAACCCTTGGAGTTATGGGATGTTAGGACTTGCACCCTTCTTAGAGAAATGTCCAAGAATTTTCCTGCAATAACTGCTCTGGTAAGTTTTGCTTAAGAATTAATTTTTTTTTTGTATGTGTTGGTACTGGGTCTTCAACTGAGGCTCTTGACTCTGGGTTGTTTTATTTTCATTGAAGGCTGGTACTCTACCACTTGAGCCTTACATCTACTTTTAGCTTTTTGCTGGTTAATTAAGACCTGAGTCTGACAGACTTTTCTGCTTGAGCTGCCTGTTTAACTAGGATCCTCAAATCTCAGCTTTCTCAGTAGCTAGGATTACAGTTGTGAGCCACTAGTGCCTAGTATAGAATTAATTTATTTAAATGTGTATGTATGTAGATGTTTTTAGTTATTTGAATTGACATCATTTCTGTGTGCTTTCTTTTTCTTTTTTTGGCCAGTCCTGGGCCTTGGACTCAGGGCCCGAGCACCGTCCCTGGCTTCTTCCCGCTCAAGGCTAGCACTCTGCCACTTGAGCCACAGCGCCGCTTCTGGCCGTTTTCTGTATATGTGGTGCTGGGGAATTGAACCTAGGGCCTCGTGTATCCGAGGCAGGCACTCTTGCCACTAGGCTATATCCCCAGCCCCTCTGTGTGCTTTCTTGCTAAAAATGTGTGTTCAGACAAGATGGTGTAAATAAGCGGAGTTCACTTTCATTTTCTCAGATAGCCAATCTAGTATTGCATTGGTACATTTCCATTAGGATTTCATTTTGATACTTTGAGGAACACAGTGAACAAGTTTATAAAAGAAGGAAGGTTGAAAGGTGGATACCCCATTCTTGAAAGTATGAGTAACTAGGAAGTGTGGGACCCTTGCTACCTGATGTTAAGAGAGACCACAAACCAATGCCATATTGACACAAGAACAGGAGGAAATGGAGCCACCTAATGAGGAGCTCCAAACCAGAGCCGTGAGCATGTAGCACTTAATGTACAGTAAAACAAATCACGGTGGACAGAAACACTGATTGATAGACAGTGTCGGGAAAGCTGTCCCGTCTTGTTGGAGAAACATACTGGATTCTTCCCCGATACCGTTTTCAGAAATGGGGTTAAAGACCTAAATTTTAAAAAGAGGGAAAAAAAAACCAAAAACATTTACTATAACTGAATTCAGAAGAGTGGTTTTATAACCTGGAGATGAGAGGATAGCAGAAGCTCAAAACAAGAGGAATAAAAATAACAAATCTGAAGAGATTAATACTTTCTTATTGATGAAGGATGTGATCATCAAAGTTAAGTTGGTTTTGGAAAAGAAACTTTTCAATGTCTGAAATCAGCCAGGAGCTCCTGCAGTCACCAGTGAATAAACACACTTCAGTAGGGAAAAAGTGGACAGGGTTTGTCAACATTTAATAAACGCAGAGAAACCTAAAATACCAACAGCATGTGTAAAAGCTCAGGCTCATTGGGCATAGTAGCTCGCACCCGTAGTCCAGATGTTGGGAGACAGGGAATGGAAGGATTGTGATTTAAGGCCAGACAAGTGGAGGAGGGTGCTGCATATTTGTGATACCAACTACTCAGGACGCTGTAGGTGAGAGGATCACAGTCAGGCCAGCCCTATGCAAGACACTAGCTGAAAAATAACTGAAGCCAACATGGCTCAAGTGATAGAGCACCTACCTAGCGAGTCCAGGGCCCTGGTTTAAACAACTAGTGGGTACCCTTGTGGTGTGCTATAGATCCTGCAGAAACAAGGAGAGAACTCAGATACCTTAGACACAAAACCATAATAAGATGACACATAAGTCAGTAGTATTTATATAACTTAGGAATGCATGCATAAGCCAACTACGGTGAGAATGCGTGTAATCCCAGCACCCAGGAGGTTAGTGGAAGAAAAGCGTGAGTTTGAGGCCTACCTGAGCTTTGTAGTGAGTTCTGGCTACCCCAGGCTATGTAGTGAGATTCTTAGAAAGCAAAAGAAAATAAAATCTTAGAAATACATACATATGAACTATCTACAAGGATATTGGATGAGACTCACTGGAACAGGTGGAACCATAGAATAAGTAAATGAAGTGAGCAGGGTTGGGTGTACCCCTGCCTGATGTCAGGCTCTAACTCACTGTGTGCAGGCAAGGGGGCCGGGGGACCCAGGAGATACTGTAATTGAGTTCACTGTTTTCATTTTGTAAATGAGAAAGCATAGGAACTTTCTCTTGGAGGATTGCTGATACGCTTTTTCCCTTGAGCAGAGCAGCTTGCATGCAGGGGTAAGTGGCACCGGGCAGTGGCGAGTGTGCCAGCTGTTCCCAAAGGTGCTGTGGCACAAGAAAGCCTGCCACTTGTGGGTGTGTCTGCCTGTGCCTCACAGGAGTGGTCTCCATCTCACAACTTGAAGAGCCTAAGAAAGAAACAGCTGGCCACCCGAGAGGCCATGGCGCGCCAGACTGTGGTCTCGGACGCGGAGCTGAGCATCGCTGAGTCGTCTGTGATCAGGTAGTGTGCTGTGGCTTGTGCTACTAGTGTGCTGTGGCTTGTGCTACACCAGCACATTGTGTTGCACAATGTGAAGTTCCAGTATTGTGGCTTCAAGCTGAGAAGTGCCATCCGCAGGATTGGAGGTGGGGGGGGGGTGTGCGGTAAGCAGCAGACTCGGCTTTTGAGCACACCTGGTTTCATACGGAGGCCTATCCGGACACTAAGAGGTAAGGATTGCTTTGTTGTGCAGTGCTGTCAGTGACGTGCAGTGCTGTCCACCCACCAGCATCCATGGCTGAGTGTGACGGTTCCAGCACCTTTCCGCCCCGTTACCCCCAGCTTCTACACCTCCGATGAGTGCAGATAACCCTGGAGATGAGAGACGGCACCATGTGTTGGGAATTCTGGGTCGAGTGCCACCCCGACGACACCAAGTATACAAAGACAGGCCCCTGCTCCCCTCTCCTGTGGAGTTCTGCAGCAGCAGTGCTCGTGCTCAGTTCACATGGCTGCTTTTCCTTGGGCCAGTAAACTTTGTATTTAGGAGTGATGTATGTTTTTCCATTACTAGCTGGGCAGGATGAGTTTCGGACATTTTTTAGGTAGTTTTGGACTTTCTGTCAATGGATCTGTAGTGTGGGCAACTGAGTTATAGGCATTACCCCCAGAAAAAGAGGATGTCTTCATCTTGTTTCCCTCTGTCCCATAGCTTGTTGCAGGAGGCAGAAAGTAAATCTGAACTCAGCCAGAGCATCTCTGCTCGCGAGCATTTTGTCTTTACGGATAACGATGGCCAAGTCTATCATCTCACGGTGGAAGGAAACTCTGTGAAAGACAGCGCTCGGATTCCACCCGACGTAAGTCTGATTCCAGTCAGATCTCCATTAGGAGTTTCTGTCCTGGAGTTTGTTGCCTGTATCCAGGCATAGTTACATTGAAAAGCTCTAGAAAAACTTACCAATAAGTGCGATGTAAGGAGACATTAGCACTGATGGAACTGACTTCCTAGTGCTAGAGAATAACAAGGATTTTGGTTAAACATTTACCAGTGTTGCTCGCGTTTATTGCCATGAAAATCCAGGAGGAATGACCTCCATTTTATTTCTAAGGAAGCCAGAGGAGAATAAGTAACTTTCCCTGGGTTGCTGGCTTAGCAGTGTGGTTGAGGGGTGTTTGGGACTCAGCTCTAACTTCTGTGTCATCTTGTTTCCATCTCCTTTGTTTCCCTGAGAGATGGGATTTAGAGTCCAGGACTGTTCAGAGTCATTGTAATCTGCTAGAAGTTGTACTGTGGTCTGTGTCCTCCTTAAAGTTTTATATCAATAATTGGTGTCCGTATACATGCTGCAGGCTGTTTTTAATAGATAATGAAATGTTAACCTATGCAGACTCCTAGAATTGTTAAATAGAGATGAAGAGATTTTTAAAATGTGTGTTTGAAATTGCCATCTAAAATGAAATGTTCTAGTAGAAGGCTAACCCTTGTGTAGGTGGCCCAGGGTCTCCTGGGGTTGCAGGGGGGAGGCTGGTGCCCTGCAAGTAGGTCCGTGTCCAGCACGGTGCGTTCGTGTGGCAGCAGTGAGTTTAATGTAGGCTCGTGTGAGAGGCCTGTGCTCTTTCTCATAGGATCCCAGTGACTAAGGCCTTCACCTTTCTAATGTGCTAGCACTTACAGGAGCGCTTCACGAGCTTGACTTTGTAAATGAGAAATCCAAGATTAAATAACAGGATAGATAAACACCAGCAAGTCCTCTGCCAGTGTAAGTGGTAAAGCTCCGACTCTGCCCCGGCTGCTGAGATTCCTGATGCTTTGGCAGGACTGGGCTAGATTTCAGTGTAATCAACAGCACTTCCTTAGCATTGTATACTGCAGAACTCCCTGGAATTCATACTGCCAGTGTCCTTCAGAAACCTTATCTTTCACCTTCATTATGCCAGAAGCTCCCAAAAGACACCAGTAAAGCTCTGGTAGTTTTTTTCGGTTGAAAACTTGCTGCACAATTAATCTTGAAACTGAATGTCCCCTGGAATTCATTTTTGTTTTTTAGCAGTGAGAGATGAGGTACAGCGAATTCTCTGAACTTTCCATTGTTCTTTTCTTTCTTCTTTTAGATTTCTTTTTTCTGATTTATTCCTAAAATTCAACCCTTCTCCACAAATCTAGCTCCAATAACAATGTTTAGCAAATTGAAATCTTCTCTTCAGAGTTAAAATTGATATGCTGTGTAGCTTTCAGTGTCTGTATTTTATAATCTGATATCATTCATACTAAACTGAAAACCTTTATAATTAAGCTTAATTAAAACATCTTCATTATATCATCATGGTCATCGAACAAAAATATTCCTCTGTTCCGATGGCCTACCATTTGGCCTACCATTGATGGCCTACCGTTGATGTCTGTCGTTTTATTTTCTAGGGAAGCATGGGCAGTATTACCTGTATTGCTTGGAAAGGGGATACGTTGGTGCTTGGAGATATGGATGGAAATTTAAACTTTTGGGATTTAAAAGGCAGAGTATCCAGGTATGAGCAAGAATGAACTCTGAAAAGAGAAGTACCCTGTTGATTATGGCTCCATTGGAAGCTTTTGTCTTGTATGCAAGACCCATAAACATGGCCAAGCTTGGCCACAGCTTGGCTCCTTGGTCCCTTGTTACCTGAACTCGGGAGGAAGGGCCCTGAGCCAAGCTCCGGGTCCCTCACAGTAGGCCCCTGTTGGAGGGGGCCCACACAGGCGCCCCGGACAGTGTTCTAGCACACGTTAAAGAGCAGGTTCTTGTCTCAGATGCAGCCCCCACCATACAATGTAAGCAGCTCTCCCATCATCAGACCATACCAGGAATGGAGCCAGGGACACACTAGATACAGCTACATCCGTGCACCTCATGTGCATGTATTTTGTGTGCTTATCCTCAGAGGAATACCCACACACCGAAGCTGGGTGAGGAAGATTCGCTTTGCCCCTGGCAAAGGAAACCAGAAATTGATAGCAATGTACAACGATGGTGCCGAAGTTTGGGACACTAAAGAGGTAAGACACTGAGAAGACAAAACAGATGCTGCTGTCAGCACCAGAGCTGGTTTTGTTTCCCCCTTTTTTCCTAAGTTAGAAAAAGGAAACCATGAGGTAGAGAGGTCAAATTTCTTAAAACTTGTTATTTTTGTCAGTGGCTCTCACCTGTATTCCTAAATAATCAAGAAGCTGAGATCTGAGGATCATGGCTTGAAGCCAGTCTGGGCAGGAAAGCCCAGCCTCTTATCTCCAGTTAAGCACCACAAAACTCAGAAGCAGAGCTGTGGCTTACATGGTAGAGTGCTAGCCTTGAGCAAGACAGCTCAGAGGGAGCGCCTAGGCCTTGAGTTCAAGCCCAGGACCAACACACAAAACAACTGGTCTATAGATTTTTGCTTTTTAGGGCTGACAGCATGGCTTAAATGGTAAAGCAGTGGCCTATAAACATGAAGCCCTAAATCCACATCCCAGTACCAATAAAACAAAAACCAAGAAGGATTGCTTTTATAATACTTCTATTTAACTGACTGATATTTTCATTGATCTTGTAATTATGACCTTTAAAATATGGTCTACATACGCAGATAGGTTGGTTGGCAAAGATAGATTGTAGACGTGCTCTGGGCACTGTCTTCTTTGATTGTTACTTCACCATGTTAAACATGGTTCTTTTCGATGCATCCTTCCAGGTTCAGATGGTAAGCAGTTTAAGGAGTGGGAAAAATGTGACCTTCCGGGTATTGGACGTGGACTGGTGCACGTCAGATAAAGTGATCTTGGCCTCAGACGATGGCTGCATCAGGATCCTGGAGATGTCTATGAAGTCTACGTGCTTCAGAATGGATGAGCAGGAGTTAACGGGTAAGGTTACCCCCACTCTTCCTGAGTGGGTGTTTGGAGCTAGTGCTGCCGGCCCTACAATGCTACTTCCAGGCCGAGCTGCTGCCCTTTCATTCCAGCCTTATACAGTGAACTTTTGACTTTGGGCACGCAGCTTTTGTTCATCTTTGCAAGGTTCTTGTGGAGGGAATGGTGATTGATTCTAGTTGAGGCGGGACTATTCCCCCAGCTTACCTTTGGTGTACCAGCCCAGGCTGTATGATTTATAAAAAAATCCTCAAGAGACTCATGTAGTCATTTTATGGGAATCACCTGTCCCTTTATAGAGTCAGAAGTTGGCCCTTTGAGAGACAGTGAGGTGTTGAACCCTGCCCTGACTCTGGATGTTCCTGCTCTAAGCGCTGCTAGTTGGGCAGGTTGCCTGTGACTTAGGTGGTGTGGGCTTTGGCTTTTATCACCGCCCACTAGCGTTGGGTACCAACGCTTGTGACTCCGCAGAGGTCTGCCGTCAGAGGCAGCGAGCTGTGCCTGGCCTGACCTGGGCCGGACCTGGCCTGGGGAGTGCGGCCTCTGCAGGATGGCGAGTGAGGGCTCCCCCGGGGAAAGGCCAGCCGAGGGGCTCGCCCCAAAGCCAGGTGACCTGGGAGGCCGAGGGAACTGTGGGGTGATTTGCTCTTAATTCAGGTCTTAGTTCTAGGTGAAGAAGTATAGGAATGTAGTCTGAATGTTTAAAAAGCTTTTCTTTCACTGTATTTAAAAGTTGAATCATAAAAGTCCAAACCCATAGTAACTTATTCTTAAACTCAGTACAGAATCTAAGTTTCAAAGTAACCCATGTTTAACATCTCACCAGAACACTCATCCCACAGCCGATTAGATCGCATTTTCCTAGTAATCATGCTTAGAGAAGTAAAAGATGCAATTGATTTTATCTCAGCTGATATATTAAAAATTCAGCATTTCAGTGTATAATCAGTATTAATAATTATGAATGAAGTTTTTACCTCTTAATACTTAGTCTTCAAAATCTAGTAGGCATTTTACATTTATTACAAAGTAAATCACTTATCTTCTCAGTTCAGGGGACAGATTTTCAATGGAAATGCTTTTAGTTGTATTCAGATTTTTTTTTTAAATTTCACTTGAAAAAGAAGTTACGTATTCAAATTATTCCAAACATACTTGAAAACTACTTAATGACTGAATTGGGTATCAGATTTTTTATTTATTTATTTTTATTTTATTTTTTTGGCCAGTCCTGGCCTCGGACTCAGGGCCTGAGCACTATCCCTGGCTTCTTTTTGCTCAAGGCCAGCACTCTGCCACTTGAGCCACAGCGCCCCTTCTGGCCATTTTCCATATATGTGGTGCTGGGGAATCGAACTGAGAGCTTCATGTGTAGGAGGCAAGCACTCTTGCCACTAGGCCATATTCCCAGTCCCCAGATTTTGTATTTAAATAAAATAAACATTCACTCCCTTCTTTGTACTAGCTGCTTTTCAGGGGTTTAGTAGCCAGTAGTGGCTTTGTGTTAATAGCATAGTCTGCAGTCTGTATGAATCACTTAAGTAAGACAGCACCATTGAAAGACTCAGGCCACTTTAAGAACTGTATCTGAGCCAGGTGCTGGTGGCTCACTCCTGTAATCCGAGCTACACAGGAGGCTCAGATCTGGGGACTGCCGTGTGAATCCAACCTGGCCAGGAAGGTCCATGAGACTCTTAACCAGAAAATTGGAAGTGGTGCTGTGGCTCAGAGTGGTAGAGCGCTATCCTTTAGCAAAAAAAAAAAAAGCTCAGGGACAATGCCCAGGCCTTAAGTTCAAGCTCCATGACCAAGAAAAAAGAAAAAACGAACTACCTCTGTTCAAGGGTCATAGAAGAGAGGTCCTGCAGGAGCTGGTGGACTGTGAGGCTGTGTTGCGGGAACCTCGGGTGCTGGGCATGTTGAACCAAGGGCGGGAGTTCTGAGGAGGCACGGCACAGCTGCTGGGACTGGGCTTTGGTCTCCTCCGTGTCCATGCAGGCATGTTGCAAGGCAGACAGCTCTGCTTCCAGGAGTGCTGACTGAGCCAACCACAGGCTGTGGATGACACAGCACCCTGAGTTGACAAGCATGCTTGGAAGGCCAACATTCAAATCAGAGGCCACCCACCCCTTCAGTACTTGAGGCCGTGGGCCATGTTTAAAGTCTCAGAAAAGCAAAAACATGGAGTGGTACAAGTGATGCAAATCAAATTGTTTTAAGTTCAATTGGTATCTGTAAGGCCGTTACTATTCAAGAAGTACTAGAGTTTTATGTCACATGAGATACTTAAACTTTAAAAAGAGGAAAGAGAACGTATTCATCAGACCTGAATATAGAGAGCCTCTCTGCTCTTCACCCGTTTCCCACGTGGGCACGACCTCCCCCCCCACGGTACCTGGCTGCGCTCCCCAGCGGTGGCCTGGAGGTGGTCTCCAGCCAGAGCTCCTGCCAGAGGAATGAAAGCTCCTGTCTTTGTCGTCCAGAGCCCGTGTGGTGCCCGTACGTGCTCGCCCCCAGGGCCGCCCTCGCCCTGAAGGCCTTCTTACTGCACCAGCCGTGGAACGGGACGTACTCCTTGGACATTTCTCACATGTGAGTGATTGCACTTTTGTTTTCCTCCTGCATTTTACTGGAGGTTGAAAGGCACCTTGAAAATTGGCCACAGCCTGTTCCTGAGCTTAAAACAAATGGACCCTAAACACGAATCCGAGAAAAGCAGCTGCTCCCAGGGTCCCTCCTCAGCCGCTAGTGTTCCCTAGACCTTGGTGGAAATTGGAGGTCAGGCAGCATGGAGTTGCGAGTCGGTAAGCTTTCCCCAGGTGCGTGGGGAGCTTCAGGATGAGGGCTGCCGGAAGCCAGGGAGACTCCGGCCTTCTACAAATGTGATGAGATGTTTATTTCCTCAGAACTGCCTACTTAGAGAAACGAATGGCCGTTCTGCTGGGCAGAATCTGCAAATTCCAGTACTCAAAGTAGATTCTGAATTAAAAGAATGAGAAACCTGGTTTTTAGATCCTGCTAGTAAATTTCCCTGGTCTCTTAGAAGCCAAAGAGACTTTTTTTTTTAATGCATTTCTTTATTTTGACTCTGAAGGTAAGGCAGTTGGGAATGATGATTGGTGGGATCCTGGCATATCATTGTTACATTGGTCTGTAGCCAGCTTTTGAACCAAACTACAAAGAGGTTATTTCTTTACTGAAACAATGTTTTTCTGGCAAGAAGTAGGTATAAATGAAAAAGTAATTAACTCATTCCGAATCTTCTCTGTACAGTGATTATCCAGAAAATGAAGAAATAAAGAACCTCCTTCAAGAGCAGTTGAATTCATTGTCTAAGTAAGTACTCTATTTTATTAAAAACAAAGACTGTGAGGAAGATACACACATTGTCTTTACAAAGTCAAAATAATTCGTCTTAAAAGCACTAATGGCCCAAAGAGAAGCCATTGTAGTCACAGGAGTTTGTTTCCCTTCACAGTACTTGTCCTATTGGAAAATCATCTACTTGACAGTTGTAGGGACGTCCTGTTTACAGTGACTGGGCTACTCTGATCTGTGCTCTAAGTGTGTCCCTGTGCTTCAGCGCCCCTGCCGTCCCTTCCCCGGGAAGCCCTGGGCTGGAGAGCACACGAGGGAGGGTTCTCCATCTCCTCCCCTCTCCCAGGCTGAGCTCTACAGCAGGCGCTGCGTGCCTGTGGCTCTGGTGTCATCATTAATACGTTCCTTTAAGCCAAGGGCATTGGGAATAAGATAAAGGAAGGAGAAAAGTATGACTCTACATGGAGTTGGTAAAATATAACACATTTTTGCAATCCAGAGTACACCACCTGCAATCATAATACCTAACAAATTAAGCATAACAGCATGATGAAAAGTTCAGCATAATTACTGTTTTCTGTTAATCCAAAGATTTATATTCAAATGTGAAACCATTGACTTAGAGAATATCTTCCACTGACTTGTGAATATTCTACATATTCTACATTTATCCATCTTAGAAACACCAATATACACAGACTAGCCATTCTTCCTTAAATATCTTACTTTAGAAATGTTTTGAGAGTTGTGAATGCCATCTTTTTTTAAAGTATACACTGTTCTTAGGATTACCAAAATAACGTAACCAGCCCTGGCATCCTTGCTCCTGTAGTCAGGTCACTGGGGTACTTGAGAAGCAGGGGTGAGCCCCACACGCAGCCACCTGCTGGGTTCTGCTCATCGATGCCCAGTGCACCCCCAGTCCCTCCGCTTTTCTAATGCTGGGGCATACACAACCAAGTCGCTCGGCTTTTGTAAGTTCTGCAGCTGTACTTTTTGAGTGAGATCTTCCCTTTCAAGAATGTATTGGATATCTTGCTTTAGTGTTTAATTCAGAATGTTCATTTTACCTCTGTCTGGATTTCTGTCCACAGCGACATAAAGAAACTCTTGCTTGATCCAGAATTCTCTCTTCTGCAGAGGTGCCTGCTTGTTTCAAGGTAACACTGTGGAAGTATGTTGTAAGAGATGGGGAATTGAAGCTAACTTCTTTCTCTTATTAAGGGTTTATACCACTTAGGATCAAACTCTCCTACATCTTAGAAAACGAGTTTCTTCTTTCGATTTGACTTTCAAGTAATCTTAAGAATAGTAATACAGGGGCTGGGGATATGGCCTAGTGGCAAGAGTGCCTGCCTCGGATACACGAGGCCCTAGGTTCAATTCCCCAGCACCACATATACGGAAAACGGCCAGAAGCGGCGCTGTGGCTCAAGTGGCAGAGTGCTAGCCTTGAGCGGGAAGAAGCCAGGGACAGTGCTCAGGCCCTGAGTCCAAGGCCCAGGACTGGCGCAAAAAAATAAAAATAAAAAAAAATAGTAATACAAATAATGGGAACATCAGGTTATATTTCAAACATGAGATCTGGTATTGAAAGGACTTTCCCCCATAGCAGCTCTGTAAACTATGTTGTGAAATACCAGATAAAGCAGTATATAGTTAGAGCCATTAAATCACATTTAAAATCCTAACCTATGCTTTTCTCACTGGACTGCAGAGCTCTCATTTAGAAGAAAGACATTTCTTGCCATTCTCCAGAGAATAAACAGCAAATTACTTTTGCCCATTCTCTAGCCCACTTATCCCAGAGGCCCTTCTTCCTCCTGTGGAGCTGCTGCCTGAATCACGTGCCAATGGCAAACAAGCTAGCTAATGGATCTTGACAGAGCGAGGCTGTTGGGGTCTGCAGAGCAGTATCCCTGGAAACCAGTAATCAGGCTGGAGAACTTGCCACTTCCCCCTTTCCCTGGTGTCAGGCCCTGCACAAGTGTCCCCATGCACCGTGAGGTGCCCATACTGTGGCCAGTGCTTGAGGCCACTGTGACGCTGGCCGCGAGGGTGGTGGTGACTGTGTCTCAATCCCCCAGGCTGTATGGCGATGAGTCGGAGCTGCACTTCTGGACAGTGGCGGCCCACTACCTGCACAGTCTGTCCCAGGCCAAGTTGGGGAGCACAGCGGAGACTAAGGAAGCCGCTCCTCGGGACAAGTTGAACAACCCACTGGACATATGCTACGACATCCTCTGTGAAAACGCCTACTTCCAGGTGTGCTTCCATGGCTTTGCGGGTGTTATCAATATCATTCCTGTCTACTTCCAGGTGTGCTGCCATGGCTTTGCGGGTATTATCAATATCATTCCTGTCTACTTCCAGGTGTGCTGCCATGGCTTTGCGGGTATTATCAATAGCATTCCTGTCTACTTCCAGGTGTGCTGCCATGGCTTTGCGGGTATTATCAATAGCATTCCTGTCTACTTCCAGGTGTGCTGCCATGGCTTTGCGGGTATTATCAATAGCATTCCTGTCTACTTCTAGCTGTGCTGGTGTGGCTTTTCAGGTTTTGTCACCATTATTCTTGAATTTCCAAGTGTCTTCAACTCCATAGACTTTCCAGCCTAAGTTAAAGTCCCTATCAAAGCAAAAAGAGTCTTCTGGCACATTCGAGTAAGAAATGTCTGACTCGGGACTTGAAAAGATCACAAGCACTGTTTTGTTTTAATAAATAGACATTATATACTTATTTTTTCAATTAAGATTTCTGAACATAGAAGGTTCATTTTAATTCTCTCACTGAACTTTTCTACAAATGTGTTTTTTTTAAGTTGGTTTAAGTTTGCTATTTAAAGCCTAAAAGTAGTTTATTTTATTTTTTTAATTTAGTTATTTTTGATTCTTGGTTTTTTATTTGGGGACAGAGAGCCCAGGCTGGCCTGGACTCAGTCTCCTGCCCAGCCGCCCGAGTGCTGGGATTACAGTGTGTACTACCATGCCCAGCCTGGGAGCTTCATAGGCTAATCTCCAGCAGAAGGCTTGGGTGCACAGAGGACTTTCTCATTCGTTCTTCTAAGTGTCCATTTCTGTAAGCAGGCAAAGACATATATAAATGAGAGTATGCCTCAGCATGCTTTCTTCTGATGTTTGTGTGAAATTTGAGTTTCTATAAAGTTAACTAGTGAATTCTAAAGTCACAATAATGTTTCCTAAGATGACTTTATTAAATATAATCAAGTTTAAATAGTTCAAAAGTCTTACAATTCAGACTTAATTTTCCTTTGTGTTTTTTCCTTACTACAGAAATTTCAGCTGGAAAGGGTTAATCTACAGGAAGTAAAACGGTCAACTTACGATCACACCAGGAAATGTACTGACCAGCTCTTACTCTTGGGTCAAGTATGTCAGTGTTTGTGCTTCTCTTTATGCTTCATAGAATTGCTGGTTCGCATCTCATAAAGCATCATTATGTACACACAGATATCTGTATGTGTGCATATCTGCATATTGATGTGTGTATGTATCTACACACACATGTTTCATATGTGGTAGAGTTTCTCTCGAGTGTATGTACTTCTTGTACAGGCAGGCTTTCTTTAAAAATAATACCACTAGATTATTTTCAGCTCATCCAAGTAAGATGTACTGTTAATGTGTTTAGGAGTGGGCATTTTGCTTTGAGACCTACCAGAAGCCAGCTCTAAGGCTTTCGTAATGTCTGATGAAGGCCAGGTATTCATCTGGTTTCGCTTCTTTTGTGTTGGATGTGTTGAGCACTGTACACCGACCTGTTCACGGGCCAGGATTGATGTTGTCCTCGGAGAAGAGGTGGAGGACTCTGGGTTAAGTGTTATATATGCGAATAAAGCATTCGGCCATGTGTCTTTGAAAATGACTGTCTTTCTGAAGCTGTACACTTTGGTGTTATGCAGTATGAATTTTAAGAGGTTATGTTGCAGGGAAATGTTTTCCTCATTACAAGACTGTTTCTCTTACCAGACAGACAGAGCTGTGCAGTTGCTGTTGGAAACAAGTGCAGATAACCAGCATTATTACTGCGACTCTCTGAAAGCCTGTCTGGTCACCACTGTCACCTCCTCAGGCCCCTCTCAGAGCACCATCAAGCTGGTGGCAACTAACATGATTGCTAACGGCAAGCTGGCAGGTAAGGCACGCCGAGTGGCAGCGCACAGTGGTGTTAACGACTGAGGATACATCGTCTTTCCTTTTTATGTATGCTGAAGGAAAAAAAAACAGAAACAAATATTGCTAGCTTTTGTAAGATGATAATCATTTAGATCTAAACCAGAACCTTTGGTAAGCATGAAAGGGATGCTCTTGATTGTGAAGACAGTAGGTATACATTGGACAGGCCTGAGCAATTGAGAGCAGTAAAGCCCGTGAGTAAGGGAGGTGTCCCTCGCCTGTGTATGCACAGGACTGTGCTTCCTACGCTGCTTACTTGAATGCTAACACTATAGAGCTCTCTTTTCAAATCTAAGTCCACAACATCTCCTTTGTGTACAGATTGAGTGTCCTTATCTGAAATGCTGAGCCCAGAAGTGTTTAAGATTTGGGAATATTTGTGTGTGCATATAATGAGGCAGGTATTAGGAGTGGAACCCAAGCTTGAACATGCGACTCATTGTTTCGCATATATCTGACACACTGAGCCTGCAGTAGCTTCAGTAATTTTGTGCATATAACAAGGTTTCCTGATGTGGAATTTATTATTATATTATTATAATGTTCCTGTGATGTATTTTATTTATTATATTGGTGCTCAGAGTCTCAGAGCTTTTGGATTTTGGGATAAGGATGCTCGCCCAGTGTAAAATGCCCAAGACTAAGTAGAGTCGCATGGTGACTTTTCTTTTTAATGAGTTGTCAGCGAGTGCTGCTGTGGCATGTGATGGGCTTCTGTCTTCCAGAGGGAGTTCAGCTGCTCTGCCTGATTGACAAGGCCG
Organism: Perognathus longimembris pacificus; assembly: GCF_023159225.1. Classification (NCBI taxonomy): domain Eukaryota; kingdom Metazoa; phylum Chordata; class Mammalia; order Rodentia; family Heteromyidae; genus Perognathus; species Perognathus longimembris. Next base: position 8,336,776 of record NC_063162.1, on the reverse strand, counting down.
CGGACGCCTGCCGCTACCTGCAGACCTACGGCGAGTGGAGCCGGGCAGCCTGGCTTGCAAAGGTGCACGATGCGCTCAGATGGTCGGCAGCATTTGGGATACAAAGATCAGTCTTGAACTCTGGTCCGTGATTTGGGATGCATTCTTGGGCTTGCAAAACTGCTTTGTAAATATTTTCTTGCAGCGTGCCTCCTCCTTCCTGTTCTTTGAATATGAGTTACATTTCTTCCAATGGGAAATGGAGCTTGCATTGGTAGTAATTAAGTAAAAGCAGCTGCCTGCTCTCAGCTACAGCCTGCTCAGCCTGCAGCCCAGGGGCACTACCGTGCCCCTAGTCCTGCAGGCCCAGGTCCTCCCCACTCGCGGTAATGGCTGCCTCCAGGTTGTGGTGTCCATGTTTGTCTAGGAGGGACAGCCCTCTCTTTCCGTCTTAGCATGCAGGATGATTTTGTTGGTGACACTGGCGTCTTTCTCAGGTCCGATTAAATCCTGAAGAGTGTGCAGATGTTCTCAAGCGCTGGGTTGACCACCTCTGTTCCCCACAAGTGAATCAGAAGTCCAAGGCCCTCCTGGTCCTTCTCTCTCTGGGCTGCTTCTCCAGCGTAGCAGAGACACTCCACAGGTATACCCATGCCGTGGGCTTCTTCACACGGGCTGCTCAGGATCGCAGTGGAGGGTCACGCGGGCCGCTCAGGATCGCAGTGGAGGGTCACGCGGGCTGCTCAGGATCGCAGTGGAGGGTCACGCGGGCCGCTCAGGATCGCAGTGGAGGGTCACGCGGGCCGCTCAGGATCGCAGTGGAGGGTCACGCGGGCCGCTCGGGATCACAGTGGAGGGTCACGTGGGCCGCTCGGGATCGCAGGTGTGGGGGTCACGCGGGCTGCTCAGGATTGCAGGTGTGGGGACTGTGAGTGGAAGGTCACACGGGCTGCTCAGGACAGGTGTGGGGGTCACACGAGCTGCTCAGGATCGCAGGTGTGGGGGTCACACGGGCTGCTCAGGATCGCAGGTATGGGGCTCACGCGGGCTGCTCAGGATTGCAGGGCACTCTGGGCAGGCTGTAGTGGAAGGTAGTACCAGTAGGCAGTGAGTGGAGAAGTGTGTGTCTCACTAGGGGCTGGGAGCTGTCTGTATTTATAATTCTTCCTTTGGCCCAGGAGTCTTGGTATTTTTGCCTGCTAGGCTAAGCCTAACAGGTACTTAATTTTAAATGAATAGAAAAATCTTCAGAGAACTGGGGAAGATCAGCGTTGAGAAGGATAGCCAGGGGAAACCCAGAGGGGACTAAGACAGGGTACAAATACAAAGTAAGGCCAGGTGGGAGGGATTTCCTCTCTGAACAGCTCAGAGGGGAACGCATCCCTCCTGATGGGATGGTGATGTAACGGATAGTTTATGAGATCTGGACGGTGGGTGCGTGGTCATTGCCATGGCTCTGGAGACGCCTGTGACTGTAGCTACTCGCCGGTGTTCTGAAGTATGGTCTGTCAGCCTGGGCTTCGAGCGGGGTGCTGGTGGGACTCAGAACTCGCACCCCTCCAGGGAAGTGTGAACATCCTCCGACGTAAACACCCCCTTGGGTGCGTCTCCCTGCCAGGACAGGAGTCACAAAGGGTAACTCTCACCTTCTCTTGAGCAGCATGAGGTACTTCGACAGAGCGGCCTTGTTTGTGGAAGCCTGCCTGCAGTGCGGTGCCTTTGAGGTCAGCGAGGACACAGATATCCTTTGTAAGGATGTTTTTACACCGAATAGCACGAATGGGTTTGGATTCCCTTCTAATAGATGAGCTGCCTGGGCCCATGTTCTGATTCTCCAAGGCCAGCAGGGAGGAACAAGCAGGGAACAGGGGAGTTTGGGGCAGGAACCACACTGCTGGCAGTTCTGTGTGCTGGAATAGAGGGGAGTCCAGGGGATGGGAACGGCAGGGGCCCCCTTTCCACTGTGTGTGTGTGAACATAAAGGGAAGGCGAAGGACTCCCACTTTAGAAAGGCCTAACAGCATGTACTTCAAAACAGGACATTGCGTGGAGTAAAGTATATATTTATCTGGAAAATGCAGAGAACTCCCACTGCGCTAGAGGGACAACCCGATACAAACAGGCCAGCGCACCCACAGACGCCCCATGTTTCTGGCTGTCCCTCAAATCTCTTTGTTTTCTTTGATAGGAATGAGCTTGAAAATGTAGCCCCTATCTCTTGTGTTTGCATGGCCCTCCTTTTTCTCATTGCACTTTTTCTTGTCCTCCTACACTTGGCCTCATTTCTACATGTCAGATCTTTCATTCCAAGAAAATGTGTTTGTTTGTTTGTTTTTATGCCAGGCATTGGTGGCTAGCGCCTGTAATCCTAGCTACTCAGGAGGCTGAGGTTTGAGGATCATGGTTCAAAACCAGCCTAGGCAGAAAAGTCAGTAGGACTCGTATCTCTAATTAACCACCAGAAACCCAGAGGCAGCAAGCACTATGGCTCAAAGTGGTAGAGCCCTAGCCTTGAGCTGAAGCGCTCAGGGACTGCGTCCAGGCCCAGACTTCATGCCCCATGACCGACAAAAGAAAAAATGCTTTTTAAAGCTGAAACTAAACTGAAGCTTGTGCTTAAACTCAGGACCATACATCTAGTTACTTGTGGCTTTGATTGGCTCATTGAGGATGTCAGAACATGGCAGAGGAACTGTCAAATCCTAGTGCACAGATAGGTGGTGTCCCAGCCTCTCAGAGCCGATCCGGAGCCACGCTGAGCCAGTTGCTCTTGGGTCAGCTTCCTGTTCCCGGTCCTCAGTTGAGGGTAGGTGGTGGAGGAGGGTGCAGGTATGGATACCACCTCCCCCACAAAGGGGACCTGCACAGCGCCCCTGGCGCTCCTGCTCCCTGTGGCGCAGTCAGGCCCATCCCCCGCCCTCGCCAGCTTGTGAGGAGGATCAGCTGCCATTCCTGCTCGTCTTTTCCTTAATCGGGGAGCACAGAGACTCATCACTGCCGTATACGCAGATTACGCCCGGAGCCTGAAGAACCTTGGTTTTAAGCAGGGAGCGGTTCTTTTCGCTTCAAAAGCTGGAGCGGCCGGCAGAGACTTGTTGGACGAGCTTGCGTTGCACAATGTCGAGCTGACGGAGGAGTGACGGGCTGTGTGCTGGGGCTGCGGACGCGGTGGAAGTGCAGAGGGATGTGGAAGGCAGGGTCCTCGTGGGCTGTCCACCCCCTGCCAAGGCCGTGTGTGCACAGCACCGTGGGCATTCGGTATTCCCGAGACAGGTGGAGCTCCGTGACATTTTATGCCCTGGGAGAGAGAGTTTTAAGATCCCCGGAAATACTTTCTAACTTTTTCTTTCAAGAGATTGAATTAATCTTCTTACTGGCTAAATGCAAAGCGTTTGATAATTCTACAGTAGTGGACGCTCATGAGACCAATTTTCACGTACATGATGTTATATACAATCACTCAAGATACAAACAAGACAGAAGTATTTAAGTGAGCCCACCAGAGCGGCTTTCATTGTCTTACCATGGTTGACTCCTTCGTTCAGACACTCACTGAACTTTGTAATTTTAGGCTCGTGGGCTCGTGGGAAGGTTCAGCTTTGTGTCCAGTGTCAGGATGTGTGGGTGGCCTATGGCATTTAGAATTTCACTCCTGTGATGCATTCCAATAACCTCCGGCAGAAAATCTTTTTTGTCCTTGAACTTTCTGTCTTTGTGTTCTTCCAATGGCTGAAATCTATGAGATGTAACTGTCATAAATTATTGATGAGAATTTAAATGTTTCTATCCACAAAAAAATCATCTAAATATAAAGGTAACTCCCCCAGGAGCTCGCTGGTTGTGGAGGTTTGGAGTTGTTTTGAGCCGGGGTCCGGTTGCCCGCGCCGGCCTCGGCCTCTCGGGTGGCGGGATTGCAGATGCGCTTCTCCAGCAAGGCCTTCGTAGTCGCTGCTCTGTACCGAGGCCAGGCGGTGACTGACTGCAGGAGCCACCCAGCCGCTCAGCCTCCACAGTCAGCACGGAGCCCAACCGACTCCCACCCGGCCACGGCTGCCCCCAATGGCTCAGTGGCAACCTGGCCTACCTTCAGCTCTTCGCAAGGCAAAGACACTTCTCCATCCCTTGCTGGGCCTGCATAGTGGCCTTGCACTCACAAGGAGGCATCGCTTTTAGATCGACATACTCTTTCCAGCCTTAGGAGCCAGCCAGTCTGCCCCTTTCTGCCAAAAACATGGGAATGGCCTGCTTTGGAATGCTCCTTCCCAGGCAGGCACACAGTGCTGAACGAGACCCCAGGCTTCATGCTTGGTCCTCTCCTGGATTCCCTACTGCTCCTTTCTCGGCCTCAGCAGGACACATTAGAACTTTTAAAGGCCATGAGTATCACTCCAGGTTACAAGGCCGTGGGGGTGTCAGTCCAGGTGACAAGGCCGCGGGTGTCATTCCAGGTGACAAGGCCGTGGGTGTCACTCCAGGTGACAAGGCCACAGGTGTCATTCCAGGTGACAAGGCCGTGGGTGTCACTCCAGGTGACAAGGCTGCAGGTGTCATTCCAGGTGACAAGGCCGTGGGTGTCACTCCAGGTGACAAGGCCGCAGGTGTCATTCCAGGTGACAAGGCCGTGGGTGTCACTCCAGGTGACAAGGCCGCAGGTGTCATTCCAGGTGACAAGGCCATGAGTGTCATTCCAGTTGACAAGGCCCGCGGGTACCACTCCAGGTGACAAGGCCGTGGGTGTCACTCCAGGTGACAAGGCCGCGGGTACCACTCCAGGTGACAAGGCCCGCGGGTACCACTCCAGGTGACAAGGCCGTGGGTGTCACTCCAGGTGACAAGGCCTGCGGGTACCACTCCAGGTGACTGCTTTCAGATGGATGTGACTTAGCCATCGTCCAGGCAGCGTGTCCACTATAACTGCACTGCACACGGGCAGCTCACACCACACACCGTTGTTTCTCAGAGCCCCGGAGGCTTTCGCCACGTTCAAGGTGCCTGTACATGGGCTTCCTGGCTCAGGGCCGTGGCCTTTCTGTGCACACACCTGTGTTCCCCAGGGCCCTGGTCCTCTGTGCAGGTCCAACTTCCATCCTGATCTGCACTCCACGTGCTGCACCCCCTCCCCCCCCCACCACCACCAAGCCCAGCAAGCAAGGAGCCAGAGAACATTTTATTCCAGAGTAGTACATCTTGAAAGTTAAATTGGTATGTTCTGAGGCCAGGAGGTACTGCCTCGTGGAGACGGGGAAGGACCCTCACTGCGGAGGTCTGTTGGTGTTATAGGCTTTATTTTAATGTTTTTTTTCTGTGCCAGTCCTGGAGCTTGAACTCGGGTCCTGAGCACTCTCCTTGAGCTATTTTGCTTCACTTCCAGATTGTTTTTTTAATCCCACAGACTTTTCCTGCTGCACTGCCTTTGAACTGAGATTCACATCTCAGCCCTCTGAGTAGCCGGGATTATAGGAGTGAGCCACCAGCACCTGGTTGGAGCCTTTGTTTTTAACTTTCTGAGACAGAAGATAGAGGGGAGCTTCATGGGCAGGTAGGACTATGCCACAGGAAGCAGAATTTTCTAGAAAGGTCTTGTCTACAGATATTTTGTTTCAGGCACGTATATATAGCAGGACTACCCCATCCCATACCGCCTCCTCTAGCACACGTGCAGGATGTTTCCTTGAAGCACACTTCCCAGAACATGGAATGTCTGGGTGACTGTCTAACAGCATGTGCCCACAGGACACAGTGTGCTTTCAAGAAAGAAAAATGAGGGGTTATCACTGTTGGCGGCAATCTGTTGGCAGATAGGAAGTTAGGAGGTGGAGTATTTCTGTTCTGTGCGGTGTGTGAATCCTGGAGTCTGGAAGGCGGGGAGGGGGGACGGGGGGGGGGGGACTGGAGGAGAATGAGCTGCCAGGACCTTTCCCTACCCTGCGGCCTGCTGGTTCTGCCCGTGGGTTCCCTCCACGGCTCTGCAGGTGCCCCCTTCCCGTCCTGCCTTCTGCCTGCCCTACTTCTTCATGCTCGGTGTGTGCTTCGGGGTGACAGTCTCCTGGGGTGCACAGGGATGTTTTTCTGGGCATCTGATGCCGTTCCAAGCAGGGGATAGAGCAGTGAGTTTCTAAGGCGTCCAGCCTTGTGGCAGCAGTGACCTGGGGGTGTCCCCTCAGTCCTTCCACGCCTCGCCACTTCCTGGAACACCTGCTCGGCGTGGCCACACCGCCGCCGGGCCCTTTCCCTTCGTGCTCGCTCGGACTGCCTTCTCATCCTCTGTGTGCTTTGATCCTTCCAGTGCCATCCAGCCAGACTTGCTTCTCATTCCAAGCACTCAGCCATGTATACAGTGGTGTCACTTCTGCTACTCAGTTCAGTCTGCCATCGTGTTTGTGGTTTGCCCAATGTGTTATGCCCCCTTTCCCTTCTTTCTCATCTTTTGAGTTAGTATTTTCATTATTGCAGTTCTCCTTTCTCTGTTGTTGTTTAGTGTTGCTCTTAGATCCTTTTTCTGTCCATTTAGTTATTCCCTGTGCCGTTACATCATGTGCCCTTTTGACTTATTAAAGACAAGTATACATGGGTTGTTTTACGTATTTTCAGAGCAACAAAAGGAGCTTAGAACCTTCTAAATCTATCCCTCTTCAGACACGTGATTGTTACCATGCATTTTAATTCTCTGTGTAGCTCAGGTCCCGCCTGGAATGTGTTCTTCTCCTGGGCAGTCAGTATCCATTTAAAGTGGCTCAGATCTGCGCCCACGGCTTGGCGGCCCCGGCCGCGCACGTCCTTGCTTTGGGCACACTGCTCCCCTCTGCCGCTCCCCTCTGCCCGAAGCGCAATTCTCTTTGGTCCACAGCTACAAGTCATACGTTCTCTCAGCTTTTCTTGCCTTCACTGCCTTTGTTTTGCTTTCCTTTCTTAAACGTGGAGTGTTTTCAAGCTCATAGAAGAAGGGAAAATAATGTAGTAGCCCTCCCAACTCCTCACCACCCAGCCCTGAACCATCTCAACCCTAACATTTTGTTCAGTGCAGTTATTTTTGTTCTGTGCTTCAGAGATATTCCACCCACTGTCTTCCAGTGTCTACTAGTTCTGCGGAGAAGTCAGGAGCCAGTCCAGTTCATTGATGCTTCTTTGAATATGCCTGGGAAGTGTTTACGTGTTTAAGTTAGACGGTGAGAATTGCTCGTAGGAGGAGCTACGTGCGCCTTTTGCAGGCAGCGGGAGTGGATGATGCATTAGCAACCCCATCCACGACTGAGTGGCTGAGATCTTGTCCCCCTCTGGTGCCCCCTGATATTTCAAGGGCAACTTTTGTCCTCCGTGTTGGTTCTCGCCCACTCGGTCACCACTTTTTCAACCTAAGCAAACACATCTGGCCCCTTGAGGAGCTAAGACTCCTGAAGCCCTTGTACTCATCTTCCGGTTCTAGGCTGCAGCCTGCTGCTCTCGGTCTCCCACAGGCTCCACCTCTACTGGTGACCAGAGCGACCGACACACAGTCTAACAGGGAACTTGGTGGTGGCCAGTGGTGTTGCAGCCAACAGTTTTCTCCCCCATCCCTCCATGTGTTTGTGATTATGTATGTTTTTAAATAAAGCCGTACAGTAGTGCTCTTATTTTTGGCGAGGTGAGTGCCGTTGGTTGGCTAGCTCCTGAGATACAATAAGGGGTCAGCCTTCCCTTCCCCAGGCTTCTGAATCTGAGGACGCAACCAACCACAGATGGAAAAGTATTTGAAAGTGACACAGGGCTTGAAATGCAGAGCAGTGACAGAGCACTTGGTCGCAGTGAAAGGCAGTGGTAGAGCAAGGACCCAGGGTTCATCGTCAGCATTGCAAAATTATACTGTTGCTTGATGTGAACTGTGTAGTCCGGCCCACCACGGTGGGGTCTTTGCTGAGCGTGCCAGGACTTTGCTGGATTGATGTCCTCTAAACCACTGTGCACACATTGACATTGTGTCAGGATTGGAGATGGTTTAGAGGACACAGAAAGATGTGCGTTAGTCACCTGCAAGTCCTCTTCTGTTTATTTAGATAAGGATGATGAGCATGGACTGCGTGGTGTGCATCTTGGATTTGGGGAGGGGCTGGGGAACCCAAGAGCCCGTGAGCTCCTTCGCTTACGTTGCCTGATTAGGGTCTGGGCTCGGCCCAGGTGGCCCCGAATGTGTCCATTGATAGATAATTTGATCTGATGGCTCCAGAGCAAGGCAGAAAGTCACATGCCAGCGGCGGGGCTGGGACACAGGCAGGGTGCAGGGCTACCGCTCTGGGAGGACAGGCAGTGGAGCCTCTCAGCTCTAGCTGGCTTCTAGCAGAAAAAAAAAAAGCACAGCAGGACAGTGATCTGGCCCCAAGTATCAGGCCTTTTGATCTTTCAAAAAGAGATGGAAGTTCAAAGAACCATGTGATATATTTCATTTTTTTAAAAAATATTGGCTTGACTAGAAAGAGCCTAATGTAAGCCAAACAAAATACATCTCTGCGCCAAACTCAGCTCATGCTTGGTCAGTCTGTGACCTTCCTCTTCTCCGCGCCTGCGCTGACACATGTCCGAACCTGGAGCACCTGGGGTCCCCGGGCTGGGGCCCACCCCGGCCCCACGCCGGTCACCTGACCTCGTCATCTGAGCTGCGCGCGCCATTTATTTTTCAAAAAGGTTCTATGGCAGCCTTGCTCTGGGACCCTGCTGAACTCGGGGTGATTGCTTCGGGCGGCCAGGGCTGTGCTTCTCCTGCTTGTCTTTCCATGTGGTCCTCGGTGGTGCTCTGTGGTGCTCTGTGGTCCTCGGTGGTGCTCTGTGGTGCTTGGTGGTGCTCTGTGGTCCTTGTGGTGCTCGGTGGTGCTCTGTGGTCCTTGGTGGTGCTCTTTGGTCCTCGGTGGTCCTCCGTGGTCCTCAGTGGTGCTCCGCGGTCCTCCGTGGTGCTCTGTGGTACTCTGTGGTCCTCCGTGGTCCTCGGTGGTGCTCTGTGGTCCTTGGTGGTGCTCTTTGGTCCTCGGTGGTGCTCTGTGGTCCTCGGTGGTCCTCGGTGGGGCTCTGTGGTCCTCGGTGGTGCTCTGTGTTCCTTGGTGGTGCTCTTTGGTCCTCAGTGGTCCTCCGTGGTCCTCGGTGGTGCTCTGTGGTCCTCCGTGGTGCTCGGTGGTGCTCTGTGGTCCTCAGTGGTGCTCCGTGGCACTCTGTGGTCCTCCATGGTGCTCGGTGGTCCTCGGTAGTGCTCCGTGATCCTTGGTGGTCCTCGGTGGTGCTCTGTGGTCCTCCGTGGTGCTCGGTGGTGCTCTGTGGTCCTCAGTGGTGCTCTGTGGCACTCTGTGGTCCTCCGTGGTGCTCGGTGGTCCTCGGTAGTGCTCCGTGATCCTTGGTGGTCCTCAGTGGTGCTCCGTGGTCCTCCGTGGTGCTCCGTGGTGCTCTGTGGTGCTCCGTGGTGCTCTGTGGTCCTCGGTGGTGCTCTGTGGCACTCTGTGGTCCTCCGTGGTGCTCGGTGGTCCTCAGTAGTGCTCCGTGATCCTTGGTGGTCCTCGGTGGTGCTCTGTGGTCCCCTGTGGCCAAGAGGACCATCTTCCCAGCAAGATGTCTGCAGATGTCCCCGCTGCTCTCCGCACGCACCCCAGACGGGAAAGGCCACAGCCACCCACCCCGCGGGCGGCCTTCCCTCCTTGCTGGCTGGACCGCGAGCTTTCCTCCATCCTCATCTTCTCTGGGCTCTGGGGAGAATCGTTACGCAAGCATCTGGGAAGGGAGGCGCGCACAGGGCATTGTGTAGGTCCCCGGGCCCCTGGGACTGTCCCCTCTTCCAGCTCCCCCCCCACCCCATCCTACCCCCTGCGAGCCCCCGCCCACCCTTGACAAGGCCATACCCATCCCAGGGAGCCCACCCACCTCCTGTCCCGGGGTCACCATGGCACCATCCCCCCTCTTCTGAGCCTAGCAGTAGGGTTGCGGCTCGTCCAGGACAGGTGGCCGGTACGAGACCGCACGTGTACCGCATCGCGTCCGCTCCTAACGCGCCTGCAGAGAGCCCGGTGGGCAGCGTGATGGCCGCCCGGCCCCTGCCCCCTCCCGGGCTGCAGCGGACACGCCTTCAGCGTGGACACCGCACACGGATCCCCGCTTTCCACACGGGTTCCATCTGTGCAGGGGCTGCTGCACCCCCTTCCTTCTCCCGAGGGTCACCCCCCCCACTCTGATGCCCCCCAGGCCCTGGGGACCTGGCATCTCGGTGGGCGGATGAGGAACGATCACCCGGGCAGCCTGACGCCCTACCATACAGCCCGGCTCCCACCTTCAGTGCCCATCGACACCCCCATGGGCATGTGCGGGTGTGGGGCCGCTGGCCCCTGCCCCCCCTCCTGCTTCACATCTCCCCGGTCACCTGCCCAGCCAGGCACCATTTCCAGGGCCGGGAGGGGACATCTCTCAACTGCCCTCTCCTTCAGTCCTTTACCTCCCTCCTTGCCCTCCTCAGGCTGGGGCTGGGCAGGGAGATTTACCCCCGCCCGACCCTCCCCAGGACCCACCGCCCCTGCCACCCCCCCAGGACTCCCAAGACCCCCTTACCCCTGTGTTTAAATGCAAACGTGAATTCCTGCCCCACACCACCGGGGCTTGGCTGGACCAAGGTGCTGTGGCCTCCATAGCCGGTGCTTGTTGTCTACCTGGAGGTGGGGGTTCGAGTCCCCCCCCCCCCACCCGCAGGAACGCCATAGCCACAGCCCAGCGTCTCACACCTCCATCAGCAGTGCCCCGCCCCCAGCACAGGCCACGCCCCTGGGACCTGTCACCTCAGCACCCTGAGTAGGCCTCGTCCTTCCCAGGCCGCTTTGCCTGCACCCTCCGGGCAGTTTCCGCCTCTCCGTCTCTCAGAGGGTCTCTAGGCCCTGTCTACGTTGGGCCTTTGCTTTCTTTTCTCTTTCCTTTCCTTTCTTTCTTGTCTCTTTTTCTTCTTCCTTCCCTTTCTTCCTTTTCTTTTTCTTTCTTCTTCCTTTTTCATTTTTCTTTTTCTTCCTTTTTCTTTCTACTTTCCTTCTTTCTTTGTCTTTTTCTTCTTTTCTTTCTCTTTTCTTTTTTCCTCCTCTTCTTCGTTTCTTCTTCCTTTCTGTCCCTTTTTCTTTCGCTTTCCCTTTTCTCTTCTTTTTTTCATTCTCTTTTCCTTTCTTTCTCCTTTGTCTCTTTCTCTTGCTTTTTTCTTCCTTTCTTTCTTTCTTTTGTCTCTTTCTTTCTTTTGTCCCTCCCTCCCTCCCTCCCTCCCTCCCTTCCTGTTTCTATGAAATATCCACAGCAAATCTGTGAAGAGGGTACCCTTGGTTTTTTTTTTTTTAAACTGGGTCTGTCCAGCATGGAACATTTCACAAGCTTCCTTTATAATTGGTGCTCAATAAACTTGTGAGGAGAAAAGAATATTGATGTTGCACCCTTATTAAAAAGCAAATTATAGCCCCAATGTGCCGCATTCTGGTTTGTGTAATGGTGCAATGCGATGTGTCAGGATACCATGTCCACAACGAGCTCCTGTCAGTGGCTGCGTGTTCCTGCGGAATTATGGGTGGTTTAAAATCTTGTCATCTGTGTTTTCTAAATTTCCCAACTTTTCAGTGGTTTCACAATACAGTTATCCCACAATAAAACAGTTGAAGTTGTGCTTAATTCTAATTAAAAGAGTGAGTCTCCCCCAAGCCAAACCCCTTGTAGAGGGCTTTTCCCAGGCCCTGTCCAGCCCTCCGGGAGGGCCTGACGGTGTCGGGGGCCTGCATTCGAGACCCCGGATGACTTCCTTGGTCCTGACTCCTCAACTGTGGCTGATTGATTTCACGTACAGTTCCCGTCTGCCTCCCCGTCTCCCCGTCTCCCCTGGTTGGGAGCATTTAGCTCATTCCCAGGCCATGCTGGCTGGCGGGTGTGGAGGTGGTGGGCGCGCTCACCTGCCCTGTAAACCGGAGACCAATGTCTGCCCACCCTGACCGTGTCAGCATGTCCTGCCGGGCCTGGGCAGCAGAGGGCAGCAGAGGGCAGGAAATGGAGCCGAATGGGCTGCCTGGCTACCAAGGTGAGCTCCCAGCATTGCTGGGCTGGGAGGGCGGCTGGCTCTGGAGGCAGGCCCTCTCACCCACTCCAACTCCTAACTCCCCATTTCTCTAACTCGGGGACACCTGTTCCAAAAGCGGCTGCCACGCGCGGGCTCTCTCCGCCACATCCCCCCCCCCTCCGATTTTTTTTACTGCAGGCACCAAAGAACTCGGTTGTGCATTTGTTTTATGCATTGATTTTACTTGTTGCAGTGTCTTCCCCTTCAGAAAAAGAAGCGCCCCGCCAGGCCTTGAGCACAGATCCTGACCCCCCCTCCCCCCTTTCTCCTGAGATTTGGGGTGGGGGGGCTATAAAGTACTCAAGGAATCATCTTTGAATAACACACGAGACCAGGCCCACCTTGCGATTCAGGTCCTTTTCCCACAGGGCAGCAGGGACAGACACCTGCTGGAGAAAGGGCCTTTGGAGAGGTGGGGGGAGGAGGGGGGCTGTGGCAGGGGCACCCAGGAACCTCTTGCCCCCCCCACCCCTGTTCCCTGTAGAGGAGGCCCAGGAAGATGAGAGAATTAAACATCTCCAGCACACACTTGAGGGGGCCTGACCCCCCCCACCCCCCCAGGAGCCCACTGACCCCCGGGTGGGGGGGCGGCAGCACGCCCCACCACAGTCACCAGACACCACCTGGCAAACCACCCGTGGCCTCGGCCCGGGCCTGGAGCGAACTCGGGGGTGGGGATGGGGATGGGGTCCCCCGTGCCCACGGAGGGGCGAGATGGACCGAGCCCTGGAAGGTTCTGGGCGTCCCCTCCCTCGCGTGGGGCTCGGGGAGTGGGCACCTTGCTCCCGCCCCTGTGACCCAGGAAGCGGTGAGCAAGCACCTGGGAAGGCCAGGCCAGAATGTGAACACGGCTGCCTGGGAACGTGAGGGGCTTGAGGGGGTAAGGGGGGAGGGGTCCTGTGCTCAGAGGGGGGGTGGCGGGAAGCTTCGGCTGGCCTCAAGTTCCCACCCACCTGCCGGCTCCTGGGCCGCCCACCCGCGGGGAGCGCTTGCAGGTGCGCACCTCGCTCCCAGGCCTTCCGAACGGTGGGCTTCCCAAAGGCAAACGTCACCCCGCAGGCTTTCCAGACTGTTCCACGGAAGACGCCCCCCCCGCCCCCCCCCCCCCCCCGCTCGGCCTCCCCTCGGCTGTCCTAGCCGGAGCGGACTCCCGTGGGTTTCCCTCCCTCCGGCCCGCCCGGTGCAGATCGCACGCGGGGTCCGGGCCGTGCGCTGCGCGCCGTGGCCACGCGGTGGCGCTGCGCTCCGGCCCCGGCGCCGCGACCCGGGGCTGGGCGGGGGGGTGGGGGGGGGATCGATCCCATCTCTGGCAGTCCAGGCTTGGGAAGGGGGCACCCCCTCCCCCCCGGCACCCCACGCAGCCTCGGGGTGCTCAGCCGCTGGGCGGGTGGGGAGGGCCGCGCCCAGACACCGCCCTGCGCCCCTCCGGGGGTCGCGGGCTGCGCGGAGGGCCGGGCTGAGCCGGGCAGGGCCGCCCCGGGTTCCCGTTTAACGCGTTCCAGGCTTAACTAGCTGCTTACGAACTGCTAAGTGCGCCCCGCCAGCGGCCCGGCGCCTCCGGCGTTTTATTTGTGGGCTTCACACTGGGCACGGGGTGTAAAAGCCGGCATCGTTCCTGATGGCCGGAGGTGGGGCAGGGGGGACTCCCGGGGACTTCTCCTTGCACCCCGTCAGAACAGAGGGGCTGCCCACGCCCACCCCAAACACAGCACCCGCAGAAAGGCTCAGGCGGGGCCGCGGTGACTGCACTGAGAAGAGGGGATTTGCCGCCCTGCTCTAGTTTGTTGCATCCTTTGGTCCAGGTAGCCTTTTTGGTTTTGCCCTGGAGGAGAGAATGAAGAACGAGTTACCACCAGCACACACACACACACACACACGCACACACATGCACACGCACACAGACACACATGCACACGCACACACACGCACCCTGAAAAAGTCCCCACTGTGCAGCTCTCGCGTGGCAGATGGTGCAGCAGGGTTCCAGAGCGAGGACGCGCCAGACCATTTGAGATACAGAGACAGAGCCCACGCCTGCCCTGCCGCTGCTCGTGTCCTCTGTGGGCACCCCTTGGCCCCCTTGCAGGGAAGACCACCCACCCGTGAGACTTCCACTCCCAGGCCGATCGCAGATGCTTCCCGACTGCGTGCGTTCACTGTGGCCGTGGTGTGCCAGCCAGGCCCGAGTTCTTTCTTCCTTCTGCCTGTGGTCAGTGTCTCCGGGCCAAGCACAGCCCCGTGATCCAGGTGGGCAGAGACGAAGAGCGGGTTGTGTTAGGAAAGTTGTAAACGTATTGTGGAAAAACAAGTCAGATGCTCGGGTCACTAAGAATTGCAGACACAGACCAGGCCTGTGGTCGCCTAGCATCTTTCTCCTAAGGAAACTCTGGTAGCTTGTTCCGGCCCAGAAACACCTTGAGAAAAAAGTGTGTTTAAAGTGTTATACCACGGAATGGGAGAGAGACCCAGACTCTCCCCACGGCCTACAAGAAAGGCCACGCGCATCTAGCAGCCAGAGAGCGAATTAAAATATAGCATCAAAGTGGAAAGCACCCGTATGCTTCAGATCTTGAGAGAAGGGCTTTGTAGACATGAAAGCTTAGAAACTGGTTTAAAAGTGAGATTACTGGCTGTGATCGCAAACACGAAACCATCTCCATATCAGCAACACGAGGAAGATGTTTGTGGTAGCTAACAGGGAGTCCATCTTATTTTTCTGTGGAAGGTGCAGAGTGTAGAAATGAGAGAGGAACTAGTACAGTGGTGTTAAGGAAGGGCAGAAGACATGAATAAGAAAAATCAGTTTTATAATAAAAAAATTAAAAAAAAAGAATAGAGAAAAAAAAAAGAGTGCACCAGTTGGCAGTCATACAAGACACTATGTTGGAAATGAACTTTACAACTTGAGGGGGATTTGGGGCAAGGAGGAAAGTGGGAGAAATCAAGGGATGGTAAAACTGTTCAAAAAGAAATGTATCCATTACCTGACTTAGATAACTGTTATCCCTCTGTATATTACCTTTACAGTTTAATTTAAATAGTAAATAAATCAATCAATAATAAAAAAAGAAAAATACTAATGTTTAAAGACATTGACCTTCAAATCACTGAGCACTGGTGGCTCACATCTGTAATCTGAACAAATCAGCCTGCCAGTGAAGTCTGTGAGATTTTATTATTCATTCATTCATTTATTGGTCATGGTGGGGCTTGAACTCTGGGCCTGGGCGCTGTCCTTGAGCTCTTTAGCTCAAGGCTAGCACTCTACCACTTGAGTCACATAGCCACTTCCAGTTTTCTGGCAGTTAATCGGAGAGAAGAGTCTCATGGACTTTCCTGCCTGGGCTGGCTTTGAACCATGATCCACAGATCTCAGCCTCCTGAGTAGCTAGGGTGACAGGGGTGAGCCACCACTGGCGCTGGCCCTGTGAGACTCTTATCTCCAATAAATTACCCAAAAAGTTGAAAGTGGAACTGTGGTCGAGCACTAGCCTTGATCACCAAAGCTCAGGGACAGTACCCAGTGCCGGAGTTTAAGCTCCAGGACTAGCAGGCACGCGCACAGGCGCGCGCACTCACACCTTAAACATATATATCAAATAATAACGTAAAGCCAAAGTGGGGCATGTGCCAGTCAGTAATGCCAGTCTTCAGGAGGCTATGATGGAAGAACTTGAACTTCAAAGCTAGCCTTGGCTACACAGTAAATTCAAGGACAGCCTGGGCTATAGGGTGAAGCCCTTTCTCAGAAACAAGCAAACAAACAAATCAAACGATGGAACTTCACCTCGCCCTTCAAGTCCCCGTAAGGTGTACAAGCTTCCACAACGTTGGCAGGAATTCAGCACTGACAGAAACTTTCTGAAAAACGAAAGTATTCGTTGGAAGCCTTAAAAATGACCTGACCTGGACTAGAGGTGTGACTTAAGTCAGCACTTGCTTCTGTAAGTGTGAGGTTCAGAGTCCAAATCCCACATACGACCAAGAAAAAAATAAATAAATACAAGGCCATATCCCACCCTCATCTCTTCCTGTGCCCCCAAATACTCTATACCCACATGAGACTTATTTATGAGGACCTCCATTGGGCAGTTACTTAACATTTGGGGGAAAAGTAATCATAGTCTATATAGCCAGTAAGTAATTTTCATGAGCAATGACAGTAGTTGTCATCCAAACTGTGGGATAGTATACAGCCATCACTTTTGAAAGGTCTAAGGATAGGAATGTGTGGCCGCAATCTCATGCTGATGAGAGACTTTGGATATACAGAGTACGTATATTATATATCACAGAAGACTGGAAACAATCGCTTCATCTTCTCTCATGGTTTCTGTGAGACAGGACATTGCCGGGGCCCGAGGGGTTGCAGTGGCGGTGGAATGGGCGGTGATTTGATTTCTCTCACAACATGGCGCCATGCTGGCTTCAGAGCTGTCAGAAGATGGTGGTGGCCCAGAGAGAGAGAGAGAGAGAGAGGGAGCGCTCAGTCCCGAGGCAGGGTGAAACTGCTCTGAGATCTTGCACGCAGTCGTAGAGCATTACCTCCGCAGCCTGTCAACGATGACAAATGAGTCAGGAGTCCCTCCCCCAAGCCTGAAGGCGGAAGATTAGATTCCACCTCTGGACCGGAAGATTGAGTGTCTTCAAGTGTCTTCAAAGGCTCGTACGATGCAAGGTGTGTGTGTGTGTTTGCAAACTCTACTGTGCTGCAGAGTTTGAACATGTACTTTGTGATGTGCCAATGTTTCTCCATGTTTCCTGGGCGCGGCTGTTCTTCCCTGTGGAGGATTTGGTTTGTGAGAATACTCAAAAGACGCAGAAAGCCAACTCTGATGGCGGTTCTTGTGGATTAAAAAAAATCATACCAGAAGGGCGAATCCTACCGGATGCAAGAGTCACCTTTCACACGAGGCCGCAGCTGGGGCCTGGAGGCCTCTCCAGAGAAACGGTGCAGCACCACTGCGAGGCATCCAGAACCTTCTAAGAGGACCATTATGAAGGGCAACTCTTGGGACTAAAATTATGAACGTGGTGTGCTGAACTCCACAATCCATCCTGGTGCTCTCGGCACCGAGTACTTCATAGTACTCGGTCAAACACTTACCATTGTACCAGGCACAGGACAGGGACAAAGCAAATAGTTAAATGATTTACTGACACAGTGTCCAGAGGAAAAATTAACCAGCCCCTGGTTCAAGAAGGACCATGGATACTGGTTAGACTTGGCCAACCATAAAAGAGAAAAGTTGACCCTTTCTCTTTAGAACTACTTAAAGAAATTCCAGTGTGTTCCAACTGAGAGTTCAGAGTAGAAACGCCAATGAACGGTTCTGTTGACTCTTACTCTTGTGCTCCACTGTTCCCAAACTGCACCTGTTTCCTCTTGGCTCCCCTGGTGGGGCTCATTGAGTTCAGAGGGGCAGGGGTGACTCCAGAGTTCTTCAAGTGGCATAGCTGGTCCTCCTGACTTCTTCTTGTTCAGTCCACCGACCATTCCTTTCTCCAGTTCTCTTGAGCGATTCCACACCGCCATCAACTGTTTGTGAGGGTCCTAACTTTGCTTCTAGCACAGACACACATGGGAGACATTCGCATGTTCAGTCTCAGGACTGAAGCTTAGAATTTCCCACTTGCCTCACTTCAGACTAAGAATAGGTTTTAGTAGGACTTGGGGTTGGTTACAGGCATGTGTATGTTAACATGCAATGGTAGAGACATACCTGCTTGCCCAGCCTCTTCTCCGTCCTCCATCTTTTTTTTTGTAGTAATTTATTTATTAATTAAAGAAAAGGTTTTTTTGACAAAGTGTTGTGCAAAAAGGATACAGTTACATAGTAGGGCAGTGTGTACATTTCTTGTGATATCTTACATCCTGTTTTTCTTTCCCTTCCCTAGGTCGGTAGACATATATACAATACACAATGTACCAAGAACATATACAGTAGCCACGTGGCCTACGCCAAAGAAAATTCGCCTAGGGCTTTAAATGTAATGTCGACAATAGACAATATGTCCACAATAGTCTTATATGAATGTACATACATAGCTTTTGAGCTATTGTGATCCACTGAGGTCAATTTTTGACCTTTATATGTTGAGTAGTTGTTTGGTTTTAGTTACATAGTGTAGGGTCGCTGCCCCAATCCTGTGGGAAATACCATTTGACAAGAAGTTTTTGGTTTCGCAGACCTGGTCTCTACTGTCTCTCCGTCACCCCATCTTAACAGTCATATATCAGGGAGATCATGCCCCTTTGTTTTCTGTGTTCTAGGCTTGTCTCGCTCAACATTATTTGTTCGAGTTCTGACCATTTCCCTGCGAATAACAATATTTCACCATTCCTAATCGCTATGTAGTATTCCATTGTGTACAGGTACCATATTTTTTGGATCCATTCATCCGTGGAGGGGCATCTGGGTTGTTTCCATACTTTGGCTATTGTGAATTGTGCAGCGATAAGCATGCCGGTCCTCCATCTTTCCAGCTCCAGTGGCTGACCGTTGGGGCCATGTGACTAGGCCTGGCCAATGAGAGATGGCGTCACATGTTACTTCCAAGTTGGAGCATTAACTACAGGCTAGGAGGGGTATTCGAGTGCTTACCCCAGTCCCATGGCAATCACAACAGTCACATATTCCAGAGAATACAGCGCCTCAATTCAGGAATCTTCTGTGTCACGTGAAGGCCCGAAAGCTTTAGGACCGGATGACCCGGGACAGCAGGTCTCGGTTGGCCCTGCTCTCAGACAAGCCCGCTGGGTGACCCCTTGGGTGGTCACTGGGGGGAAAGAGTTCCTTCTCACTTCTGCTTTAAGGAAAACAAGCATAGACTCCCAATGGCCAACGAGTACTAATTCCTTTGGACATTCATAGAAGCACCATAGATATTTAAAAGGTGACCTGGTTCCTTATTGTAGAAGAGAATGATGGGCTCAGGGTCATAAGCATGCACAGAGTCTAAAAGCCAAATTCTGATGAATTAAATAGGCACTTGGCGCTTCATTCTGAGATGAGGACCACAGCACCGGTGGAGGTGTGCGCATGCGTGTGCACACGTGTGCACAAGTCTTGATGGACCTAAAAGTTCAGAGGAGGTGTGAAGAAAGTAAGCGAGCGTGTCAGCGCCATTCGGTACCTAGCAGCCGTTCTCTGGAAACCCGCGTCAAATGCTAAGGGAGTTTGAGAAACTGTAAATACGAGAAGCCAGCTCATCCACCCTCAGAGGAAGACGAGGGAGTGGCGTTGTTTAAGGGGCAGGCGTTGAGCTCGGCCTGGCTGAGCTAGATCTCGGCGTTTGCCCTTCCCTGAGTCAGGAAGAGGCAAAGCACAGGCCCAAAGCCTGTCCTGCCCGTCGCGTCGGCAGGTGGGAAGCTGGTGAGCGGGGCGTGTGCGTGCAGGCCTAGGAAGCACAGGCCCCAGACTGAGAGGAAGCAAGGGAAGCGGCTACGGAGCCGCCATCCGGCACACAGAGGGCGGGCAGACGCGTCCTGTGTGCTCCCCACGGGGCCGAGTTGGCCAGGCTGGATGGAGCGGGTCTGGCCTGAGAGACCTCGCCACGCGCGCGGGGCTCAGGCGTGGGTTTTCCTCCGTGCTCAGGCTCAGCTATCCTTCGGCAGCAACAGAGTGGCAGCAACAGGAGGGGAGGAAAGGACACAAGAAGGAAGACGTGGGAGACCGTGGAGAGGCTGGAACTTGGGGGGGAGGGGGGAGCTGCCATCTTTACTTGCCCCCCCCCCCCCCCGGGCTCCTCACTTGCTCGGACTTCGGATGAGGGGCTGGAAACACCCTGACTTACACGGCAAATGAGGCGTCCTAACTTTTCTCCTCGCCGATTCTCTCTGCCCCAGGCTGATCAGGCTGGCCAGAGGCAATGTCCTCTACATAAGCCAGGGGTTCCCAGGGGCTAGCCTGGACACTCCTGGGTCTCCTAACCCAGTGATAACAGTCGAAAGTAGCAGTTCTCCAGGCATGGTGGAACGTTCTGGAGACCCCTCACAAGACTTTTCACTACGTCAAAATGATTTTCAACCCAAAGCCAAAGTGGTTTTGCCTTTCTCACCCCCATCCTCTCCTAAGTGTGCGCTTGCCTTTCAGGGGCTGTGTGATGTGTAATTTCCCAGCGGGGTAAAACAGAAGCGGTTATCAGGAGCCAGGATCAACCCGGACTCCAGGCAGGTTTGTGGAATGTAAATTCGTTTGGTACTTCCTGGCGGATACAGTTGTTTTCTGCAAGATACATTATTCATGTAAACACACAGTGCTCTTCTGGTGTTATTGTAAACCAATAAAAGGATAAATATTCGCTAGGGGCTAGTGCCTCTAATCTCAGCTACTCAGGAGGCTGAAGTCTGAGGATCATGCTTCAAAACCAACCCAGGCAGAAAAGTCCATGAGATTCGAATCTCCAATTAACCACCAAGAAAAGCTCGAAGAGGAGCTGTGGCTCAAGTAAAACTATCCAAACGAGAGAGAAAGCCACTAACTGGCTCCAAAACAAACAACCACCAAAAAAAAAAACCCATACAATTTTAAACATTCAGAGTTTTCATTTGTCTATGACACATAGCTACAGCTATAACTTACACGATACAAGAGATCTTTAGGGCCTGCAGTGATTTTCAGGATTAACAGAGGCTTCTGGAGACCCAATTGTTCAAGACCTACGGTCCCACACAAAACGCACAACACTCGAAACTGTCTTATGACCAAATCTCCCTTTATGCCTCCCGGCCAAGGGTTGGCACAGCGTCTTCCCTCAGGGTCTAGAGAGAAGATATTTTGGGCTTGGCAAGGGCTGCGGTGTCTCTGTGGTCATTGCCCAATTCCACCACAGGCTTACCGCACCAGCCTCACACAATGGAGAACGAGGAGGCAGAATCCGCTTCCAAGAAGACGGTTTAAAGACCCTGAAATCTGAGCTCTGCAGAAGGCTCCTGAATCACCACACGTTGTCCTGCAAATCATCTTCTTCCATGCAACCGCGGATCTAGGTGGGACCAGATCCTAGCGCTTACTCTAGGGGTTGGGAATTGAAGGACCCAGACTCGGTTACCCCCGGGGTCAGGGCTGAAAGTGGCCTTCCCAGGTAGTGGGGGGGTGTGGCTCATGTGTGTCATGGGAGAGTCTGCTTTTCCATGGGGGACAGGGAAGGGGGGTGCTGGGTTCCCAGAAAGTTGCCAGCGAGGACCTTGGCCGGGGCAGGGCCAAGAAAGGAGGGAAAGGCGACGTCTGTCCACGTGACAAGGAGCTGGAGGGCAGTCCCGTAACGGCCTTGGCTTTCAACACACACTGAATTTATCGAGTGCTTTTTATGTGCCACGGGGTATTAAAAGTTAAAATATTAAAATCTCGCATCAGATTTGCTGCGGAGTGTGTTCTGCAAGGCTTTTCAGAGAGTCTGTGAGTGAATGAAAGGAGGCCGTGGCCCGGGGAGGGGGCGGGGGGCTTCCTGGAGTCCGGGAGCCGACTACATCTGAGACGGAGGGGGCAGCTCTTTCTCCGTGGGAGTGGGGGTCCTCACGCTCGCTGTGGGTTCTGACCCTAGCGGAATCACAGGGTTAGGGTTCTGCAAACCTCCTGTGAACACATCAGCGTGTACCTTCACACCGCATGGGGTTCTGTTTAAAGGCACCACATGTAATATAGGTCATTGACCCACCGGTGTTGGACTCCCAACCCAAAGGGATATAACATGTGCTTGCTGAAGTCACACACACACACACACACACACACACGCATGCACACGCACACACAGGCCTACACAAGCCCCCCCCCCCTTGGGCCTTCTTCCTCTTGAGAACTCTGGACAGCCTTTCTGTGAGCCCCGTGCTGGAGACCATGGGGACATCAAATGGTCAACAGAAAGTGGACACACACGGGAGCTGGGCACACGGGACGCTTGTGGAGTCCCGAGGTGAGAGCTGGGGGTGGGGGTGGGGTGGAGAGCGGAGCAGCTCCGGTCCACGCCAGCCGCCTGCACACGCGCTGGCGGCCCGGAGTCACGGATTTGCTCGGTGGCATCATGGCCGGCTCTGTGGCGTCTCCGCTGGCCCCAGGGTGTAACTGCTGCCTCCGTGGTGTAACCGTTGGCCTATCAGTGCTTGTCTGCAGGCTGAGCACCCAAGGCCAGGGAGTCCCGGCTTTGAAATTACAAATGAATTCCATCCAGCAGATGAACTCGTGAACAGGAGCAGCACTGCCCAACCACAGACACGCACACTCTCTGTTTCAGAAGAGATCTCACGTGCACCTAACATCTGTGCAAATTCAGCTCCTGAAGATTCATCCAGACAGAATCACCAGTTCCAGGAGGATGAACCATGCACAAGGGTGCTTGGTGACGAGCTCTTTATAACATAACCGAGTATCACACAATAGTGAAACAAGAATGAGTGCGCAAATGTTCACTGACAGGAGGTGTTGCGCAGTGAGAAGAGAGTCCACTGGGCTCTGCATTTGTGCATTCAGATGTGGATCAAAAAGATGCATGTACTTGTATTGGACATGCACAGACTTTATTTCCTTGGTGCTATTCCCTAGCCCAGGCGGCCCGATGATGATTTGTCCGGAGCTGGCATTGCATTGGTGATGATAAGTGAGCCAGGAGAGGCCGTGCGTCCGTTGTGTGCAGGCTTCGCGTTTGCATGAAGGACCTGCGATCTGCGGGCTCTGGTATCCGTGGGACATGGCAGGGCCAGTCCCTCTGAGCCTTGAGTGACATCTCCACGGTGGAACCACACACACATCCTACACTTGCCCTTGCGTGATGAAACACACTTCATTTATGAGCAGTGATACGGACGTACTCCGTGGATGATTTAGATAAACGCAGCTTGTGGGTAGGACAGAAGCTCTGCGGGGACAGGAAACTTTACATTATGTGGAGGGACTGGGATGATGGAGGCTTTACTTTTATTCTGTGTGCATCTTAGTGATCGCTAAGTCTGTTCCTAACAACTAACTCTATAATTTGAGCCTTTGGGAGGGGTGCTAACTCTCTTCGTCAGGTACCAGCTTAAGTTCCTTAATGTTTGAATTTTTTATTAAAAATCTATGAAACTGCTGGGTGCTAGTGGCTCATGTTTATCGTCCTAGGCTACTCAAGGAGGCTGAGATCTGAGGATCACAGTTCAAAGCCAGTCTAAGCAGGGAAGTCCATGAGACTCTTCAATAACGAACCACCAAAGAAGCAGGAAGTCGAGCTGTGGCTCAAATGGTGGCAGAGTGCTAGCTTTGAATGAGAAAGCTACGTGACAGTACCTGTGCCCTGAGTTCAAACCCCAGGACCAATACACACAAGAAAAAAGTCTATGAAACCATTTGTAATAGACGTAGAAACCATCTCCAGCTCTGCTAGCTTCTGCACAGGTCAGGGCCAGCTCCTCTAACACATCTTGTTGCCATTCTAGGCATAAGAACAAGAAAGAGGTAGAGCCTTGTCCAAGTTCTCATTGCTCAAAAACAAAAAGAGAAAAGAAAAAGAAAATGCTGAAGCCCGAGTCTTTCCAGCCAGGGCGGAATTCCTGGGGCTTGGCCCTGAGGACAGGGCAAACAGATTCAGGCAGGAATGTTGTCTGTCTCCTTCTATGTTTTTAAAAGAAGTAAGCCGCTGTCTAAGCTGGGTTGAGCCTAATATTATCTGGTTTTCTTCAAAGTCCAAGCAGAGGGGCCGGCTGCTCTGTGAGGACATGGCGTTTGGGAGAGAGGCAGGACTTTGCTCCCCAGCTCAGTCCCCCACCAGCGGGGCCCGGGGGCTGCTGGGAGCTGCCCGGCAGACGGCACGAGAGCTGCTGCGTGTAATGCCTCCCGTAGACCCGCCGCTCCATGCCAGCTCTGGCGTGTCCCACAGTCAACAAATCAAGCAACGGGCGAAGGTGGTGACGGGAGCCCGCTCGGGCCCATCCCCTTGCTGCCCGCTCCTGTTCCGTGCTCCCGGGCTCCGCAGGGCTGGGCCTGCTGAGTCCTGGCTTTCCTGGCCCGTGCCTCCTGCTCTCCTAGTTGGTTGGTGTGAAGCCCAGGGCCGGGGCCAGGCCCACTGTGCGGCGGCGGCGGCTGCCTGCGGGGGCCTTGCTCCAGCCACGTCCTCCCGGCCTTCAGGGAAGGCGATCACGCCAGGCCATGCTTTGGCCCGTTGCGTGGGTGACGTGGCAGCGAGGGGTGTCTCGGATGGCAAAGCTCCATACATGGGGGTGACTTGGGGGGCGGCGGGGGAGGGGGGGAAGCCACACTAGACGGAGGACCGGAGCGATGCTTAGCTTCAGCATCCATGACCTCAGGTGGACAGGCATCTCCACGGCCAGGGCCAGGGCTGGCGGGATCCGGGGACCCCCCTCCCGAAGGCCTCCTGGCATACGGTCGGATGAGGTTTGGTGTAGGGTTCTCTGCAGGGAGTCAGATCCTCCCCAGATGTTATCAACGTCAGTTTCCTGAAGATCGCCTGCCCGCCTGCGGCTCCTTCTCCTCCCGGCATTCCCCGGGTGCCCAGAGCAGAATCACCAATGAGCGGGGGGGGGGGGGAGGGGGGCCCTGGGGGCCGCGCCCCGCTTCATCCGCCCTTCTCCATGTCTGGCTGGCGACGGCGGCGCCCTGGCTGGCTGGGCCGCAGGAGTCCCGACTGCCAAAGCATTCAGAGCAGAGCTGCCCGCCGGTCCCTCCGTCCAGGCTGCCGTGAGGCCCGGCAGAGGGGGCGAGGAGAGGCCTCTGTGCCTGTGCACCGGGCCTGGCGTGTCCGGGCTGGCCTGGAGGTGCGGCCTGGAATGCGGCGCGCGGCCCCTGCACCTGCGCGGCCCAGCCCGGGTCACCAGGCCGCAGGCTGCAGGTGTGCTCCCGGAGGCCACGGGCAGAGCGGGGGCACCCACAGCTAAAGGGGACGCGTGACCCCCACACTGCCGGCACCCCCCCCCCCCGAGGGTGAGCCAGAGCCAAGGGCTGGGGCGGCCTCCGGACAGCCACACCCTGAGCAGTGCTTCCAGAAAGGGGCCTGTGGGGGGCGCCCATCAAGGGCTGCAAGCCCCTTCCTTATCTTCTCCAGGCTTGGGGTTTCTCTGGTGGCCGAGAGCTTGGGTGAAGTGAACATATCCTAAAGGGCACCCGCTCCCCTGGGGGTAGGGCTGGGACTTGAACACAGGGCCTTGTGCTCAAAGGAAAGAGCTACTTCACCCCTTCCTTGAGCCACACCCCCAGCTCTTTTTCTTTTTCTCTCTCTGCTGATTTCTCAGGTAGAGTCGGCTGCTGCTTGCCTGGGAATTAATCTCAGACTGTGATCATCCTACCTGTGTTTCCGGTGTAGCTGGAATCACACGCACCTGCTACCATGCCCGGTTTATCATTTGGAATAGGGTCTCATTAACATTTTTTTTTAACCCAGACTGCCAATCCAGCTTATCTTCTGGGAAGAAGAATATTAAAAGGCAGAAAAGAGGCCATTACTCGGGCACTGGTGCCTGTCCAAGACAACAATGGGCAGAAAGAGAAGCCCATGCCCCCAGTAAGTCTCCCCCCACCTTTCCTCAGCTGGGAGGGTGTCACAGGCTGACTTAGGACCCCAGCCCCCCAGAACCATGGAAGACCACACTTTTCCTGGGTTAGGGAGTAGAGAAGTAGGACTGCATGGACCCATGTTGATTCTGGTAGGACAGCATGTAGTGGTCTTTCTAGTTCTTTCTAAAAGTCACCCATGTTCTATTTCCTCCAAGTAATTTATATAGACACACACACGAACGCACGCACACACACACGTGTGCATGTGCTAGCATTAACTTGGATGTTTTTTCATCTGAGCACTCAGGATACACCTGCTGCTCCACCACAGAACCTGACCCTGAACCGGGGGCCCCACCGGCCTGTCCAGTCACCAACACCGCGAGGCCTCCCAAAGCCCACAGCCCCGGTGGCCTTTGAGGGACTCAGGCCCCAGGACTCTGGGGACAGACTTCCTTGTCAGCGAGATCATCAGAGCTCTTACGCCCAGAGTTCCGCTCACCTCCCATGTGCGCCCCGGAACCCTCAAGAGGGCCAAGTAACCCCAGAGAAAGAAGAGAAAGGGGAGCATGGGAGGGTGAGAGAGAACTTTCCCTGGCCCCCGTCTCAGGGTGCCCATGTTCTCACCCACCTTCCCCTCCAGCGAGAGGCGCCCTGGGCTCCCTGCTCTCTGGAGCGCTGAGTCTCAGGGCTGGGGAGAGAGGACGCCTGTCTCTGGGCACTGGGCGTTGGCTCTATCTACATTGTGTCTCCAGGCACTCAGAGACCACTGGGGGAGACGGTTCCAGTCATCCAGCAAGGACGCCCAGCTCGGGAGCATATGCAGTGTGGGGGGGCCTGGGGTATGTGCTAGAGGGCCGCAGAGAGAGCCGGTGCTGGGCTGGGGCTCCACGACACCCCGGAGGGGCTCTGAGCGCTACACGGAGCCATGCGGAGCTCCGGGGACTCTAGCAAGCGCTCATTTCCATTTCCTGTTTCCAGTGGCCCAGAGCCAAGTAGTGGAGAGGAAAGGGGAAGGGGAGTTATTGATCAGCTGCTTTTTTGGGGGGTGGGGGGGAGGGGGGTGGTACTGGGGTGTAAAGTCAGGGCCTCACACTTGCTAGACGAGCACTCTACCATGTGTGGCACACCTCTAACACTTGATTTTTGCCGGTTATTTTTGAGATGGGGGTCTCACACGCCCGTCTGCCAAGCCTGGCCTCTAATCACGATCCTTTTACCCTCTGCCTTGATTATCCTCAGCTCCGATTACAGACATGGCTACCAGCGCTTGGCTGCCAGGTGCTCTTTGGAAACACTGTCCCCATTTGTCAGTCAAGGCCACATGGCCATCTCATTTTGCTTTCCTTTGGGGGGGCATTGTAGGCCCCCCCCCTCCGTAGTTCTTCTGTGTATAAGCTCGAGGCATTTCCACGGAGGCCTGGCTGGAGACCCCCGGGGCTTGACACACAAGGTGTGGGCGAGGGCCTTGGGATACTTGGGAACTTGGTGCAAATGGAAAGAGACCTAAATCCTGCCGCGGGCCCTGTCAGCTCTCCCCGGCTCCCCCAAACCGTGCGGGACATCCTGTGCTTTTCGGGAGTGCCAGGCCATTCCTTGCCTGGACAAGGTGACCGGAGGAAGGTCCGTGCACACCCAGGCCCGGGCCACGGAGGACCAGGCCAGCGGGAAAGCCCAATCCTCTGCAGGCTCTTAGCGAGCCGTCCGTCCGCATCCCCACCTGCCCTGCCGGAAGCCAGCCAGGGCTCAGCCATTCTCAGTCACAGCCTCCGGCACGCAGTCCAGAAACAAAAACTACCCGGGAATGCGGGAGAGCTCCCGCCCCGGGCTCCACGCTCCACGCCGCCCATCGGGGAAGCCGCCTGCACAGGTGAGTCACACGCCCGGGCCTGTCCAAGCGCATTCCCCACGGTCGCCCGGATTTGCTTTCCATTTGGCCCCAGAGAAAAGGCGACCAGCGTTCAGCAGAGCAGTCACTGGCTTGGCCCCTGCGTAAAACAGCATCCCCAGAAGCAAAGGCTAAGCGATTCCGCTGTGTGCGCGTGCGCACGCGCACAAGAGTTGTCCGTCTTGGCTGATCTGTGCGCAGGTCACAGCTTGAGGAACACTTCTTGTCACATTGAGGGGCCTGAGCATTTGAACATCATAAAAAGGGAAAGTTTTGAATTAAAGTTTCTGGCTGAGTCTGCCTGTCTGGGAGGAGCTGGTTTAGTGGGCAAGGCTGACGCCAGCCAGGCTGCAGGGGCTGGAAGAAATCAGACACCAGCAGAGCTGTCTGTGGGGAGGGACTGCCCTCCCTCAGCCTCCCACAGGCCAGGCCAGCATGGCCGCCCTCTGGGCTGGGGCTTTCAGCTCTGGCTACGCACTGGGCCCTCCAGGAAGACCACTGCAAAGTGCCAAGGCTGGAGATCACGTGACACTGACTCTCTGGGGATGAACCAGTAGAAGATGTTTAAAGCTCTCTGGGGCATGCGTGTGTGTGTGTGTGTGTGTGTGTGTGTGTGATACTAGGGCTTGAACTCAGGGCCTCATGCTCTTGCTTAGTTTGCTTGCTGAGAGCTGGTGCTCCATCATCTGAGCCATGCCTCCGGTCCAGCATTTTGCTGGCTAATTGGGAGAGGGAGTCTCCCTAACTTATCTGCCTGGGCGGCTTTGAAATGTAATCCTCCAGGTTCCAGCCCCCTGAGGACCTAGGATTCCTGTTGCAGCGGGGGAGTGTAAGTTGGGATAAATGTTGCATCTCAAGACACCGCCACCAAATTACCGTCCTATAGTTCTGAAGTCGAGGCGCCACCCGCGCTGTTCTTTAGGAAGGACAGTTGGCGGAGCTGGTGTTTTCCTTGACTTTTTCAGCTCCTAAGGGCCGCCTGCATCCCGTGGTTCAGGGTCCCTTCCTCAAGATGCTCTGCTCTCCGCCTCTGTCCCACACCTTCCACGGGTGCTGACCCTCCCGCCTCCCCCTCTTAAGGGCCCTGTGATGAGAAGGTGTCTACCTGACAATCCTGGAACTGGCTCCTCCTCACCAAGCCTTCATAGGGTGTGTGTGCTACTTAGGGGAGACTTAGTAAAGATCGGATCAATAAAGGAACGCGTGTCGGAAGCCAAAGGCTCACCAGCAAATCCCCCCTTCTGGACACCAGGGCTGATGGTGTTCATATTCCCACCCACTTTCTTTGTAGTAGAACCATATATCTCCGTTCACTGAGATATACCGCCATCAGGCAGCCACTTCCTGGCCCTATCAGCTCTGGCCAATGGAACGTGAGTAGATAAAACAGAAGTCATGCCTGGATTCTACTTCTTGCCCTTTTCCCTTTGTCCAGAAAACAATGACAGGATGTTCCTTCAACACGTGTCTTAGAAGGAGGCAACACAAGGAGCAGCACAAGAAGACTTGGGGACTTTTGTTACTGGAGCAGAGCTTCGCAAATGCTACTTTTGTGGAAGTTACTGCCACGTGTCTCAGGATACATCCAGTTTTCCTTCCGCCCAAGCCAAGATGGACTGTGAAGAACTGGCTCTGCTCCCTATAAGATGCTTGATGCCAGTAGATAAGAGCTTCCTCCAGCTTCAGAATCAGTGACTCTGAACTGCTAGACTGCTGCTACAGTTCAGGTCTTAAATGGCCTCCAAAGATACACGTGTTCAAGGCTAGGCTGCGCTACCGGGAGGTGGTGGGGCGTGCAGGAGGCGGGGCCTAGAAGAGGGCTGCATCATTGGAAGTTTGCCCTTGACAAGGATACACGGGTCCTGGTCCTGCCCATCTCTCTCTTGGCTTCCTGGGCACTGTGATAGGGTAGACATCTCCACTGCTAAGCATTTCCCCTGCCATATACTGAGCCACCTGGCCCAGGTAACCCTCCAGGGATCCATGGACTAAGACCTCTGAAGCCTTGAGCCAAAACAAGCCTTCCTTCCTTATAAGAAGTCTATCCCAGGCATTGTGTCACAGCGATGGGTTGACAATGCTAAGTAGTAGACTGAGTGTTATTGGACACAGATGTCAATAGCAGCATTATTCATCATTGCTCCAAAGTGGAACCAACGTAAATATCTATTGATCGACTGATAAGTGGGTGACCAAAATGTGACATACCACGTAATGGCACACTGTGCAACCAGTGACAGTGCTAATGCATGGTGAACCTTGGAAATATTATTAAGTGAAAGAAGTCGATTACAGTCAGCCTCCTAACTGTATGACTCCATTTGTAGTAAATGCTTGAATTAGGCCAGTCCAGAAGGACAGGAAGTAGGTTAGTGGTTTTCTAGTCTAGTAGCAAGCTAGACAGGAAGGTGGGTAGAATGTGCCACAAGGATTTAGGGGTCCCTTTTCTGGGTGATGAAAATGTTTTGTTTTGTTTTTTTGGCCAGTCCTGGGCTTGGACTCAGGGCCTGAGCACTTTCCCTGGCTTCTTTTTGCTCAAAGCTAGCACTCTGCCACTTAAGCCACAGCGCCACTTCTGGCCGTTTTCTGTATATGTGGTGCTGGGGAATCTAACCCAGGGCCTCATGTATACGAGGCAGGCACTCTTGCCACTAGGCCATATCCCCAGCCCCAGATGAAAATGTTTTCAAGTGAGATGGTGGTGATGGTTGTGCAACTTTCCAAATAGCCTACAATCACTGCACTGTACACTTGATTACTTTTTTGAATTGTATAGTGTGAATTCTATTTTTTTTTAAGTCTGAGGGACACACAGGAATGAGCAATTAGGGGCTGACAGTTCTTGGAGGGGCATTGCTACCTCAGTCTTTCCTCTCACCCCTTACAACCTTACCTCGCTCTGCTGTCCTGATGTACCTACCACTCTTCTCTGCTGATGCTGCATGCATGGGAAAGGGGGAAATTTCTCTTGTTGCTTAGCTCCAAGGAAATGGTTGCAACAATCTGAAGATTATTGTATTAAAAATATAGACAGGCGCCTATAATCCTAGCTGCTTGGGAGACTAAGATCTGAGGATCAACGTTTGAAGGCAGCCTAGGAAGACTAACTCAAGAAACTGTTATCTCCAATTAACCAGAAAAAAAAAAGCCATGGTGGCTCAGGTGGTAGAGTGCTAGCCTTGAGTGAAATAGCCAAGTAAGAGCATGAGGTCCTGAGTTCAGGCCCCAATACCAGCACCAAGTAAATAAATAGACAGACAGATAGATAAATTAGGGTGGTGGGATCAGGTGAGGAAAAGAAATGTAAATGTCCACTGACATTTCAGCACAGGTCCGGATCAAGCCAGTTGTTAGGGCATCCTAGCACAAGAGAGGGAACAAGGTAACACCCCTCCTCGGTTTTGCAGAGACAACTTCAGGTTGTAAGACCAAATCATACCGTGTCCTGCCAACACTTTGAGTGGGGCATGGATCGCTGTGAGTGATTTGAGCTGATTG
The DNA here is from genome assembly GCF_023159225.1 of Perognathus longimembris pacificus. Taxonomy (NCBI): domain Eukaryota; kingdom Metazoa; phylum Chordata; class Mammalia; order Rodentia; family Heteromyidae; genus Perognathus; species Perognathus longimembris. The sequence continues at coordinate 8,305,854 of NC_063162.1, read as the reverse complement.
CTGGGTAAAAGCCCCTTGGTCCCCCCACGCATGGGAGGGGGGAGGGGGAAGCTCTTGGGGTCCCTCGAAACGATCATGGGGCTGGGGGAAGGAAATGTTTGCTTTTTCCTTGCCAGCTCCCACTCACCTCTGTGGGGGGGGGGGGTTGGCCGGCATGATCTGAAGAGCAGTAGTCACAGGAGCAATACACAGAAGTGTATTGACCAAGTTCTCTGGTTCCTGGGGTGAGAGCCGCACCAACAGATGGAAGCTATTCTCCAAACAATCCAGGGCTCGGTCAATATTGATAACTGGGGCTTCAGCTCAGGTGGCTTCACGAGGCTCTGAGCTTTGCTTCACCCCGGGCGCCGATCAGCCACGGGAGCCGGTTGCCCACTGGCTCCTCCAGCTCCAGTCCATTGCACAGTTGGGGAGGCACTTGACATTCAAAGGCTCCACTTGGGTCATTCAAAGGCAAACTTTCCACATTCTGTTTTCAGCCCTATCTGGTTCTCCTGCAGTCTGAATCAACATTGCCCAATAACCCAAGGAGTCTGAAGTATCAATCATTTCAACTTCAAGGAAAAGGGAACAAAGATGTTAGCGGCAACACACACACACACACACACACACACACACACACACACACTCTCACACAGGATTGAAATTTGACTTCCTCTGTTGGGTGCATTCCAACCATGTTCAGATTGGTTCTCCAAAAGAAAGCAACCTCAGAGATGTGATTTTACCCGAGGTGCACCAAAATCCTCCTTCTCTCTTTCATGGATTACCCTCGCCCATGATGCAACGCGTAGGGGAAGACCAGCTCTCTCTCCGCTCTGGTGTGGTTTTCCCCAGCCTCTTTCTCAACATTGCTCCCTCCCCCGTGTCTCGAATCCATTCCCCTCTTCAGTCCTTTACTTCTTTCCCTCTGCCTATTTTTACATAAAAGGCAAATACAAAGAAACCACTCTCCACAGACCCACCGGCCTTCAAGCAGACGCTCTTGTCACTGACTTCTCCAAAGGCCAGATTGGAGCTCTGTGACGCACAGATCCCAGACAGCACAAGGTGTTCCAGGGCCGCTCAGTCCTCCTGTCCTTGCTGGCCCGGGTAGTGGGGCGCTCCCCGCCTGTGGATTCTGGCTCCATGCTCACCTCTACTGCGTGGGTGCTGGGAGTGGAATCTGCATGGTCACGAGCTCTTGCGGGGGGGGGGGGGGAGGTGACGAGGGGAGGAGGGGGGGTCTGGATTTTCATGCTGTGACAAAGGGGACCACATGGCTTTGGGCTTGCAAAGCGGTGGTGTAGACTTGTAATTCCAGCCACTTGGAAGAGGAAGATGAGGAAGATCAAGAGTCTGAAACCAGCCCTGGCAAAGTTAGCAAAATTTTACCTCAACACACATACACACACACACACACACACACACACACACACACACACACACACACAAAGAAACAAAAGCGCTAGGGGAGGGGCTCAAGGGGAAGAACACCTGCTTAGTCAGGTGAGGAGACCCCGGATTCAATCCCCAGTACCACAAAACAACAACAACAACAAATCCTCACTGCATTCCAGATGCTGCTCCCTACCAGTAGCATAAGAACTTTTTAAACATCTTTATCGAGATATAATTCACTGACTGTGAAACTCAGTTGAGTACTGTGTACAAGACAGTAGTTTCTCATTTCATACATGTATGATTGTCACTAGGATCAATTTGCATAGTAGACATTGTTTATTCCATAGCCCCCAAACAACCGTATCTGTTAGCAATCACCCCATTTAGCCTGCACTTCCAACCCTCGCTCTAAGCAAACACCTTCAGCTTAAAGCAAATGCTAGTTTTTAACCCCTGCGTGGATTTGCCTATTGCAGACATTTTGTATTGATGGACTCACGTGCCACGTGGCGTCTTTCAGTTACCATAATGTTTGCAAAGCAAGTCCTGCATCCTTTTTGTTGTGGCTGAATACTATTTGTTGCATGGACACGCTATTTTTTATTATTAGTCTGGTTTGGGCCTGTAGTGAGGAGCGCTTCTGTAGGCCCGCACGCCTTCATCCCTCTTGTCCTGTTCGTGGCTGCGGGCTGACCTGTCCCCAGGCCACAGCCAATCTCCAGAAGCACTGTCTCCCCAGGCTCAAGGGAGACCAAACCTCCCCAGGTATGACTTCCACAAGCTGCCCCTCCCTCAGCTCCACCGCCCAGGGGTCCTCTCGACCAGCTCCAGTGGCGGACAGAGGTCCTCCCAGCAGACACAGGGCATTACCACGAAGGAGCTGCTCACAGAGCCTGCGGTGGGGACAGCTGTGCGGTGTCGGGGTGTTTATCACAGTGGAACGTGAAGTTCGAGGTTCCGCCAGTGGAGCCCTTTCCCAGTGTACGGGATGGAGGGGGTGGGTACCCTTCACATGTGAGAGGCCTCCGATTTATGGGGCTTTCAGATCAAAATGAGCTCAAGGGAAAATTGGCGGGTCCACTGTGAACCCACTAACGCCAGCGGCCGGGGCAGCGATCGCAGGAGAGAGCGCTTCACACGCGGTGTCCGGTGCTCCATCTCCCCAGACGGGCAGCGCTGGCCCTGGCTTTGTCTCTGTGCGGCGGGCACTCCCTCTGCGGACCTTCCATGATGACTTTCCACCTGCCTGCAACAAACGCCCAGCTGTGGCTTCCCTACCTGTGGAGCTGGCACTGCTGCTTTCCCCTCTCACAGGCTTGGGGCCCTTGGCATTCATACCCCCGCTGGCCGCTCACAGCCCCTGCTGACCCCTGCCCTCGAGGGCCTTAGGAAGCACTTCCCGACTTGGACGGAGAACCGGGATGTCCAGGAACCATTGCCTCTGCTATTCTTGTGAATTTGTCTAGGCTGGCTTCAAACTGCCCTCCTCAGCTCTCAGCCCTCCCCCTCCTACCCCCAGAGTAGCTAGGATTCCTGGCATGAGCCACCAGTGCCTCTGCTATTCTTGTCTAGTCCTTTCCATTTTTCCACCTGCTGGTAACCCTTCATCTCCTCACCCAGCTGCTATTTGGCCTGGCTACGAGCCCAGTGCCCAGTGCCCTACTCGTCTCTCCTGTTCTACCTTGCCTTTGCTTCGGAGCAAGTTTCTGTGGGTGGTTTCCTGTGATCCCTTCAATCCTATTCTGTTATCTTGATCCGCATTTTGATTTCACATTGTCGGAACTTTTTTTCTGCCTTCCATTTGGGCTCCATGAGGGGAGGGGAGGGTAGAAGAAGATTGTAGATGATGGCTCTATTTTATTATGTGTGATGGGGTCACAGGTTAGACATGCAGTTTATCAGGCTGGAGACTGAGGGTGGGAAGGGAGAAAAGGACACTAAATACAGTGTCATCACAGTGTAACCTCTTTTTCAAGGAGACATCAAAGCTTTTTTTTTTTTTTGTTCCCCAGGGTTCCTTGCCTTGACCCCATTCCACATGGGCAAAACACAAACTGAACGGAAAATAAAAATACCAGCCTGGCTCCATTTAGCCAGTGAGGCGGCTCAGCCAAGTCACCAAATTCTATTAAAGTCACTAAATGCAAACATTCCAAGATTTATTTTCCTTGCTTTATAATTTCTCTGCCTTTCCACTGGTGGGCTGTTTATTTCTAATAATTTGGTAGGAAAAAAAACATTTGCTCATACCAGAGGAGGTCTTATATGCCAAGCTGCAAAACCAGAGCACATTTTATTGTGGAATAAAACCCTGGGAACAGAGGCTCCGGGGTGGGGGGGCTGGGGCCGGCGAGTTCACAGTTGACGCCATTATAATTAGTCCCTCTCAAAACGTTTCTCTTTTTTTTTCAGGGCGGAGATCTGAATCTTTCTCTTTGCACAGGAATCTCTCTCAACTCGAGCAAAAACATTATGGAGGGTGAGTCATAGGGCCGGCTTTGGGTTTAAACGCTGAGGCAGATCCTGTAAATCTAACCCACATTCTTTTACTAGGAATGACTGACTTTTATGAAAACGAAGGATTGTAAATCAGAAACCTAAATAGCTTACTTTGCAGCAGATAAACACAGATTTATGGGGTGCCTGAGCTCTAAATTAACCCTTTGGTGCAGCCAGAGAGGACTTGTGGGGGGTGGGGAGGGGGGGCGTGTGTGCAGAGACGGCGGTGGGGGCACTCAGCTCAGGTGTTCGGGCTGAAAGGAGGTGGGGAGAGCGGGACGGGGGGATCTGGCCCCCGGTGCCCTCCGGCGAGCCCAGGTAGGGTGCAGGAATGGCACGCTTTTTTCCGGCCAGGCATGTGCCCCACCATTCCGCCTCAGTTGGGCGCAGGGTAAGCCTCCAGGATCTGGCTGGCCGCTGGTGACTCCTAAGGTAAGGCCTCCCAGTCCCTGCTTCACACCCTGCATCACACCCCGGAAAGGTATTCCAGAAGGGGCTTCTGCACACGGGCCTGCGGCAGCCCGAGCTTCTCTTCCCTTGACGGCTGCAAAGGCATTGGGACCTCCTCCATCTCAAGCTTGTCAGCTGCAAAGCGGGCCTAGGAGACGGTGAGGCGAACAGTTAGTTCCCTCAGGTGCTTACAGAAGGGAAGGCTCACTTAGCACTCAGCACTCATTAACTCGTGCGATGGCCGGTCCCACTAAAACCTCCCGGGAGGTGGACTCGGCTCTGACTCGGGATCCTCTCCAAGTGCAGATCCCACCCCGCGCGCCGGTGTTTCTGCCTTTCTAGCAAGCTCTGGAGGGCCTGGACCTGAGGTCCTGGACTGCGCAGGTGCAGAGCTTCCCCCCCCAAACCCCGCCTCCAATGGACAAACCCCACCCCCACGCTTTCTCATTCAAGCCTCCTCCCTCATGCCATCATTATGGCCACCAAATGGGCATCCTGGACAAAGAGGTCCCACAGGCTCTCCAAATCCTCTGTGCCTCAAGCCAGAGCCTGGGGAGCTCTGGACGACCCCCCCCCCCACAAGCCACCTCTTCCTCCCTGCAGCTGCTACCCCTCATCTGTGCTGGGTCCACCCCCTACCATTCCTCCCCCCCCCCCCCACCTCCTCAAGCCCCTGGCTGGCCTCAGGCTTTTGTGTTTAAACAAGGCGCACCCGGTGTTGCCCACTGGAACTTTAAAGGGAAACAGGACCCGGTGACCCGGGAGGGAGGCGAAGGCCATCTATCATTTTTATGTGGTGTTTCAAAGGAGGAAGCTCCTCAGCCCCCCGAGACAAAGGCCCACTCCGGGTTAATGAAGAACCCCATTTAATCATTAACGCTTACTTAATACTAAACCAGCTTCAGGGAGGGCTCCCGGGGCACCTGGGCAGCCCTTGGGGGGCGGGGGGTGGAGATCCCCACTGTGGGGGTGGTCATGCAGGATCAGAACTCTGGTGGGTGGCTCTGGCATTGGGCCCTGGTGCTTCCTGGCAGACGAAGGCTTCGCGTGGGGTTGGAGGGTCACCGGGCGCCACCAACCTAGGCTACAGAGTCCTTTCCAGCAGGTCCCTTTGCCCTGGGACGCGGCAGCGCTGATTGACTCTATGCTAGCCCCGAGGTCCGGGTGAACCGAGCGCAGCAAGCGAGGCGCACCGGGCTGGTGATGTGCGGGTCAGAGGACAAGGTCCCCGCGGACTGGGGTGCCGGCTCAGTGGCAGGGGAATCCCACCTGGCTCTGCCCCCAGCCTCCAGAGGCTCTACGCTGTCCCCTGCTGGTCCCCCTCGCCTTTGCCACCCGTGCACCTGCCTCCCGGGCCACCCCACCCTCTTTCAATCATTTACCCACGCTAGGCCAGGCGCGAAGCACCTCCCGCCGCGTTTCCCCCAGTGCTCGCACAAAGCTCAGATCTCACACGGCAGCCGGGGGAGGTCGATTTCTTCCCAGCTCTCCTCCAGGGCTGAGAGCTGGGGCCGAGCGCACAGGCTCAGTCAGTCCTGGGCCTCCCGGCACCGGCACCGGCACCGGCTTCGGCCTCTTCACTTCCCAGGCCGCAGACGCCCAGCTCTGCTCGGGCTCCAGCTGGAATTGAATAAACACCGCAATGAGTTGGGTACACTTTGACTCATTTTTTTTTTATTTTAACTTTTGAACAGTTTAGCACCCGAAGTATGGTTAACCAGGTGTTCACTAAGCGAGTTTTATCACATACTGAGCACCCAGATCAAGACACAGAGTTTGATCATTTGGGGGGTTAAAACAAACACACATTTCTGTCCCTTTGCCCTCTCCTTCAGCTTCTAAGAGCTGAGGTTGGCTTTGCCCATCTACTATACTATCGATTCCCCTCCCCACTCGTTAATCTGTGTTGTTGGAGACTGCTTCTTCTCATTGTTATGAGGAACCCGTGCATTTATTTACTATGGTGAATAGCACACAGATACCAATTTTTCCACTGATTCCCATACATAAAATGAATGGTTCCATTTTTTAAAAGTTACTCACTGGCCCCTGAGGAGCAGTGAAGTCAGGTTGGGTGTAGCCTGTGGACAGGCTGACACCGCAGACCTTCTAGTTTAAGGAGAGGGGGTGATGGGTCTTGAACCTACCCCCACCTTGAACCACTCGAAAACCCTGTCAGATGAGAGTGTAACCAAACCTCCAGGTGTACCTGTTTATCAGCAGTGGTGCAGGCCAGGCACCAGGTAAAATCCCCCACTCAGAGTCCCTGGTATGGGCACACAGGTGTGGGAAGGGCACACAGGTGTTGGCTCCCCATGGGCCCCCCTCCTTTGCAACAGAAGGGGGATGGGCCTGCCCCCTGGGCTCCCAGGACACATAGCTGGCCTTTCCTGTCCCCAGGAGGAGACAGGATCTCAGGTATTAGGGCCTTGCAGGGCCTGGGACAGGGCAGAGGGAAAGGTATCAGCTATGTTGTTGTTGTTTTTCCCCTCTGCAAATCCAGCTGAGGGGAGATCCTTCTAGAAACTGCACCCAGAGATTTACTGTGGGCCAAAACCAGTAAGAAATGCCCCCAGAGAAACTTGAGCCCTGGCCACTGATTTAATTATTGTCTCTCTCCCTTTCTCTCTTTCCCAAGAGAGGAAAAGCAATTCACAAACCCCAAGAGGTGCTGATGACTTGTTCTACCTCAGAAAGTTCTGACTGCCCTTTCCCCTCATCCTGGACATCTGATCAGCCTGGAGTGTGTGGACCTCCTTCAGGAGACAGAAAGAAAGCTCCCTGTTTTCTCCCACCACCCTCAGATCTCTCCCTTTGACCCTCCACAGCTGTGAGACTTTTCCCAAGCCCTGCCCCTTGCCCCTTCCCTTTCCTGGCCTCTGCAGTGGGAGTGCTCCCGCCCCTTCCTGTTTCCTGGCCTCTGCAGTGGGGGCGTGCCCGCCCCTTCCTGTTTCCTGGCCTCTACAGTGGGAGTGCTCCCTCTCCTTCCTGTTTCCTGATCTCTGAAGCAGGGGTGTGCTGTGTGCCCCGCCCCTTCCTGTTTCCTGGCCTCTGCAGTGGGGGTGTGCCCCGCCCCTTCCTGTTTCCTGGCCTCTGCAGTGGGGGTGCTCCCGCCCCTTCCCTTTCCTGGTCTCTGAAGCAGGGGTGTGCTGTGTGCCCCGCCCCTTCCGTTTCCTGGCCTCTGCAGTTGGGGGTCTGCTGTGTCTCAGGACAGTGGGGAACCCCATGGGCCATTGGTCCCCCAGTCGTAGCACAGAGCAGCCAGATGTGTAAGGCTGGCCTCTGTGAGCACACGGACAGGGCTGGGAAGATGGTCTAACTTGGAGCCCAGCTGCTTGTTTTTTTTTTATGGTTTTGTTTTGCTTTTTTGCCAGTCCTGGGGCTTGAACTCAGGGCCTGACTGAACACTGTCCCTGGCTTCTTTTTGCTCAAGGCTGGCACTGTGCCAACTTGAGCCATAGCACCACTTCCGGCTTTTTCTAGATAGATATGTGGCGCTGAGGAATCGAACCCAGGGCTTCATGTATACGAGGCGAGCACTCTGCCACTCGGCCATATTCCCAGCCTGCTTGGTTTTTTAATGCCAGTGTTGGGTGCTTCTCCACTCAAGTTCCGATTTTTCTTGGAAAGGAAGAGAGAAAAGACACAAAGGGGTGAAGCTGTCTGCTATCTTGTTTAGAGGTTGTTCTCAGATCCTCTGGGTGTTTATTTCCAAAGCAGTCTTCCAGATGCTTCTACAAGGCTATCTCAGCACCTTCAGCCAAGTTTCTAATGAGGGGTGGAGTCTCTGCCTTCACTCCCGACCCCCAAAGGCCACCACCCTACTCTGCCACTTGAAAGCATTACTTAAGATTTCTGTTGCCTGAGAAAGTTTTAATTAAATTCAAACCTTATGCAACATATGAGATTTCTGTCTTTTTTTTTTTTTGGCTTATGACTGGCACTCTACTATTTGACCCATGCCTCCAGACCAGCATTTTGCTGGTTATTTTGGAGATAAAAATCTAGTGAGCTTTTGTGGCTGACTTGGCTTCAAACTGTGATCCTCAGATCTCAGCTTCCAGAGTAGTTAGGATTGCAGGTGTGAGTCACTGTTCCCTGGCTAAGTTGCTACTTTCTGTTTACCGTGAACCTTGGTCAATTATTTTTATCTCCCTACACCATTCCCTTATTTGTGAGATGGGACTACACACCTCTCCCATTGATTGTGACTCTGCCAGTGATGTCCCTAAAGACAATGGCAATTTGAAGTTTATAATTTTGTGGCAGTACTGGGGCTTGAACTCAGGAATCTGGGCTCTTGCGTAGGTTTATTCACCCAAGGCTGGTACTCTACCACTTAAGCCACATCTCTCTATCAACTTTTTGCTAGTTAATTGGAGATAGAGTCTCTAGGATTTGTCTGCCCAGGCTGGCTTGGAACCATGATTCTCAGATCTCAGCCTCTTGACAACCTAGGGTTTCAGGTACAAGCCACTAGCACAGGCTTGAAGTTTATTTCTTACAGGAAATCCAAACAAAGGGCCTGAAGGCGGTTGGAGCAGGACTTGTTGGTTACAAAGCTGCTGGACAGCTCTGGGTCCTCTGGGCGGACCTCCCTGATGCATCCCTGCAGCCAGCCCATGTGTGAGGTGGGGGTGGATCTGTGAGAAGTCCCCAAGAGGGTGTGAGCCCTGGCTTCACAACAGATGGCATGTTGTAACGAGCATGTCTTTATTTGGGTGCTTTGACATCTTGAGTCCATCCTGGGCCTAGAAGAACCAGCCCTCCCCTGTCCCCAAGTCCCAAAGACGGCACAACCTGCCTCCTGTTATAAGCAAGCCACCAATCCGAAACCCACCCTAGATGTCCTTCCTTTATCTAACCCTTTCATTCCAGACCACCATTTTCCTTACCCAAGCCAGGTACTAGGTAGTGGGTGCAGCCCATAGCCCTGAGCCTGCTGAACTGGTCCCATCAAGCCAACCCACCCCAGCTTCGTTGGCGTGGTTCCCTCCCCTCCCCTGCAATTCCCTCCGAAAACACAGCAGGGGCTCTTGTCCATTTCCACTGCCCTCTGCCTTCTCATGGCCTCCCGTGCTTCCCTGGGCAGCTCCCTGGTGTGGCCAGCCCCCTCACCTTGAGATCTGTGAGTCTAACTGCTGATCGATTGGCCTGGCTATACCCGAATGGAAAACACGCATTTGCAACAACTGTGCCTCAAAACAAATAAGCAACTCTGGCCATGGGAATCCTAGCCAGTGAAATCCAAGGGCCCATGGGAAGCCCGTTCTCCAGAAAGCCCCCTCTGTGGCCAGGAAAGTCTAAGCAGTACCTTGATGACACTGACTGGTCTATGTTCCTACTCTAAGACCAGCAGGCCGAGATCAGAAGGGCGATGCTTAGAACAGGCCCCTGCAAACCAGCACGCACTAGGCCGGGCAAAGGAACTGGTTCTCAACAAACACCGCAGCTTTACTTTCCACGCAGTGAAATCCATCTGGATGCACACTTACACCCACAAACACACATACTCCCTCCCGCTTCCCCTGTGTGCCCAGCCCAGACCACCAATGCTCCTGTGGCCTGGCAAATCAGCCTTGCCTTTTCTTGGGTCGTGCACACCAACAGCCTTCTTTCAACATTTTTACTGTTAGTATAAAGGCGATGTACAGAGGGGTTACAGTTAGACGTAGGCCAGGTAAAGAGTACATTTCTTTTCGGACAATGTCACCCGTTCTTTCTCTCTCTCTCCGATTTTCTCTCCCGTCCTCACCCACAAGTTGTATAGTTCATTTTCCATGTAGTGTCCAGTGAGTACCAAGTTCGTTTTGCTGACTATTATCTGGTAGGATCCGTGCTCCTCCTTCGGTCTCACTGCGTGTAGATGCCCACAGCCCTGTATCATTTATCATGTCCCGGTGCATCTTACGTCTACCTTCTCCACATGAGAGAAAACAGGTGCCACTTGTCTCTCTGAGCTTGGCTTACCTGCCTTCACACGATTAATTCTAGGTCCATCCATTTCCCTGCAGATGACATATGGTATTCTTTCTAATGTCTGTGTATAGGCGCCACATGTTTGGGATCCACTCATCTATTGTAGGGCATCGGGGCTGATTCCATAGCTTAGCTATTGTGAACAGTACAGCAGTGAACACGGGTGTGTAATGTCCTTACCTAGGCTGGCTTGTGAGGCTCTGGGTAGATTCCCAGGAGTGGTATGGCTGGGTCATAGGAAGGTCTAGGTTTTCCACCACCGGGCTTGTGGAGTAGCGCAGCCGTCCCTCAGTCTTCATCACTGAGTAGTGTTCTGGTGTGTGATAGACCTCAGCATGTCCACCAGCTGAAGGACGCTGGGATTCTTGTCAGCGTGGGGTCATTGTTGAATAAAGCTATTCTAAATATTTACGTTCAGGGTTTTCAGTGAACAGAAGTTGATTCCACACAGGCGGTGGAATGAACGGGTCACATGGAGGCTGTCTATGTCGCTGCTGCGTGGGAAATGTCCACATTGTTTCTCCAAAGTGTTTTGCATCTCTGCACCTTCCTGGGCAGGAGCGCCCCGCCCCCCCGCCCCCTCCCCCTCCACTTTGCTCAGCTTCATCCTCATGCGCTTTCATTCTCCCCTTTTGCTCTTCTCAAATACTTGTGACTAGGGCAGTGTGTTCATTTTCTAGAGCTGCCATGATGTACTTTTTGAACTTCTCAAGGCTGGAATTCAGAAATCCAGGGGCCCCCGGGGAATTCCTTCTGGGGGCCTCTTCCCTTGGCTTGTGGGTGGCCGGTGCCGTGGGTATCTTCACATGGGTGCCTGTCTGCTTGTGTGAGGGTTAGCATCTATTTAACCTTTCCCAGTTTTCTTTGCTACAGTCCTGGGGCTTGACCTCAGGTCCTGGGTGCTGTCCCTGAGCTTCTTTTGCTCAACACAGCTCGACTTCTGGCTTTTGGGGTGGTTCATTGGAGATAAGAGTCTCACAGCTATTCCGGCCCGGGCTGGCTTTGAACTGTGATCCTCAGATCTCAGCCTCCTGAGTAGCTAGGATTATAGGTGGCGCCCAGCAAGTTTTCTGTCTTTATAGACATCGGTCCTGTGGGAACCCTCGCAGAGGCCTCATATTTAATACCTCTTTTGTAACGACCTCTACAAACTCAGTTGGTTACTTCTGAGGGGCTGAGAGTTAGAGATTTTGTGGGAACAGGCACAGTTCAGCCCTTCTAGCATTTTCCCTCCTCCCCGGGGCTTGTGTGAAGGTCTAAGTCCTTAGTCAATGTTAGCCGTGGGATTTAAAGATTCTTGCTACAATTAACTCCTGGAGACTTGAATGTGCTTGGGCCTTTCTTTGTACATGTTTGGAAAACGGTGAAGTGCCGGGAGCCGGAGGCTCGGGCCTGTAATCCACGCTACTCAGAAGGCTGAGATCTGAGCATGAACGTTTGAAGCCAGACCAGGCAGGAAAGCTTGTGAGACTCATCCCCAACGCACCACGGAGAAGGCAGAAATAAAGATGCAGCTCAAGTGGAAGGGTACCAGCCTTAAGGAAGAAAGGTAAGGGAGAGCAGAAGGCTCTGAGTTCAAGCCCTAGTGGACGCATGCCTGTGCTTGATGAGTACACGCACACGCACACGCACACGCACAGACACACACACACACACGTACACCCCTCCCGCCCACACAGACAACCTGGCTGTAGGTTCCGTTGGGAGGAAGGAGGGTCCTTGCTATCCTTGCCTTGTGGGCAGCGGGAAGCGGGTATCTCCTCACGGGGGCACGGAGAGCTTAGGATCCACTCGCCAGCAGCAGCCAGGTTCCTAGTAGACGCCCTGGGGTTCGAGCATCCGTGCAGCCGACCGCTTCCTGCACACATTTTCCTGCGGGAGCTGGCGAGAGAATCAAGCTGGTTTATCAAGTGGCAAGAGACAAGGGCGTGCCTGCTTCAGTGCAGGCCACACCGGGAGCGGAGGGCAGCGCGGGCCGCAGCCGGCCGACTCCGAGCGCCGGAGGCCTTTGTGCACCTGCAGTAGCTTTTCTGGAATTTCCCAGGCTCCTCGGCTGCAGGCCTCGATGGTGGGTTCTTGGCCTCCCAATTCCTGTCTCTCCACCCGTTCCACTGCACATGCGGACTTTCTGTGCTCTGCACAGGCCTGGCCATCAGAGTGCCACTCAACAAAACCATCTTCCCCCTGAGTGGCTTCTGGGCTCTGGCTGCCCGAGTTCTGGGCGTCGGCGTGGACTGAGGGCTTCCTCCTGCGAGGGCGAGGGCCAGGCCGTGCCTGGGTTCCTGTTCTGGAAGGCTGGGTGGGGCAGGTAAGCACACAGCCAAGCTGCCCAGAGAAGAACTCCTAAGGGGGAGGAGGCTGAGATCTGAGAAGTGCAGCGTGAAGCCAGCCCAGGCAGGAAAGTCCATAAGACTCTGTTTTCCGATTTATCTGTGGAAAGCCAGACATGGAGATGAAGCTCAAGCGGTAGAGTACTAACCTTGAGCACAAAAGCTCAGGTACGGCACCCAGGCCCCGAGTTCAAGCCCCAGGACCAACACACACACACACACACACACACACACACACACACACACACACACACGCCTACAATCCCACTCTGAAAGTGGAAGTGGGATAATCATATTCTGAATAAAATCCTGAACAAAAGGATGACCTTAATTAACAAATAAACGACAACGTAAGGACTGGCAATGGAGCTTGAGAGACTAGATGCTTGTGTAACAAGCGTAAAGTTTGAACTTTATGGAATTTGAACTCTAGTACCACAAGAAAAAAAAAATCCAAAGGCCTTGTATGTAGTGCTAGGTGAGGTCTGCTGTTTCGTAGATGCAATCACCTCTGGCTCCTACAAGAAGAGCCTTGCAAGAGAAACCTTGCGGGCAAAGAAAGGGAACTGAGGCCCAAGGAATGAAGAGCAACGTGGGAGGCTTCAGAGTTGCCAGTGAAGGCCCAGAATCTGAAGTCATGCCTGCCCGAGTCTTGCAACCCGAGCTGCCTCCCTCGCTCTGCCAGAGCCTGAGCAGGTGCCCCATGCCAGCTGAGAGCCAGGTGCCCGTCTCAGGGCTGGGCACAGAGCGAGTGTTCCGCGTGTGTTGTTACGCGAAGGGCAAATGAATGAGAGAACAAAATGACTGAGCAGTGGGGATGGGCCCAAGAGGTTTCCCCCATGACCGCATGCCAAACTTCCCCTCCCACCGCTCCTTTAATCTGAAAGGTGACCCCACTACACGGGCCCCCGCTGATAAGGGCCGGCAGCTCACCTGCACCTGGCATTCAAGCCTTGGTCGGAACAGGAAGCTGGGGGTGAGATAAGGCAGGGGGAGGGCAGTGCCTCTCGTTGCCAGCCTGGAGCAGGACTCCAGCTGGATGCCGTGGACGGCACTGAGCCCCTTTACAAGGCCCAGCTCTGTGCTGGGCCCCCAGGATAAGGCAGGGAAACTGCCCAGTCCCGCCCTTGTATGGCTTGAAATCTACTGGGGCAGGCAGGTGTAAAGGCTGTAATTATGAATGGGAAGAGGGCCACGGAAAGAGAGATCCATGAGGCTAGCTGGTCATTGCAAACCTCCCAGAGGACGTGAGCCAGGAGTGGAGGATGTTGGGGACACGCCCCCCCCCCTTTCCTTTATGTCAGGCAAAGGGATGCTTGCTGCTTTCCCTTCCTCCACTCTGCTCCCAGTCAAATGGCTTCCCACAAACATGGCTTGTACCTCAAGCTCAGCTTCCTGCTCTGCCCTCCAGTTTTGCTATGGCTTTGCTTCCAAGAAAAAGGAGCTTCCCTGCTCCTCACCCCATCATCCGGTACATGGCAAACCTTTGCTGGGTTAACCACTGATTGCTAAAATGCAACGATTTCGTGAGCTGATTAAAGAGAGTCGTGTTAAAAATTAAGTCACTAGCCAGGCACCTGTAGCTCACGCCTGTAATCCTACCTACTCAGGAGGCTGAGATCCGAGGGTTGAAGTTCAAAGCCAGCCCAGGCACAGAAGTCCATGAGACTCTTATGTCTAATTAACCACCAGAAAGCAGAAGTGGTGCTAGGCTCAAGTGGTAGAGAACCAGCCTTGAGCAAAAACTGCTAAGGAACTGTGCCCAGGCACTGAGTTCAAGCCCCAACTCCCCCAACACACAAAAACTCAGTCACAGCTACAATTAAGCAAATCAAGCTATGTTCTTCAGGTAAGAAATACACATTGCTTCCTAGCTATTTTCAATATCAAGTTATTTATGTCTTGGAGAAGATTAACTTCTACTGTATTGTGGTTTGGAAATACTAGCCAGCAGTGACACTGGGTGTGTCTTAAATCCCACGCTGGGTTGTTATCACCTTGGTCGCTGCCTTAGTCCATCTTGTAACGAAATACTTGCAACTGAGAAGTTTATGAAGAAAAGATGGCTACTTAGCCCATGGCCTGGAGATCCAAGAGTTTCCTGTCGGCACGTGCCCAGTTTCTGGTGAGGGCATCCTAGCTGCCTCTTAGCATGATGGGCGGCCTCATGTTTGCCTGTGACATTGTTCTCAAGACCCCTTAATGGAGGAAGCGCCTGGCCCAGAAAGCTAAGCGATGGTGCAGGAAAAGACCGGAAGAGAGACTGCCACATGCAGAAGGCCCAATACACAGTACAACTTGTTCTAATCAATACTTCCTGGCCCTTAGTAGAGCCCCAACTAACCTCCTGCTTACTGTACCCTTTTCCATGGAAGTTCCACTAACTGTCTCGCTTCCCCTGGGCACTGTAGATATAGATAACAAGCAAGGTGTTTGAGGTCCGCCTTAATGTCCTCTTGTGTATTATTCCTGAGAAAGGGGAAGTGTCCTCAGTTCTAAGTAACCCGCTTATCATTTAAGAACAAAGCCCATTTGTGGCTGCGGAAAATCCATACTTTCTACTTTCTGGGGGTGCCCTAGGAATCTTTGTTCAAAACCTTTTCACTGCTAGCCTACATTACCAGATAGATTTTGCCTGAGTGTCTGCAGCTGAGCTTGGGAGAGCGGCGGTCCACCTTCTACTGTCTGCACGGGGTTCTGTTTGGTCCATTGGCTACCAGAGGGCGTTGTTTGGGACATAGGAGATGACTTTGTTTGCCAACTGTATGACCTCACAGTGATAGCAGGTTAATGGGGTACTCCACTGCACCCTGAGATACTGCCGATATTGCTTTCCAGGGATTAAAACAAGGCAGATCAAAGTCAGGGCTTTCAAAATCCTCTTGCAGGAGGAAATTCCTCCAGGCAAAGCTTTGAGGTTTTTCATAGTCCTCAAAACTAGCCCTGACTTTTTTTTTTTTTTTTTGGCAACAACAACAAAAAAAATAAAACCCTTTCATTCGTGCCAAGTAGGAATATATTTCTCCTCAGAAACTGTTTTATAGGTTCCATGTCATTTTCTTTCTGTTTCATCCTTGTAGTAATTACCTGCCTTGAAGAAAATGTCGGTGAAGCATCCGCGAGACATGTTCAGGCAGATAAGCTCTGCCAGCCAGCCCACGGGGTGGAGGGGAGCAGAGCTGTTCCTGAAACTTCGAGATCCACAACCACGTGCCGAAATCTCAGGGCAGCATTGCAATCAAGGAGCCAGAGACAAGTAATTAAAGAAGAATTGCAAACCCTAGCTGGGCTTCTCAGAACGGTAAGTTCACAGCCTATAGCTACAATTACTTCTTCCCTCACCGGCTCCCTGTGTCTACCTTGCCAGCCTTCTGAGAGGATCTCCCCCCCTGGGCTCCTAAACCTGTGTCCTACACCAGCTGGGCACTGAGCTGGTAAGTGCAAGAAGACCTTGGGTAGCTGAAGGACAAGCGTGAATGGGACAGTCTGAGTAATCCCTCTGCAGCTTAATACCTTTGGCTTGAGGCTTACTGTAGTCTACATTATATCCTTATCATTGTATGATTTGGGGCATAATATAAATTGATGATATAATCTGGTATACTATGATTGAACCCAACTAGCTCAAGGAAGTAATATTTAGTTCTGTTTCTTTATAAGCTCCCACTAGCCCAATGGCAAAGCAAACTGGATTCCATTAGTCATAAGAGAATTCTAGGGGCTGGGAATATGGCTTAGTGGTAGAATGCTCGTCTAGCATGCATGAAGCCCCGGGTTTGATTCCTCAGCACCACATACACAGAAAAAGCTGGAAGTGGCTCTGTGGCTCAAGTGGCAGAGTGCTAGCCTTGAGCAAAAAGAAGCCAGCAACAGTGCTCAGGCCCTGAGTTCAAGCTCCAGGACTGGCACCGAGACAGAGAGAGAGAGAGAGAGAGAGAGAGAGAGAATTCTATGTCCTGTTATAGAACAAGTGAGAGGCTCTGTGTCACGTTTCCTTGCTGATCCACACATGGTTCCTTCATTGAAACTAAAGTGAATAATAAGTTAATAATAATAGAGGACAATGAAATAGGGGACAATGAAAGATTTCTGACATCTAGTCCAGTATGTAAGAAGTTAGAGGAAACCACCCTCAGATTTAGATAGATGAACTGATGATAGGTAGACAAACAGACAAATAGACAGACAGATAGCTCCATGAAATTAATGCCATCCACTCATCTTTAAGAGTCTAGTTCACAAGTCTTTTGTGTTTCTTTTCTCTTGTGCAGTTCAAAGAGTCTCTATCTCAACGCAGTCTTCTTTAGACTCTTTCTTCCAAGATGGACCCAGTTCAATCTAATAAAAGCGTCAATTCAGAACAGTGTGGCCTTCATCTCCAACAACAGCCAACCCTCATGTCCCCCCTGCATCTGCACCAACACTCAACAGGAAAATGCAGGAAATCATGACCAGGGGTTCTCACAAGGCTCTTGCTCAACAGTGTCTCAGAGACCAGGAGCCTCAGACAAAAGGGGTGTTCTGTGTCCAGCTGATGAGAATAGACTATCGGGAGTTCAAACTCCTCCCTCAATCTGAGTTTCTTGATGTTTGGAAAGTCCCATCTTTCCTGGGGGGAGTGTCAGTCGTGGGGCTTGAACTTAAGGCCTGGGTGCTGTCCCTGAGCTCTTTTTGCTCAAGGATAGCACTCTACCACTTTGGGCCACAGTGCTACTCTGGTTTTCTTTTTTTTTTTTTTTTTTGGCCAGTCCTGGGCCTTGGACTCAGGGCCTGAGCACTGTCCCTGGCTTCTTCCCGCTCAAGGCTAGCACTCTGCCACTTGAGCCACAGCGCCGCTTCTGGCCGTTTTCTGTATATGTGGTGCTGAGGAATCAAACCTAGGGCCTCGTGTATCTGAGGCAGGCACTCTTGCCACTAGGCTATATCCCCAGCCCCACTCTGGTTTTCTGGAAATAAGAGTCTCACAGACTTTCCTGCCTGGGCTGGCTTTGAACTGCAATCCTCAGAGCTCAGCCTCCTGAGTACTAGGATTATAGGTGTGAGCCACCATCACTGGGCGAGTTTCCTCTTTTAACAATTAAGATGGGAACAAAATACTCAGGTGGCTATGTATACCTAGAACACCCTCTTCAATAGTAAAGCAGTACTCTCCAGGAGACAGTTTACAAGGTATCAAGGTCATGCAAAGTGGAATTTACTTTAAAAAAAACTTTCCCCCACTCCCTTTAAAAAACTGTTTATTGTTAACTCACTGTTTCTCTGAACGACAAGACTAGAGTACGCACAATGAACTAAACCCCATATAACAATGCCTGAGCATACTAACACTTCTGACTTTTTGTTATGGTTTTGCACGGGCTGGCATATAACCCTGGGCAAGGCATTTTGCCGTGTGGGGTTTCCAGACTGACAAGAGACAGAGTGAAGTAGCGAGGTCCTTTCTGCTCTGCCCACCGTACCCTTGGGCGTTGGCTCCCTGTGTCAGTTCCTGTTGGTGTTTGTCCTCACCAGCATCTAGATGTGTGCTACAACGGCCTCTTTTCATTTGTTTGCAGGCATACCTGTTAAGATCTGTTACAATCAGAAAGGAGGGTTTAAAAAAATGTGGGCATCCTTCCTTCCACCCATCATCTCTACTGCATGCTGCTCCTCCGCCCTTGGCTGTGGTAGTAGCTCTCTGGACAGTGCTCTGCCTCTGTGGCCTCCATTATCTTCTGCATCCTCGCATGGAGATGTGAGTCCTTGAAGGGAGATTCTCAATGATCCACATCTATGTCTCTCCAGGGCTCTTCACCTGTTACAGGGTCCCTGGGGTCCCTGCCCCCGCCCCGTCCTCCTGTTGGAGACAGCCCTCTCACAGATGTGGGATACTTGGCTCTCTGAAGGGTTTACCCCATTTCTATTTGTTGATCTGATCCTTTGAGGTGTTACAAATTTCTTTTTCATGATCGCACCCTTTCTGATTACTATTCAAGCCAGCTCACGGTTATTAGTATTTTAACGTGCACATTTCCTGAGTATCCAGTCCCGTTGAAAATATTGAGTCTATCCCATGTGCCTTGTATTGGTGGTTTAAGAGTCAGGTGGGGGTTGTGCCAAACTCAGAAAGGTTTTGGCCACACCAAGATTATTCACCCGTATTTTCTTCTAGTACTTCTGTGTTCTTTTTGTTCGTATTTAAATCTTTAGTTTACTTGAAATTTTCTTGGTGTTAGATATAGAGAAGAAAAAAAGAATGAGGCATAACAAATGACTTCAAACCGAATATTAGATGTGTTTACTCTTAAAAGTTGTGCTACTTGTCCTTTTACAAGAAGTTTCTCTGTCTCCCTTCAATGGAGAGCCCCTTACTTTGGTCTTTTTCTTCTTCCTGCTCAACCAACTCTTATTCATCTCCCCATGTTATTTATGGCCCATTACAGCAAACTCAGGATTCATGTTCCAAAAATTAAGCCAGCTCATAAGACCAATTTTTGTTCCCAAGAAGAGCAAACTATAACTTCTCTTTAGACCACTGGACAATTTTACACTCAAATCTTCCCACTCAAACCCTCACAACCACTTTCCATACTTGATGAAGTTAGGACAGCGTATCTCAAAGCTCACACGGTGCCATTTTCTCAAATCTCCTTCATTTTCCATCAAGGTCTTATGGATTTCTTTCAATAGCACATCTTATTACTTATATAAATTTTTTATTTATTATGTTTTCTGACTGCTTGTGGTTAATATGAAAGAAAGTTATTACTTTTTTGTGGATTTGCTATGAAACTGAAATCTTACTACTCCAGGTCTCATAAAGTTTCTGATAATTTTCTCAGTTTATAGTCTTGGGGTTTCTCTGGCATGTAATCATTCTATCTGTACATAATGACAATTTTGCTTGCTCCTTTCCAACCCCTTCACTTCTTGCTTTAGGCTATTGTGCTAGCTTGGAAAGAAAAGATGCAGTAATGAGGATAATACATGCTGGCGTTAGAGCATTCTGTTTGCTCATGTTTGGGTTAAGATTTATCAATAAATTCACTTCTATACTTCTCTTTGTAGTATAGTTTTGATAGGTTTTGTTACAGTGGTTGTTTGCCTTTACAAAAAAATAAAAGCTGCCTTTCTTTGAGTCCTAAAACAATTTCAATCATTTTTTATATTATGCATTTTTCCATAGTTTTGTCTCTGCTTAGGCTCTTTTAGGATAAGGTCTTTCACAATCTCTTAGAGTCTATTTGAGTTTTCCTTTCTTTTCTTAATATAAGAAGTTTATTTTTTTCTAGAATAATGATCCATCATTCACCCAAATTAAAAACACTCTCTAAGATGTTTTACAAAGTATTCTTTTACACTTCAAAAACTTTCCCCTATATGTGTTTACCTGTCTTATCTTTGGACCCTGTTGGATACTTACATTCCTCTCTTCTTTAATTAAGGTAAGTTATGACTTTTATATATACTTTATAACCTGTTGAATTAACCACTCTTATTGCTTTTAAGCTTCATAGTCTAAATGCAGTTTTATGCTTTTAGATTTATTCTTTGCTTTTGCTTTAGGTTTGATACTATTTTCTAAAGTCCATGAATGTTGTGATTAATTTATTCACTTCCAACCTCTTTTGCATAGTGAGGGAATGGAGAGTATTAAAATTTTGTGAAGGGAAACTTCAGGTTCTAAACATACATTTTTGTGCATGGCAATATCATTATTGTTGTTTAAGAAAAAAAAAGGCATTTGAGAGCGTAATGTATTTCCCAAGTGGTTGGGAAGTTATTTCTACTTATTAGTGGGAACAATGTTATGTTTTATTTTATTGAATTGTGTTTAGAAAATGTGATCTTTTCCTTCCTGTGTCTTATAATAGGTTAAGGTCTTTGCAGCGTAAGGTGTGCCTAGCATACAGAATCTGTATACTAGAATCTGCAATTGTTTCATAAATAACTTGAAAAGACTATATATTCTCTAGGGTAATAACATAACAAAGGTGTGGTATGTGGTTTTCATATTTGCTGTGACAGAGAGAGATGAGATGCAGAATTTGCTTTCTTTCCTTTTTTTTTTTTTAACTTGCCCCTTTCATTGATCTGGACTTTATCCCAAGGTGTAGTGCCCAGACCCGCAGGGGCAACAGCTGAAACCTGGTTAAAAATACAAAACCCTGGGCTCTATCCCAAGTCTTTGACTCAGAAAGCAGAGGCAGGGGACTAAGAAATGCATCCACAGATCTCTAGAAGGTATGACATCTAGCTCTCCTCCTGTCTTGTGGAATTCCTTCCCCACTATAGACCAGAGAAACCCACGATACTAATGTTCAAAAATAACGTCGACCTGTGTTTGTAATATCATTTTAACTTTATCCTTTTTTTTAAAGTCTCTATAAATTTTTCTAAAGCAAGTATGCTTTGCTTTTAAAGCAAAAAAAAAAAAGTAATTAAAAAAAAACCCACAGCAAAGAGCAAAAGACAAAGAGAAAAGCAGAACAGGCAACCATGGGTTCCAACAAGGCTGAAGCTGCGAGGAGAGGGTGGTTTGTATAATGGGAGCCATTGAAGGGCTGAGGTGACAGCAAATGATGACTCCCGCCGTGTCCTTGGTCTCCTGCTCACCACCTGGCTTTCTCCCTTGTTGAAGGATAGACCATCCTGTTTTCCGACATCCTTCCTTCCCGCAGCAAGAGTTCCCAAGATTTCGCAGGGGACACCCCATCACCTCTCATTGGCTTGTTTGAGCCATGCACTGGGTCTCTTAACCAATCAGAGTGGCCAAGGGGAAATGCCCCATGCTGATTGGTTTAAACTTGAATCACCCAACTCCCAGTAACAAAGATGGAGTACTGTGGACAGACAGTAAGAGCAGAGATGAGTCTGTCCTGCGACAAACCAGAGCAATAAGCAAGGATGCCTTTAGCCTATGAAAGGGGCGGCTACACAGCCTTGCCAAACTGTTTTGAGTGATCTTCTAGCATCCTTGTCACTCCATTAGGGGGTCATTTTTTCTATGTTCATAGTAGATGGCAGCTACATTGGTGTGTGTGTGTGTGTGTAGTGTGTGTGTGCGTGCTACACAGACAACAAATGAATGGTTCTCAGGACATTGAGACCACAGGCTTATTGTTAATACCCTTTAGTTTGTCTTTTCAGCCTTTCACAGAGAAAGAATTCCACAAACTTTCCAATAACAATTAGTTCTTGAGTTTCTGTTGGGAGGAGAAGAAAAAGCCAGCCTGAAGCAGGGGCTGGTGGGGTTCTTCATTTCCATGTAACTCAAGTGCAGCTCTTGGATGTCTTTTATGACCTCTCCAAGAAGACAAAAGACTGGTACAACAATACTCTTGCCAATTTGCTGAAACATTTATCATTCTGTTTCACAGCTGGACATCTTCACCCAACTCAATATCCTTGGGCTAAACAGAGTCTTGGTTTTTATAGCTGTTGTGAAACTGTATTCTTGGAACAATGACAACCTCTGGCTCCTCTAAAATCATGGCAGGTTGAACCCACTGTGTCACTAGGATGGGCAATAAAAGCAGGTTGGATATTAAGCAGATACACCTGCCTCGGAGACAATGAGTGCTCAGATGCCAAAAGATAGACTGATTGTGGTGCACCCAGCCCCAGGCAACGGGAGGAAGGAGACAGAACAGAATTCCCTGGGGAAGTTGGAGCCTCAGGGATTGTAGAACCAATGAGCCTGCTTGGGGCCCATCTGACAGTGACAAGACCCAGTGTTCTTGGGCAATGAATCTGGGGGAACTTTGCTCCCCCTCAGTCAACATGTGGAATGGTATATGATCCTGGCGGGGTAGAAGGAGGCATGAGACCAAGCCAATTGTACCTTGTCGTTTCCTTAATAAAATGATATTTCATTACCTTGGGACTGCCATCATTTTTATCTTGTCTGCTGCCTCTTTTCTCTATTTTTCACACTTGGGGGATGTTGCCAGGTTACCCCAAAAGAAATAATTTTTCAAAACAAGATAGTGCATGACTATTAATACCACTGTTTAGACCACATCGTTGCTGTGCCGGTCACTGTGTTAAACGCACTATCTAAGTATACTGAACTCTCAGCTTGGCTATCTCTAACAGGAAGAAAGGAAGGCACTGTCTTGTTCGGTAACTTGCCCAAAGTCATGCAATTCGTGGGAGGAGGAAGAGTTGTTAAACAAAACCCACATCCCATGTTCCTTTTCATCATTATCAATAAGCTATCAAATGGACCTTGGCAAACATTCCGTCTTTATTCTGCAATAAACAGTGTGAGTGGCATTCAGGCTTTCTCCTTAAGAAGACTGGCCAGCAGAGGGAATCATGATTTCCACAGCATCCTTCTGGAACATTCCCAGGGATCTTTTCTTTGAAGTCTTCACAGAACCAAAATGTCACGCACCTACCTCCATTAGAGAATCTAGGTCCCTCTGTCTTACATTAGCAGCACTGATGTCCCAAGCAAGTCATGGGGGCCAGGGACCCGTGGCCCGTGAGCCCACAGTTTGCTCTCGTCCAATGTGAAATTCGAATCCTTGCTTTGTGTTCTTCCATTTTGGTGCAAGTACAAGGTTGGAACCAGCTACTTAAACACAAATAGCTTTAAAAGGCCGTTGGAAAGTGTTGACCTCATGCAGGGAACCAGTTGGGTTTCTGCCCTTGGAGAGGTTGCAATGAGTTCCAGTCGGCCAAGCTGCTCTCCGTGGGCCACACAGAGAATGCCTCTTGCTCAGGGTCTGTGAATGTGCCGTGGGAACCACATCTGTTTGTAAATCTTCCTGAGGGATAAAATTGGCTTTTCTATTCTTCACATAGGAAGAAGAGAAGAAAAGAACAAAACACATCCTGTCAGCAAAGTCCGATGTGTCCAGCTGTGGTCACTTTTCTCTTGCTAAACAAATACTTCTGAAGAACCATTGGAAAGAGGCTGCTGCAGCGTGCGGAGTTCAAATGCTCCCTCTGGGGACGCAGTCACGCTGCCTCCTTTTGCTTCTGTCTCTCCATTGTTCACTGGGTTCATTCTCATTTCCCTTCCTCCCCCAGAAGACCCATGAGGGGTCCCCTTGCTTCCTCACTTACACCTTGACAGAGGCGAGGCACCCATGCAGGGCACTTGGGGCTCCGCGGAGCACCATAGGCAAATCAACACCCATCTCATGAAAACGGACGACTTTCCTGGCTAGTTAATTCATTCAGCCAGTTGGGGTTCTTTTTGAGGGGAGGGTGTCTTTATACTGCGATAGGCTCTGGGAATCTGAAGCTATAAGACCCATCACGTATAATCATGCCACAACATCCAGGGGAAGCAAAGGAATGACTTGCAGCCTGGGCAGTAAGATCTATGATGGAAGAATGCTCAGGACATTGGCTGCCAGGAGTAGGAGAAGGGAAGCAAGAGATGGCTGAAGATCACTGCCTGTTGGAGGTAGCTAGCCCCAGCTTGGGCTTGGAAGGCCACCAAAGGGCTTAGCCAAATGTCAAAGGCAGGAGAAGCACCCTGTACAAAGGCGGATGAGTAAGAAATGAGATGTAAGGTGAAGGCGGTCACAGTGCATGGATTGGATGGAGACAGAAGCAGAAGGTAGAGGAGCCGGGCACAGGCTAGGACATCGGGGCTATTGTGATCATGAAATGCCCAAAATTCGAGACAACCCCCTCCCCCCCCCCCACAAAGACCACCGAGAAGCCGATTGCGATGCAAAAGCAAAGAGTCGTTTATTAGCAAGCTCGAGCTTGGACCTACGCCCACAAAGACACAGCTAAGATGGACGAAGGCCCCAAGCACCGATTCCACTGGGTTTTCATAGTAAACAAGTCTAGGGGATTCCCGGTTAAAAAGACATGTAATTGGTTAACCTTTAGTGTGCTATCTATTCCTGATTAGCTGGGGCATTGTCGCTTCAGAGCAAGACAGTCAAAGTTTGCAAAAGACATCTGGGGTCAGCCTTCACCTGTTATCGACCTCGGGACTGTTAGTGGGGGGGGGGGTGCTGCGTGGGGCTTTTGGCGCCAGTCCCCTCCTGCTATGTATACATTAGTTACTTATTGGGGCAGTAACTTGTCAGGGGCTTGATTGCCTGGTGCAGCACCTGGCACTTCAAATATTTATCTGCTGATATTCCAGTACACAGCACAATTATCAAAGAAGGCAGTGAAGCATCTTACAAACAATGGCCAAAGCATCCTAACTTGAACTGACCTCTGGTCAAATGATGTCTCTCTGGCTACCTTGATTATTTTCGACTGCATTTTGTTCAGGCTTCACACTGACATGTTCTGCAGTTATTCCAGGAAGCTTCAGAGCCTGGTCAGGCCCAAGCTACGATATAGAGGTGCACCGGCTGCTCAGGCTCCTCAATGAAGTCCCTCTTCTTTGGTCCATTGAAACACTGCCGCAGTAGAAGTCACCTGTGTGTAGACTTCCTTGTAGTTAGGTTTGTCCATCCAGAAACAACTCCCGTCCACTTTCTCTCCACTCTATTACTTCTGTCTTCATTCTGTTCCTTCAACAATGTCTCCACCTCCCTTCTTATTCTGGCTACTGTCTTTCCAAGTACAAGTCAGTGAGTGGCCCGTCCCGTGGTACCCTAGTCTCCCTGACTTTGAGGGGAGTGAAGGACGGCGAAGGAGGGAGAGCTTGGGGTCTGAGGGTGTATGGAGACGGTGAAGATGGCCATCTACTTCTAGTCGCATTTTCTTGGTTTTCCATTTGATGCTCTCTACTATCTTTGGGAAAAAAAATGTATACAAAACACATATCCTATACCCAGAGCACTAGATTTTTATTTCTTTTTGCTGAATCTATTAATGGAAGTCAGAATCTCTGAATAACCTTACAATGATTGACTTGCCCGTAGATTTATTCTTCTACTATCTCCAATTTTTATGCAGCCCTTTTCCATTCACTTCACAAATGACAGGAGTGCCCAATCTTGCTCAATTCTCCCTTTACTAAGGAGAGGAAGAAGTAATGCCCTGCTATCAAACAGTATAATACTCTCACATGATTCCAAGCATTAGTACCTACCAGCTCCTTCCCACTTTGTCACCTGCATCTTCAGCGTCTAGGAATCCACCAACCACTTCCTACTTACTCAATGAATGAGCGATTCCTGACATAATTAGCACAATTTACCTATAGGTTAGTGTGACTGTTCCCATTTATAAATGAGAAAGCTAAGGTTCAGAAAGAATGAGAGTTTCCCAGAGTCGTGTGGCTTATGATTTGGGTCTCTAACACTGGCCCTACAGTGCATCAGAAAACCATGAAGTTATCCACCTGCCAGTTTATTAAATATACCTTTCTGTTGATAAGAGTAAGCTTTTGCCTGAACCTACTGGTGCCAGGTGACTTGTTGGCAGGTAATGAGACTGTGGATTTGGGTAACTCTTCATGACCTGATTTGTCACGTCTTCATTGCCTCTCTTCCTAGAATTTTCACATCCATGTAACCCACCAGCCTTTTTGAAGATCAATTCTGTGTTAGATGCTAGAGCTAAAGGGATGGCTCTCATAGCTCCTGCCGCTAGACATACAAGAATTCATTATGGCGGACTTGTCATCTAAGTCACTACCTTAAGGACAAAGATGGAGTCTTATTGTTTCCAGTTCCTGATAAAATACTTGTCGTTGGGAGGCCCTCCATAAGCATTGTTGTGCTGGCATCTAATAAAGATGGTGGGTGCTATATATCAAGCCATGTCCCTTGGGCCACAGGCATGCCTTGGGGAACACGGATATTAACGAACTCTTTCAGATCATGGAGCCCTAACTTAATAAATGGCACAATTGCCTTGACGTAGAGAATTGTTAGAGAAGTTTGATTTATTTTCCTCCCTCACACTGAGATGCTATTGTTGGTCCTCTCTTATACAATAAACCAGGGAGAACTCATTTACTTATTTTTTCTCATTCTTTGTTAACTAGGTTACACACAAAGAGGGCACAGAATTTTTAAATCACAAAAGAATATGACATTTACCTTTATTATCGTTACATAGTTCAACAAATGGGGTTTCAGTTCAATATGTCAATGTATGAGTGCAATGAATCTTGACAAATGTCACCCCTTCCACCTTTTCCCACATCCTCCCACCGGCCCCCCCCCCACGTTACCTGGTTCCATTTTCACATACGTACACTGAGTATGAGCACTGGATTCCCACCCCCTTCCCATCCCCATTCACGCGAAGGGCGTAAACCTCAAAGTGAGATTTTCACTCGCCTTTCATCTCTGCATCAATCAGCCATTTCCAGCTTTCTGGTGAATGCGTCCACACATATTCTGTGCATGTATATCCACACCCCCCCACACACACACACAGGAGGTGGTGCACCTGATGCTTTCTCTATGCCTGCTTGCTCATTTAATGCTATCCATAGGGATTTCTTCAGGGTCTTACATGGATCCTACTCTCATCTTCACATGGCTGTTATGTGCACGGCTTCTTTAAAAAAAAAAAAATCTAGCACCCTAGTGGGGCACATTTAGGCTATATCTAAATGTGTGTGTGTGTGTGTGTGTGTGTGTGTGTGTGTGTGTGTTGTACCTCTTATGGTATAGCTAAATTCTTAGAAATAACATTGTAAATTAATGTGTATATTTGAGTAATTAGATTTGGTGATCGGCACCAATCTCGCTGCAATTTTCATGTCCACTTTGCTTATTAGGAGATCTTGTTTATTTTTCAGTCACCTAATTCAGTGTTAAGAAACTGTACTGAACTGTTACTCACGGCATTTAAAAAGATAGTCACAGTCACTGTATTTTCTTTTTATGTCACAGCTCATCCTAAAGTGAGCTTGACTCAGAGTAATCAACATAGAAAACAATGAGAAAGACAGAGAGAAATGTTTCCAATCAAGAGGACTGCAAATAGAGACAGAATGGTAAGGGGAATGACATAGAAAGTTGGTAAAAAAAAAAAAAAAAACAAACAATATTTTTTTCCAGTCCAAAAAAATGACTAATTTTGGTTGACAATGTGTATGAAATATTACCAGTTATTAAGTGTAGATTGTTTGCAAGGAAAGATTTTTTTTATGGCTTTTAAATCTAAAATAGTTTATTACAAGGTACAAGAACAGAGACACCCCCCCCCCCCAGATAAAGACAAAAGTGTTTGGGACTGCAGAGAAATTGTGCTATCTTCCCAGAATGCTTTGCTGAGGCCCTGGGCCTGGGCCCCGTTTCCTCTGGGGACGAGCTCCCTGCCTTTCCCTGGTACTGGTAGAGGTCTCAGTGGCCATGCCTTCCACTTTAAACACTGTTACAGCACAGGCCACACCCAAATGTGGAGTCTCAGGGGCCTGATGTCAGCCCCTGGGGCTGTGGTGGGCCTCTCAGTGTGGGTTCTTCTGGTCAAGATTAGGGGATCCAAGTTCTCTCACAAGCCAGGATCAGCTGGACATCACAGGGGCCTGGAGAAGGAGACGTATGAAAAGAGGCGAAAAGTCATGTGGACAGAGAGGATGACAGGGAAGGGTGCAAATCTGGGGCATCTTTGTGCTACGTTCCTCAGTAGGAGACAGGCGGTGGAGGCCTCCTTCCCACTGACTGCTCAGTTGAGGCGTCAAGAAGCTAAGTCACTGCTGTGGCATGGAGGCTGCTTGCTTCAGAGGGAACGAGACCACCATGCGAAGACAGGCAGAGACCAGAGCTGTAAGACGTGTGCAGCAAGAAAGAAAAAGAGAGGAAGAGAGGATGAGAAAGAAAGAAGGAAGGAGGGAGGGAGGGAGGGAGGGAGGGAGGGAGGGAGGAAGGAAGGAAGGAAGGAAGGAAGGAAGGAAGGAAGGAAGGAAGGAAGGAAGGAAGGAAGGCAGGCAGGCACACAGAGCCCCTGGAACTCTTCTGCTCGTTGGTCCAAACCAGCCTTGAGAGCACCACATGTCGTGGCCAGTAGTCCTTCCCCTTTGGTAAGTCAGCAGTCCATCTGCCCAGGTTAAAATCTGAGCTATTGCTGGAAAGCTGTGTGACTCAGGGGCCAGTGGTTTCATTTCTTGGTGCCTCAGTTTCTTTGTTACCTCATGAGGATGATACTGAGGACCTTTCCTCACAGTTGTGGAGACTGGCTAGGTTACACGAGCAGGGATCAGAAACCAGTGCTCCCAGGGGCTGGGGATATGGCCTAGTGGCAAGAGTGCCTGCCTCAGATACACGAGGCCCTAGGTTCGATTCCCCAGCACCACATATACAGAAAACAGCCAGAAGCGGCGCTGTGGCTCAAGTGGCAGAGTGCTAGCCTTGAGCGGGAAGAAGCCAGGGACAGTGCTCAGGCCCTGAGTCCAAGGCCCAGGACTGGCAAGAAAAAAAAAAAAAAAGAAACCAGTGCTCCCGGTGTTTGGGGAGAGCTTCCTTGGAGTTGTTCATCATTTGCTCTGAAGGGATTCCTGATCACCAGAGCCAATGTTCTAAAGTTCTCTCATTTGGGAGCCGGGGCTCTGAGTGCCCGCAAACCACTGACCCGCTTTCTAATGGCAAAATCTGCGGGTGAAGAAGAAAGCAAAGTGCACACCATTTGCTGGGATTACCTTAATCCGCGCTCATCTGCAGTCACCGGGGCCGGAGTCCTGGGTACCTGAAGGCACCGGGTAGAGATATCAATGCCTCCCTTCTCAGGTGTGGGCTGAGCACTGCCAAGGTCCAGGATCCAGTGGGCTGGGCCAGACTGCGTGACGGTCCCTGGCCAGTGGCTCTCAGGTTTGCTTTGCACAGCCTGCCCTCCTGCATGCTTGGCCCCTGAGGGGAAACGCAGGTGCTGATGGCCCACACTGGCAGTTTCTCCTCCATCAGGACTCTGGGCAGCCTACTAGAGGCCCCTCGCCCCAGATCCAACATCCAGCTGGGTCCGCTCAGCGAGCAGCAGGTTACTATGTGGCTGAGTACAGTGTGACTCCAAGTAGGAATAAAGCTGAGTACTGTGCTGGCTTGGGTTGCCCCTTCCCTCCCCTCCCCTCCCCTCCCCTCCCCTCCCCTTCCCTCCCCTCCCCTCCCCTCCCCTCCCCTCATCCCTGGTGCGTGTGTGACCCAGGACCTGCACTGAATGTCCTCTTTGTCGCAGATGCTTTCACGCTGAGGTGGGCTTGCCTTCCCTGCAGCAGTCCTGGGTTAAATAAATACATTAAGGCAACACACTCGCTTGACACTGGAGCCAGCCTCAGGAATACAAATAATTCATGTGGTTAAAGACAGAGCCACTGTGTTTGGGGATCCGTTTAAAGATGGATTTCGTCGTTCAGTTCCTTTGCTCCAAGACCAGGCGGCCATTCTCTAATCTGCTGGCCATTTCCTTTTTCTCCAGTAGTCTGTTCGCGAGCAGATGAACACTGAATGTGACTTTCGACCAGCTACAGATACCAGGCCGACTGACTTCGCTGTGTAAATGCACACTCTAAAGCAAGCCAGGAGTAAGCTCAGCACTGATTTTTATCACTTTTCCAGTGCACTGGCAGTCTGCTTGTCTGTCATGCACCTTTACAAAACCCATAATATTTAGAAAATGTGCTGTGTGAGCCCCAGAGGCTTAAATAAACTGAAGACTGTGAATGTTTGAAAGTAATGAATTACCTTCATGTGTGAAACCCTGACTTTGATACTCAATAAGGCCAACATTGTATGTACTCTTTTCTTTGGGGGATTTTTATGGACATTTCTCCTTCTAAAATATGGTTCCGACAGTCTTTTCAACAGTGAAAATCCTTCTTATTTTAGTACGACTCCTATGTTCAAGACATGAGAGAATGGGGGCAAATTGTACATTTACAGAAATAAAAATACAGACTTTCTCAGGGGGGTTGTGCTAGGATTCACAGAAGGACCGGGGGGGGGGGGCTGTCCCCAAGCTCCTATGAAAGCACTGACGTTTTCTTTTCTTTTAGGAGGAGAGAGAAAAGTTGGGTACCAGTGGCTCACCTCTGTAATCCTAACTAATCAGGATGCTGAGATCTAAGGCGCTCAGTCTCAAACTAGTCTGGGGCAGATAAACCTGTGACTCTCACCATCCATCAATCAGCAAAAAGCGAGATGCGGAGGTATGGCTCGAGTGGCAGGGTGCCTTCTTTGAGTGAAGTGCGCGTTCTTTCTAAGCATTATCAGAGATCTTCAACCAGCGACACTTGAGTTCCCGGGGGCCACGCTGCAAGCTTGGAAGAGAATTTACCTTGTGCTGTCACAAGCTGGGAGGGCCGGCAGGACTCCACTGTCACCCCGTGGGTAGAAATCACAAAGCACCACATCCCCTACCATGGGCCCGGGGACGGCCCTCCCTGCTCAACAAAATGGTCCTGGTTCCAAACACCAGCCAGCCCACAGGTGGGATGCGGGCTGGATGGACTGCATTGCACCACTGCGAGCTTCTCCACAGCGCTTATGGGAAGCACGCTGGCCTTATCTTCCAGCACATTTTCTAGCGGGTGCATCTCGTGTTAGAATGCACATTCTCCAATTCTCCTAAGCACCTTGGCCTAAAACGGCGAATCGGGGAGATTTGTTGGGCGCGGAATCCAGACGGTGAAAAGGAATTGCTCCAAGTTGGGAGGGTGGCCTTGTATTGTGAGGTTTCTAAAACAGCATCCCCAGTGACGATCTCTTACATCACTGGGCTATGTCCAGACCAGAGACCATAAAATCTTCTCGATTTATTAAGGAAAGAAGAGAAAAACGTCCTATGCTGAGATCTACAGAAAGAACAACTCTCCCATTCATGAAGGTAGAAAAGAGGAGACAAGGGACGGATGCTAGGTCTGCTGTCTTATCTGAAAGTGTCTGAAATAGGGTCCTCATACGTAGCAAGTGCCCAGCTCGGTGGAAGAGGCGTGCCTGCGTGTATGTGCACGTGTGTGCACATGTGAGTGAGTGTGTGCGTAGAAACCCACGCAGTGTGTACCACGTGGCGTGCTCCCGCGGTCTCAAGCATCCATGGTGTCTCAGGTAGGGAAAGGCTGCTACTGTTCTGACCTGGGGCCCGACCTGCATTTTAACAATTTCCCCATCGCGTTAGTGCTGCTTGCTACCTGGTGTGGGAAAGGAGATCACGAGAGGAAGTGATTGACTTCTAATGTCACTAATCCACCTCGGCCCCACCTCTGCCAAAATAAAGACCCAAATGACACTTTTGGGGGTTTCAGTCCCTTCTTGCTGTGGTTTAATTGGTCATTTTATAAACCTTCCAAAGGCTCAAGAACTGAACTGATGGGAAAAAAAAAATCGAATGACTTTCTCAATTTTCACACCCCTGACATGGCAGCTGCCTTGCACAACCCCTCCCTGCCCTCCCTCCTCCCACCCACCCCCCACCCCCCCGCGCCCCAGCTTTCCCTGCCTGTCTCTTTAACTGGGTCTTTACAAATAAAAGTGAAGTGCTCTGCTCCACCTGACCAGGGACTAGCACGGTCTTTGAGACTGTCTTCTAAGCAGGCAAGGAGGGCCCAAATGGACAGGAAAGCTCGAGGCCATGCCATCAGAACTGAGTTGAAATGTTGGCTCCGCCACTCTCTGAATGGAGATCAGTTTCTCGCTTACCTGTCTCTCTATGGCTTAATTGACAGACGGAGAGAGCGATCTCCTCTGAGGAGCTGGCGTATGCTCGTACGGAGGCTGACAAGTCCATGATTGACTGTTCAAGCTGGAGACCCAGAGAAATCAGCGGTGTGGTTTGAGTCTGAGGCTGAGGGCATAAATCCAGGGAGCCGGTGGTGGGAACCATAGTCTGAGAGCAAGCAGTGAGATGGGAAGAAAATGGATGTCTGGTAGGGGCAGATTCCCCCTCCCTCGTCCTTTTGTTCTGTCTGGCCTTCACAGATCAGGTGACACCACGACTTTCCCAATTCGAATGTTAGCTTCATCTGGAAGCCCTCTTACAGAGACACTGGAAAATAACACATAGCTAGCTATCTGGTCACTCCCCATCCAGGCAAGCTGATACCAAATTAATGCTGACGTATGGTATTGAGTAGAAAGATTTGTAAAAGAACACGTAAGCATAGTGGATCGCTCATACCGGGAGGCAAAGCTGTACAAACTACACAGCCTAAAGACGCACACTGATACAGAAAAAGCATGACGCAAACGTGTAGGAATGAGGTCTGCAGTCCAGGTAAGTTACCCCTGGGGTAAGAGAGGCTGAAGACTGGGGCCGGGAGAGGGAGACAAGATGGGCTTAATGGTGCTAGAAATATTTGATTGTTAGATTTGGAAGGTAGCTACAAGAGATGCTTTCCTTATTTCTAGTATACTCTTGTGTGTCTTTCATACTTCAAAATGCTCAAGACTGAAAAAAAAACCATTTTCTCTCATTGTCAGAGGAGGCGTTGGTACGGAACACAAATTAAGATCTGGAGGATTGGATTGAATGAGACGCTGTCACTCTGTTTTCTGGGACTATTTGCTTATACCTGCTCTGTGCTTTAGTTCCCTCCTTTGTCTTTTTTTTGCCAGTCCTGGGCCTTGGACTCAGGGCCTGAGCACTGTCCCTGGCTTCTTTTTGCTCAAGGCTAGCACTCTGCCACTTGAGCCACAGCGCCATTTCTGGCCGTTTTCTATATATGTGGTGCTGGGGAATCAAACCCAGGGCTTCATGTATATGAGGCAAGCGCTCTTGCCACTAGGCCATATTCCCAGCCCTAGTTCCCTCCTTTGTCAAGAACATCTCCTGCATACAGTTACGTAGGAGTTTTAAACAAGATGATGTTGGAAGCTCAGGCGTGCCGGATAATCACCGATGACGACAGTTGATGTGCACAGCACATTAGAGTATCTGATGGCCACCACGACTCATGGACTGACAATGGAGTAATAGCACATAGAGATAGCGCAGGTGCTCCCACGCACTGGTCATTGTCGTATTAAATTTAGGACACTGAATAGTGTTCTTCTTCCAATCCCAGATTTATGAGCCCGTCTTATTTGAATAACTTGAGTCACTCCACTGAAATACCTTGTGGAAAGATAGTCGAATTTTCATTTGGATTCCAGCCAGGAACCATAAAAATTCTTTGCCACTCAGTAAGGTTATGTATTACAGCCATGGCGGCATCTTGGACATCAGAACTTTCACTTTTTGGCTGTGCCCGATAAACTTGAACATAAGATACCTTCAGCGGTTTTAAGATTTATGGCACCGAATTCCAGCTTCCTGGCTCCAGGCCCACGCAAGTCTGTTACTTACTACCATATAATGTTACCTCTGGTAGCCAACTCACAAAGCAAGGTGCCTAGAACAACACCAGGCTTCATTGCCAAAATACCAGGGAGACAGAGTGGACTTTAATAACTGTAAGTCACATTTATGCATCTATGTTCTCCAACATTTGAGCCAAACTGGAGAAATGTTTGTCCCGGTACCCTCAAGAAGGTATTCTTTTAAAATTCTACGAGAAAGCCAAGGCTCATGCCTGTCATTCCAGGAGGGTCCTTAGGAGGCTGAGATCTGAGGATCACAGTTCAGGCAGAAAAGTCTTTGAGACTCTTATCTCCAATTAGCTATCCTCTCCCACAAAAGCTGGAAGTGGAGCTGTGGCTCAAGTGGTAGAGTGCTAGCCTTGAACAAAAGAAGGTCAAGGAACAGTGCTGGGTTCAAACCCCAGGAAGGAGCAAATAAATAAATATTGAAGAGAGCTTGCTATCTTAAAGCAGTCCAGTCCCTGGGCTTATCTAGCCAATAGCTAGGATTTCTCTTCAACAAAGAGAGCAGAGAGGGCTGGATTAGAACATGAAATCTTGGTTGGCCAAAGAAAGGTAAATGTCACCCAGCCCTGCCATCTACAAAGCTCTTGGCCCTGGATTCAACTTGCTTTAAGGATGAAAGAATCCTTCTGTCCTCCTACAACACAATCCTCTAAGCCTTTTCTTGGGCCTATAAATTTTGTTTTTTTTACACGTAGGTCTGTGAAGTCCAGCCTTGTTGATGCGACATCTGGAACTACTCAGGTGATTTGTCTCTGCTGACTTTATGAACAATAAAAGCAAACCACTGGATGATTCTTGGATATTTAAACCCAAAGCCTGGGCATCCTGGCCTCACTGCTGACAAACACAAGATTTTAATTTTCTCTGCTGGAGCCAAATGCAACAAATGTGGTTGTGAATAGAAGGCTAAGTGCTCTCCTCAAGAAAATAGGCTGCTTGTGTAAGGTATAATTTTTTAAGTGTGAGGCACATACCTCAGATTTTCCGAAGGCCTTGCAAATCTCAGGCCGATCCCCAAACCCACGCATAGCTCCACTGTAGAGGAAAGTTGATCACTTCCTAATTATAGTTTCCCCCAAACTGAGAAGAAAACAATTCAACTACTGTGGTCATACCCACTTTCAGAGCCATTTCGCCAGCATGATTTTTTAGTGTGTAGAGAATGACTTCTCTGAAGTGATTCCTGAGTTATTTGCGGCTAAATTCAGTTGTATAAATAGCCCTAGAAATGTCATCAGAATGGAGGACAAAGAGCCCTTAAAGGCAAGCATGAGGAAGAAAATACCGTTTACCCATGTGTCTATTGGTCATTTTTTATTCATCTTCTGCAAATTCTCCATGTAGTCCCTTTGCCCATTTTTGGGTTATTGATATTTATTTATTTCAGTGTGGATTCTTAAGCATGAACTCAGGGCCTGTGTGCTGCCCCCGAGGTGTTCTGTTCTTTTGGTAGTGCTTTGCCACTTGAGCCACAGCTCTACATCCAGCTTTCTTCTGGTTAATTGGATCTGGGCTGGCTTTGAACTGTGATCCTCAGATCTCAGTCTCCTGAGTAGTTAGCATTGTAGGTGTGAGCCACCAGCACCCAATGGGTGATGATTCTTTTTTTGTTTTTCTTTGGCCAGTCCTGGGCCTTGGACTCAGGGCCTGAGCACTGTCCCTGGCTTCTTCCCGCTCAAGGCTAGCGCTCTGCCACCTGAGCCACAGCGCCCCTTCTGGCCGTTTTCCATATATGTGGTGCTGGGGAATCGAACCCAGAGCTTCATGTGTAGGAGGCAAGTGCTCTTGCCACTAGGTCATATTCCCAGCCTGGGTGATGATTCTTTTGAGGGTTTAGTGTCTGAACTCCATATAGGCCATTGTCTGATATATTGCTGGCAAATGACATCTCCTATTCTGTAGGCTGTCTTTTTAGCTTATTAACTGTACCCTGTACATAGCTTGATGTAATTGCATTTGTCAATTTCCTCCAATTTGCTGAGCCCTGGAACTCTACTCAAAAAATTCATGCCTGTGCCAATAAGTTCTAATGTTTTTTCTACTCCTTCCTGCACATATATACACAAAAGTATTAGCTGAAATGTGGCATATGTAGAGTACAATTCCAGAGCTGTCATTCCTTTGAACAACTAGCTTACAGTCTAACAAAAAGGAATACTAGGAAGTTAGTACTTGAGGTGTATGTGTGTGGGGGTAAGACGATGGGGGTAGATGAGTGGAGAAAGGAGGGGTGAGAGAATGTAGCCTTAATATTCAATGTATGTAAGTGAAAGTGGAATTAGGAGAATTGAGGGGATGGGTGGGAGCGAGATGGGGGAAATGGTGGGAGGAGTGACACTGATTAAAATACGTTATACTTCTAAACTGACATGTTGAAACTCCTTTGTACAAATGCTTAAGATAAAAAAGTAAAAAAGAATATACTCGCCACACATTGACAAAAATACCACTTGCACTAGGAAATATGGAATACGTGGACAGATGGTAGATAGATAGGTAGATGGATGGACGATGGACAGACAGACAGATAGATATGCAGTGATGCATCTTAGTAACCTCCTTGTAAAGTATGGTGGTTACGAGTCTGAAGAGAAGACGCCAATACTACCTTCAGCCTGGGCCACCAGGATCAATGCTAGACTTCTACACTCAGCCTCTCCAGACCAGAATCACTTTCCTTTGCTTCTCTACCTGTTATTCCAAGCAGCTAAGGGGAGACGTTTAGTCTGTGCTTCATTCTGGAATGCCAGTGGTTTCACTGAGCAGAATGGTACCAGAACTGTACAGCCATCTCCAAGTACTTTGACTTTTGCCTACTCTGTGGAGACTTCAAACTGCAGACCTGAGCCAACAAGGCGGCAGCCCTTCTCGTAGTTTATGAGAAGATGTATTCCTTCATTCTTATGGCTAGTATTCAGAAGGTGACTTTGGGAAAGAGTTGTTTGGAAATGGACTCCTTCCATTTTGCTCTACTCAGCAGCCAGGGTGATCTCATCAAAACGTAGGTCCTAGCACCTCGCTGACCAGCTCAGTGTTTACACCGTCTCAGGATGGTCCTCTGCTCAAGGCCGGCCCTCCTCCCTTCTTCCCAGGACCCGCCTCCTCCCTCATCTTCAGCCTTTACACCATGCTCCAGGCACTGGGGCTTCTGGTAGGCCACCTGCAAAGGCCTACCTCTGCCCCTCCCCCCACCTGCAAAGGCCTGCCCCTGCCCCTCCCCCCACCTGCAAAGGCCTGCCTCTGTTTCCCCACCTGGCCCACACTTCAGCTCCCACTTCCTTTCCCACTTCTGCACCTGGCAAGTCCCAAAGATCCTAGACACAAAGGCCACCGTCTCAAGGAGGCCCAAAGATGCTCCCGCCATTGATGTCACAGTCCTAACTATCTCGTCATCCTTTTTCTTCCCTTCATGTGACGCAAGGGAGAGGATATGAAATGAGAAGGGGTGAGAGGAAAGACAATGGGCAAAGTATTTTGTTTAGGCCAAGTTTGTCATGGCAGCAAAATCCGGATGCTACCTGGGCTGCCACCAGGCATCTGATGGACATTTTGGAGTGCCGCATCACTGGGGATGGGGCGGAGGAGACTGGGAGGAGGGAGGGGTTCTTTCAGGGGCCTCTGGGATGGCCCACATCGTGGTGATGGGAATCCACAGGAAGAAGGTTGAGACAAGAGGCAGGCAAGAAAAAAACAACAAAACAGACCATCACAATTCTCAATTTCCAGAAATGTAGTTAGGAGGGCGTGAGGCCAAGACTGAACTGGCTACACAGCTCTGAGAGAAAGGGGCAGAAGGGAGATGTTCCTCCCACGTGTTCCTACATGATCTCATTTCCTCCCTTCCATGGCGGAAGGAACACTGGCCCATTCTCTCTGAGCCTCTTGATTTGGGTCATCCATTTCGGTCAAGTTTAGTTAGATTCTTTTTCTTTTCTCTTTTTAAGTTTTCTGTTTTTGTTGTGGAACGAGATCAGTCTTTCAAGGACGTTACTGGTGGCTCACATCTGTAACCCTAGCCACTCAGGAGGCTGAGAGCTAAGGATGGTGGTTCCAAGTTAACCCCAGACAGAAAAGTCCCAGTGAGACTCTTATCTCCAATTAGCCATTCAAAACCTGGAAGTGATACTACTGTGGCTCATAGTGGTAGAGCACTAGAACCTTGAGCAGAAAGAGCTCAGGGACAGCACCCAGGCCCTATGACTGATTTAAAAAAAATCAATCTTCCAGCAAGATTTCAAAGCAAACATGGCAGTCTAAACAAGCCTTTTAAAGATCGAGCACAAACTCAAAAGCATCTAAACTTTTGAAAGCAATAAAAGTATGTTGCTTTTCAGTTGTCGAATCTAATAGAAAAATTAGAAAGGAAAATAGCTATCAGAAATGTACTTTCCTTTGCTAGATAAGTCTGTGAACTTAACTTGCACTGTAGATTTAAGTGAATGCATACACAGATGGCAGAGGAAACTGGAAAGCCAACAGAACAAATATCACTGTCGATGACAATTATATATGTACACAAGGCAAATGGCCAGTTGGTACCATTACGGCATCTGGTTGAATATTTGCCAAAAAGTATATAGTGGGTTTTTTTTTAAAGCCAGTACTTAACTTTCAATATTCACAATATAGTTTGAGAACTATTATGTAACTAGTAACTGGAAGATTTTACTAATTCAAGTGATGTTAGAAATTAACTGGTAATTGCTTCACTCTAATGGTAATTATACTGCTGCTAGCAGTATTGAATGGAAGTTACTGTGAATAAATTCTGACTCACAAAAGAGGTGATAAGATAGCAGTGGCAGAGGCTGGCAGGCCTGAGCTCTAATCTCTGATATGCGACTTTACTAGTCACATGACTCTGGACAAATTGCTTGCCCTCTGTGAGCCTCAGTTTCCTTATCCATAAGATAGGCTAAGTAACAGTCCAGGCTTCCTTAGCGATCAGGTGCCTTTGAATCCACTGTGTGTGGCGTGTATTACAAAGTTCCTCAGGGAATGAACGTCCTCTCCTTCAGGACTTGAATAAGACAGAGACACTTGGTACCTCAGTTTCTCAGACTGCCAGCATTCAATTACCAGTGGGGGGGGCGGGGGGACGCTGATTCCATGAGCTGGATTGAATGAGCACCAGGTTATAGTTTCTTTTAACTCCATTGGGAAATACTGTAATGGCCAGAAAATTTTCTGGCTGTCATCCTAAAGGGCTGCGTCGTTTTATATCTTTTCCAAAAAGTTGAGTTATGTCAATTAAATAAGTCCATAATACTTTCTACTCCTTCCTTTTGCAGAGAATGGGAAAACACAAAAGATGAAACAATAATTCGTCTGCAGTGAGTGTTTTACTCGTGTTGCATGCACAGAGACAGTGGTGAGGAGACAGCCGAGGAAATGTTTCCTGTGTCAAATAAAGTGAAGAGAATTTTGATTTCAGTTGTACAAATCATTTATACTTAACACTTATTTAATAGGTTGGCAGCTGCCCTTTAATAAGTATCAAGTTATGAAAAGTAATGGGGGAGTTTTTTTTTCAAAAAGTGTGATTTCATACACCTGCCAAGGAATACTTCATTTTATAAAGTCCAGTGAAGGTTCTCTAAAGCACTTTTGTTTGCATGAGCTTGCTAAATTCCCATGATGCCCTTTGAGATCACTGTATCTGATGAGAAAACCGAGACTGGAGAGGTTTAAACAACGTTCCTGGCTGGCAAGTCACAGAAACAGGCCAAGTCTGATCATCTTTTCTACCACAGAGTCACTTCTACATGAGCTTTAGCCACAAAATAATGGGCTGGATTGGGGCTCCAACATTCAGATGTTAGAGCTCTAACTCTCGATTTCTCAGAATGATATGATAGTTAGAAATAGGACCTTTAAAAGGGATTAAGTTAAAACAAAGCCATTCAGTGTAGGACTCAAACCTATGTGACTGAGGTCCTTACAAGAAGGGGACATTGGACACATAGATATATACAAAATATCTGGGTGCCAGTGGTTCATGCCTGTAATCCTAGCTACTCAGGAGGCTGAGATCTGAGGACTGAAGTTCAAAGCCAGCCCGGGCAGGGGTCTGTGAGACTCTTGTCTCCAATTAACCACCAGAAAGCTGGAAGTGGCTCTGTGACTCAAAGTGATAGAGCCCTAGCCTTGAGTGAAAAAGCTCAGGCCTTGAGTTCAAGCCCCAGGATTGACATAAAAACATAAGTATGTATAGAGGACTCTGAGGACACAATGGGAAGGCAGATAGCAGCCTGCTCAGAGGGAAGCCAAACCTCCAAACACCTTGACTTCGCACTTCCGGTCTTCATAAATATGGAAAAAATGAATTTCTATAGTCGAAGAAAGCTAGTGTGCAGAGGGTTGTGGAGGATTTTTATAACGGAAGCCTGAACAACTAGTACATCAAACTGCTACAAAGATGAAAGAGAGCTTACACCCAAACTACCTACCCAATGTGATTCAATGAATAATAGATTTAATCACATTTGTTCAAAGTTAAAGTTATACAGAAATATGCAAGTTTTTCACTTTGGGATGTGCAGTCAGGGTCCAGTCGAGGGAAAGACAGTGAAAC
Organism: Perognathus longimembris pacificus; assembly: GCF_023159225.1. Lineage (NCBI taxonomy): Eukaryota > Metazoa > Chordata > Mammalia > Rodentia > Heteromyidae > Perognathus > Perognathus longimembris. Next base: position 8,265,478 of record NC_063162.1, on the reverse strand, counting down.
GGCACCGTCATTTTTAACGTGCGAGGTGAAAGATTCTTCAGTGTAAGATAGGATTGGAGAAGTAGGGGATTGGCTGACACCTCTTCGTGGAACTGTGAGGAATACAGGCACAGCAGCTGCAAGGCACAGTCGCAGACAAGGGTGACAGCCCCTAGTCAGGCGTCTCTACTGCCTGGGACCCCAGCCATGTGGTGCTGAGTAGGGCCACAGAGAACTGAATGGCAGGGAAGGGGGAAGAACGCTGCCCCAGAGGGTCTTGTTGCATACCTGTCCTCTAAGGTTCCGACGCACGTGGCAGGCGCTGGCGAAGCTATGGGAGCCACAGAAACCGGGTGGAGAAACACTGGTAGCTGTGACAGATCAGTGGCCCATCCCAATCCGAACAACAGTCTTTCCATTTTCTCTTCTAACGAAGCCTGAGGTTAGTATAAGGCCAGCGGTCAGAGGACGAGTATTTAAAGTTCTCTCACAGCTTGCCCAAAGCAGGCAAGGAAGGGCGAGTTTGGAGCTGAGAGAACGCACAATTGCACTGAATCTGAGATTCTTGGGTACCCAGGTAGCTAAGGAACAGGTATGAGTGCTCAAAATCCAGTTAATGGCAATACCAACATACTTGCTGATATCTGGGGGCGGGGGGAGGGGGGCTCTACAAAGGAACCACTGCTGGAGGGCAAGTGACAGAAGCGGGCTGCTCCTGCTCAGGGTTGTGTCCTAACTGGAATCCTTCGCCTCACACAATCGATGTGGACTCTCTGGGTTGCACAATCTACAACGTGACCCAACTCCAGCTTTCTGTTCCTGGATTTTAATCTCCTGGACTTCCTTGTTCATAAAGTTATGTTTATCTGAATCACAATATTTACAAGCTAAATATTTAAAACCTCAGTCATCTTGGAATTAGCAAGTACTTAGTCTCAATATGCTGCTTTTTAAATTATCTCTGCACTGGTTCAATAATTAATTTTAAATAATAATCTCTAAATATTTTTAATTATTGCTGGACTTGGAGCTTTAGATAATACAAAGTTGGTGTCTCTGTATTTCTTCTTATCTATTCTTATAGAAGATTCTAGATCCAAAAAGAATAAGATAAATATCTGAGAAACTTGCTCAACATTTATCATGAGTTAGAACAATGAAACATTGGAGCTGGGCAGGATTCTGGAAACGATTCAAGTATTCTCATTGTTCCCTTCCTGTGGAGAAACTGAGTCCCAGGGACCTTTGCCTCCAACCCTATTAGAATGAGATCCAGGGTTTTACAATTTTCTCTGCATTTTCTTCCATGGCTACCTCAAAAAGAAATCATGCATCACTTGACATTATGCAGGAAACAAGGAGTAAACGGGGGACATACGGAAGGAAGAGATGAGAAAAGAACCAAGCAAAACCCCCTTCTATCTGAGACTCCCCGAGGTTGCCTTGCTCAGTCCCTCACGGAAGTAAGCTGGGGAAACCACACTTGCCTTGATGTGCATGTCTCCCCAGCCCAGCAACACTGCAATACCTAAATTCCAAAGGGAAGATCTGAAGCAGGATTGAACAGGCAAGAGTGTGGCACACGCTTCTCCTTGTTTTGCTTTCTGTTGTTGTTCGCGTCTTTCTGGGTATGGTGATTTGGGTTTGGAGTTTCAGAGAGTTGGACTGTTGGGTAAGACTGGTACCTATACCTGGGAGGAAGAAGCTACTAATGGTGAGAATGGTAAACTAGCACGGAGAAGCATACTTTCGCATCTCTCCTGTTTATCCTGGAATTCAAGAACAGTCAGGGACATTTCTATTTTTAGTCCATTATTACTATTTTTTCCTAGAATCATACATTTTGAATTAGCTCTCTAAAATGCAATTAAAGTATATGATTTAGAGATATGGATATACTAACACATGAGTCTTAACCTTTAAGATATTTCTTTTTAACAGGAATTTTCATTAACTCGTAGATTAGTAGGAGTGATTATTAGCAGCCGTGACTCCTGAGCTCATCTGCCTCAGCTCTGTCCTTTACTAGCAAGGAACCGAAGATCAGCGTGGATCATCTAGTGTTGATGGGTTGGAGTTTCTATTCTTCTTTCCTCAGTTGCTACTTTGAACTTCGGCACTGTCCCTTACAGACCTGAGATAATGGCGTGGACAGGAAGGATGGTATAGATTTACATCTTCAGAAAGAACTCCGTCCTGGTACCTGGTGGCATCTGAGCTCCCCAAGACGCTGAATTGAACACCTCATTAAGGAAAGCTGTCAGGCATGTGGGCCGCGGACGGACTGCAGAACCCTTTCGCTCTGTGGCGCGGGGCGCAGGGCTCCATCCACAGTTGAGTGGACCCAAGGACTTGGCTCCTTTGGGCAGTCACACCAGAAGCACCAACTAAACCTGAGACTCCCAGATCACATTAACCAAGCTCTCTTCTAGAAGCACTCTGAAGAACTGATCTTGCCACTACTCTATTTTCCACGAGCCCTGTTCCAAAGGTCAATATGCTTTTGATTTTCTTAGAATCTTCAAAATATGTTATTTCAAGACCTCCCTGATGTCTTACTTGATGCCTTTCACGTTTTCCCTAACAACCATTTGCTAATGGGACATAAGAACGTATTGTGAATGGTCTTAGGTGTGTATGTTTCCTATCAAACCAAATGAACAGAGCTGGAGTTAGAACAGAGCATACTGTGAGGAACGAGGACCCAGAATGTTCTTCTTACTGAACATAGGAAGAGTCTGTCTTCCTCCTGGATCCTGAGAACCGCAGAAGCAGTGCTATGAAACTCCGCCTTGTGAAATGAACCAAGAATATTTAGCAAGGAGCTCTCTGAAGGAAGCTGAAGAAGACTGCTCTGCATGTCAACCGTCCCCGGCCACGTGTGCAAATTCTGGGTGGGAGTGACAGAAAACACACTCATTCACAGATGAGCTCTCCTAAGTGTGTTCCTACTTATCATTTACACTTCTATTTTCCTTTGGCTTCCCTGCCACGTAAATACTAGATCATAGGCTGATTTATCACCAGGGACATAGGCCACAGATTGTGTCACGTCTAAGATGATTTTAAGCAATTTTAATCAACAACAGGATAGGACAGCAGAAAGTTTCCTGTTACTCAATTACCTTAAGAGTGATAAATAATGTTATTGATTAAAAAGTTAGGGGTGAATGTTACACCTCGATGTTACCACAAACACATACTCTTTTTAGAAGCTCCAGCACATTAAATTGATGTAATGCCAACAAAATGAGAACTGCACATTGGATTTGGGGCAGTATTTTCTCAGTGGAAATGTTGCTGGTTTGGAGTGATGCAGGCTGACTGAAATCTAACAGGAAGAGCAAGCCTGCCAGGACAAAGTCAGTCAAATCCAGAAGGTCGGCTGCCCCAACGATTCAACTCAAACCAAAAGCCTGCCCCTTGACCTCTGGATTGAGACTTCTAGAATGTTCCCCTAGGATGGTGGTCATGGTGGCAGCTTTTGTTTACCTTCAAATAGGATGTTTTGAGACCTGATTGAGAAATAATGTTAATTTGTGTGGCAAACTGTGGAGCTGAAAGTGCTCTGTGGGCTTTCTGTTGCTTACAGAAATCCGAGCTACAAGCAAGGCCTCTGCCCCCACACCGCTTGGGTTTAATGACAGAACACAAAGCAACGACACGCACAGGCCCTTTCTGTTCTATTGATGGCGGGCCCCAGCTTCTCTCTTCTTGAAATACGAGCCACTGGGGTGCAGACTTTCTATCCTAAGCAGAAACCAGATACCCTTGGAGTCAGAAGTATTCCCAACACTAATTGGATTAAAAAATCATGAAGCATACTCGTAGGCGAGGGCATTCAAAATCAAATTAGCCACCACCTTCTTCTTAAAAAATAAAGAATTAGTGCCTTGTGTGTATATTATCATCACAAGTTAATGAGGGAGATAGCATGACTTGGAATCTCTCAGATTTCCGGAACTGAGATACCACAAAATGCTCACTTTCCTCCTCCTCTACCTGCTCTTCCTCCTCCTCTTCCTCCTCCTCCTCCTCCTCCTCCTCCTCCTCCTCTACCTGCTCTTCCTCCTCCTCCTCCTCCTCCTTCTCTACCTGCTCTTCCTCCTCCTCTTCCTCTTCCTCCTCCTCCTCCTCCTCCTCCTCCTTTCAGGCACAAGCTGAGCTAGCGTGTGAACGTGCTGCAATGGAATCCTCTGCTAAGGGACTCCCATAGGAACCCCTCACCTGGCAAATGAGAAAGGGAAGGAGCAAGGCGGGTGTGGGCACCCAGGGGCCTTGTGGTGAGCTAGCAGGACCCGCTGCTGGGATGGAAGGAGCGTAGAGGCCGAGCTAACAGCAGTCAAGTGACTTCCGGTCAGGATGTAGGAGGATGGGAAAGGCCTTAGTTCTTGGGTTAATAACATGATAAACTCGAACAACAACGTAACAGCCAAGTGTGCTTTTCTACCAGGCAGGAACAAAGCAGAAGGATGCAGGAACCCCAATACGCGGGGTGAGTTGGGTAATGGGGAGAAGTGAGGCCTCCCTTATCCTGGGGGAGAGGGCAGACCCCCCTCCCCAGTGAACAGAGAACAGTCCAAATAGGATGCAGAACCCCAGAACCTGTACCTGGCAGGGAGGAAGCAGGCTTGGCACTGCCTGACAGGACTGCGTGAGGCGGCCGGCCTGGCCGGAGGAGCCCCCAGAAGTCAGCCCGGTGGTTTTCCCTCCAGGAGACAGCCATTCTCAAGTCGTGTTAGGATGCAGCTGTGGAAGAGGAATCGACCCTGTGGCCCTCGGATTCTGAGGCCTAGACTCAGTTTACCCAGAGGAAGTACCAGGGATTCACAGATACTGACCAGGGGAGAAAGGCACACCCATAGACAGGAATGCAAAGCATTGACAGGACAAAGGTGTGAGCAAATACAAAAGACTACTACTACTACTTCTACTACTGCTGCTACTACTACTGCTACTACTATTCCTATTGGTGCTGGTCCTGAGGCTTGAACTCAGGGCCTGTGCATTGTCTTGGAGCTTTTATGCTCAAGGCTAGCACTCTACCATTTCAGCCACTCCTCCACCTCCACTTCTGGCTCTTTTGGTGGTTAATTGGAGATGAGCCTCATGGACTTTACCACACTGGCCAGCTTTGAAGCATGATCCTCAGATCTCAGCCTCCTGAGTAGCTAGGATTACAGGCATGAGCCACCGGTGACCAGCAAGACCACCCATTATTAATTACTGTCTGGTTTCTTTAAAAAATGATCCAAGTGAGCCGAATAATGCTGTTCTAAGTAAGAATAACAACAGAAGACAAGACTTCAACAGGAGAAAATATGAAAATGACGCATGAACCCCTAGAATTTGTGATTCAGAGCCAACACAGCCCTCAAAGGCAGCTACACCTTTGCTTTAGTTCTGTTTGGAACCAAGAGCTCAAGCACGTTGAGGTCAGAGTCTACAGAACTATCCGCTTCATTTCCGACATCTCTGGGACTGATGTAGAATGATCCTGGTAGCAAAGGGGAAGGAACGAAGCCCCTGGGGTCCACATCGCTTCCACAGTCGGAAGGGGCTGATAATAGAAGCCGGCCTCTAGGGCATTTGGGTAACTTTGAGGATGAGCGATTGTGAAGTGCTTTAGTGATTCTGAACCCAGCTGGCTAGAGCCTTGTGAAGAGAAATTGGGAGTCATTCTACGAAACTGCTCAGGGGTTAAAGGAGAATCGCGATATGTACTCAGGGATGCAAGTAAGGCTAAGGAGAGGCGGCCTGTGATGCTCTCTCTGAAGTGCGGAGTTGGCCTCCCTCATTCTCTGGGCCTCCCAAGGAGCCTGGGGGCTCAGAACAGCACATTGCCATCACCCGGGGAGTGGAGTCATGGCTCCCCCCCGACTGCCAGGCCTCGGGGGCTGGACCCACTGCTGTGAACCTCATGTGCCAACAGGGACTGGGCAGATGTGGTTAAGGTACGGACCACGCATTGAGAGAGCACCTGGCTTCCCTGGGAGGCCCTGACTGATTACAAGGGTCCCTCAAAAGACCGAAGACACTGGAGAATGACCCAAGGGGCGTGGCAGGTACAGTTAAGGTAACGATTGTGTGGTGGAGAGATTGTCCTGGTTTATCTAGGTGGGCCCTGACTGTAATAATAACACATGTCCCTAAAAAGACATTTAGAAGACACTTGTGAGTGATCCTAATACGAGAGAGAGAGAGAGAGAGAGAGAGAGAGAGAGAGAGAGAGAGAGAGAGAGAGCTTTGACTGCAGAAAGGGAAAGGTCAGTATGGAGACTGAGCACTGGGGAAGGAAGGGAGGAGACTCTGCAGCTGGCTTTAAAGGCAGAGGAGGGAGCTGGTGCTGTTCCTGGTAGCTGGAAGCCTCAGGGACCCCATTCCCTCCCAGATTCTCCCCAAGTAACCAAACACAGCTGGGACAGAAGGAGGGGCAGATATGGACAGAGGAAGTTGGGGGCAAATGCAGAAGCCACACAGGAGGCATCTATTTGTTGTTTGTTTTTTTAAACACAAGTCCCAGAGCTTGAACTCAGAACCTGAGCGTTTTTTTGCTCAAGGCTAGCACTCTACCACTTGAGCCACAGATCTACTTTCAGTGGGATTTTTTTGGCAGTCATTTAAAGATAAGAGACTCATGGGCTTTCCTACCCTGGGTGGTCTTTGAACTGCGAGCCTCAGATCTCAGGCTCCTGAGTAGCTAGGATTACGAATGTGAGTGACCAGCACCTGACAATCACACCGTTTTTCAGATCATCTTTTGGACAGAAAAGAAGAGTAATGGGGAGTGTCTAACTAGCCTGTGCACCCCTTGGCAGTCTAATTTTTCATGGTCTCCCTCCCTCCCTTTCTACCTTTTTAATGGCTTAATTGAAATTGAATCCACAAAGCATATAAATGGTGTTTGAACAATTCTAGTTTTCGGTACATTCACAAACTGTGCAACTACACAGATTCCAGAACTTTCCCATTACACTACAGAGGAAGCCTGTACCCCCAGAGCTGCGCCACCATCACCCTACAATCCATCCCTCCAAACATCTCTGTTCTACACCCTTGGTGCCAATGGAATCATACGACTCGTGTGGTCATAGCATCTTTCTTGAAATCTGATTGACTACAGATGCATCGATTCATAGACTCGTTTGGGAGCTCTGCCAGCACCACACTGTTTTGATTACTGTAGCTTTATAGAAGTTTTGAAATTGGGAAGTATACATCTTCCAGCTTCCTGCTTCAGGGTTGTTTTGACACCCAGTCTGGGTCCACTGTGTATAAACTTAATGAGTCAGCTTTTAAAAGTGCAAACAAAAAGGGGGGGCAGTTGGAATTGTGAGAATAACTAAGTGGAAACCATAGATTCCCTTGGCCTGGAGAGCCTTCTTGGAATATTATTATGGATGTAGTAATGTAATTTTCAGGTCATTCATTTTCCGTATATCAAATTTCCATATTTATCTTATGGCCGCAACTTTCCTGAGTGTACTACTTGTTTTGACACGCTTTAGGTGTCAGGGGCCTTCGCAGTTTCTGTCTTGAAGATTGTATTATCCATAAGAGGAAATTGTTTGTGCCTTCCTTTCTGTGCACAGGGCTGTTTGTTTCCTTTTCCCGGTCACTTTCCCTGAATTGAACCCCTGTACATCTTGTGCGTGAGATCGCTGCCTTCCTGGTAGGTGATCTTGTGTGGAGGGCGTACAGGCCTGGCTCATCCCCATTCTTATTCATTCTTTCATAGGTGCCGTGGGTCTCAGCTACTGTAACAAAATACCACAAACTGCATGGGTTGTAAACCACAGAAACTCATCACCATTGGGAGCCTGACAAGCCCAAGAACAGGGTCCTGGCGGACTTGGTCTCCAGTGATGGCACACCTGGGGTTCTCTGGGACTCTGTTTTTATAAAGCAGTGTTTGGGGGACCAAACACTGAAGTCATATTACCTGTTACCAGACGGAGGAAGTTCCTATTGCTGGTTTCCAAGTGTTCCCTGGTTATTTTCTATTTTAAAAAAAGTAGTGCCTCCAGGTGCTGGTGGCTCACACCTGTAATCCTAGCTACTCAGCAGCTGAGATCTGAGGACCAGGGCTCCAAGCTAGCCTAGGCAGACACAACCATTTAACTGGAAAAAAAAAAAAACAAAAACTGGAAGTGGAAATGTGGTTCAAGTGGTTGAGTACCAGCCTTGAGTAAAAAAGCCAAGCAAGAGTACAAGGCAGAGAGGGGGGGGGGAGGAGAAGGGGGAGCGAGGGGAGGGGAGAGAAGTGGGGAGAAACAGGGGGGAGGAAAAGAGAGGGAGGGAGGAAGGAAAGGAGAGAGAGAGGGAGGGGAGGAGAGGGGAGGGAAAGGAGGGAGGAAGGGAGGGGAGAGAAGAGAAGAGGGGAGGGAAAAGGAAGGAAGGAAGGAAGGAAGGAAGGAAGGAAGGAAGGAAGGAAGGAAGGAAGGAAGGAAGGAAGGAAGGGAGGGAGGCAGACTGGCAGGCAGGCAGGCAACATGCTAGCCTAGAGCTGTTTGGATGTTTGACTTCGCACCTTCCAGAAGGTGCGGCCGCAGCTGAGGCACACAATGGCAGCCCCAGAGAGCACGAGAAGTCATTCTGTGGGGCCCCAGGTTTTAGAAGGCACGGCACTGACACACTGGGGCAATTCCGCCCACAGTGCTTTATTAACCTGACCCCTCCACCACCTGTCCTGCCCCCGCCCGGGGAGGTGGGGAGCCTGAGCCTCGGGCACGCGGGGTAAATCCGGGCCTTCCAGAAGCAGCGGGCAAGTCCCGGCCCTGGGCTGGCCTTCTTCCCTTCCCACCATCCGGGGGTCTCTCCTCCCCGTCTGCAGGGCGGGACGCCGGTCTGGTCGTCGGGGAAGGCAGGGGAGGAGAAGACAGGAAGTGTCCAGTGTCCCAGGCGAGCCGGCGGACGCGGTGCGGAGGCGACGGCCCTCCCGGCGGCTCCTCCAGGGGCTGCAGTGCGCGTGCGCGGCGGAGGCCGCCACGAGCTGCCTGGGCCCCTCGGCCCCTCGCCATGGCTTCGGGTCCCTCGCCGCCCCGCCCGGGGCCTTCTGATTCCTGAGGACCAGAGGGCCCGTTGCTCACTCGGTGGGGCCCGGGGAGGGCGCACACCTCCGCCGCCGCCGCCGCCGCCGCCGCCGCCCAGGGACCGCCATGTTCCGAGCCCGGGCTTGGATCAGCGCCAGCGCCCCAGGAGGACGGAAGGGCGCTTCCGGCTGGGCAGGGCCACGGGCGGAAGTGGGTGTGGCCTTCCCACGCCCCGCCCCCCTTCACAACCGGGAGACTTGACTCAACTTCAACCATGGCTCCACTGGGGGCCTTGGCTCCTCGCTGCCCTGCTGGGTCACGGGGCCCCCAGTCTCCCTCCAACCCCAGCCAGACCTTTCTTTCTGAGCAGGTGCCTGGACCGGGCCCATCCATGAACGCAGCTCTAGTCCCTGGTGACAGTTATTGCTTCAGGGAACATGGCTCAAGCTTGATCCTATCCAAGTCAATCCTGGGGCTTGTTCAGAAGCTAACAAAACCAGATGTGCTTTGGTTTTTTTTGTTAATCCCTGAAGCTTCTAACCTGAAAGACTTGGGGCCCCGGAACTGCCAGACACATGTGGATTTGCCGTGTGTACTCTAAGAACACAGTCCACAGGAAGGAGAACGAGGGAGTCGAGAGATAAAGATATTATTATTTGACATTTTGTGAGCTCCTGGATCAAGCCATACTTGAATGCAGTATATCCCTTGAAATTTTCAATTACACACATAAATACGTTCCTCTTTTGCTTCTTAACCTAGTGTGGATTAGATCTCCTATCATTTACATCCAGAAGATCCCTAGCAGAAGTAAAGTGCCGTGCCTGTAGACATTTGAGAGAACCAAGCCTGCTTCCTTTCCCCTCCCACTGACCAGAATAAGCTCCCTTCTCCTTGGTCAAATCCTCCCTGATCCCACAGCAAATTTCTCAGATGCCCCTTGGGGCATCCCACCACCACTCCCGTGCTCACTGTCTTCTCAAACTCGGGTGTTTCTATCCTTGGACTTTAAATCTACCCCCACTTTCAAGAGCTTTCTTTAAAAACCAGTTGGACGTGGGACCCAGGGCGATCTGTCTTGCATCTCATCACGGGTCCTCGGGATTATTTCTGAGACTCTGTGATGTCCATCAGGTTGGTACCAGGCTCCATGCCATTGGGAGGGGCTGTGCATATTAATGAGCAGAGCTTCTGTGTTAAGTGACTATTTTAAGCCCTGGTCTGGTAACGCCTGCCCTCCTGTGCCGTGCTGAAGACGGTGGAGAGTTAGCCCTGCACGGCCATCTGAAATCCTCACACCCGTTTCTCCCATGGGATCCCACACTGGCTGCTGGGGGGGGGGACACCGAGCCCCCCCATTCAGGGCTTTGACCTCGTGCGGGAAGGCCCTGTTGCTACGCAGTCAACCCCCACCTCCCGAACATGTCATCCCACTGCAAGTCCCCAGCCCCAGGATCCTGGGTGCCGCCCAGACTCTTCAAGCGCAAATAAAACAAAATAAATAGAAGTAAATATTGTACTCACAATCAAGAGGCTGCCTAGCAACCAAGAACAAAGGCTCCTGAAGGAGGGCTGACTGCAAACGGCAGTAAAAGTCTTCCCTGTGACTTGGACTCTTGGAGTGCTGAGTGACAGAACGGGTGGGAAGTGACAGACAGAGGTGATGTGTCCAGCCAGGCTCACCCTGGAAAAGTGGCCAGGAGTCTCTTGCCTTCGAACCACTGAGTGGCACGCAGTGTTGAGACCCAAACCCAGGGCTCTAAATCTAGGCTTTCAGCCCAGAGTGGTGAAGGGCCAACCTCAGGAAGAACAAACTCAAGAGGAAACATCACCATGGCCCCAAATAAATTCAAGAGCATTTCAATGCCTGGCTCAAAACAACAACAACATCAAACACACACACACACACACACACACACACACACACACAGCACTTTACATTGTTCTCCTTACATTTTGTCTTGGTTTTGAAAACTGTAAAGCATACTCAAAGTGGAAAGAAGACTATGGTTGCTTAAACCTCTCTTATTGGTTCAGTATTTGTAAAATTCTGCCATCTGTCTCAATGAATTGCTCTCCTTTTCATTTCAAGTTCAAGACCCCTGTCATTCCAACTACAGACATCCGAGTGCTGTCTGAGAGGAGAATGGAACTGCTGGGAGACCCACCAGGCATCCTTGGGCCTTGTGTGACTTTGGGGAGATTTACTTGGGGTAACCTCTAGTCCTTAACCCATGACCCAATTTCCCTGCTCCTCTCCAAAGGTTCTTTTTCACTGGCTTTGTGTTCTCAGCTTGAAGACCCATGCTTTGTGCCACAGGTACATGCTTGGGGCGGCTTTCTGCAACCTAGAAGTAGTCAGGATATATTGACAGCACACAAGGGAAAAGCAAATGCGGTGAACAGGGGAATACGGCTGCATCATTTTCATGAGATCCACGTGGAATTGGGGTGTGGGGGGGAACCACTTTGCAAATATGAGATCCCCACGGGATTGACCTGCCTCAGCCTGGAGCAGACCCCCGGGCCCGGGATCTTCAGGGGAGAAAGGGTTGCTGTCTGTCACCATGGCAACTGTAACCAGGTCTGTTGGTGTTAGGGTGTGAAGATTGCTGGCCTCAGCCCAGTGGAGATTCTGAACTGCAGAGAGAGGCTCCTCAAATACCAAGGGAGGGGGTGCCTGAAGGGGTCACTGGAAACTTGGAAATGTCCTCTGGAACCAAAAGGAATTCCTCTGTCCCAGCTGGGGACTCCTCAGAATGGAAGCATCCGGAAGAGTAGAAAACTGCCGTGTGTGTGGCCCTGTCACCCCCACTTCCAGGAACCCATTCATCCCTACAAGTGAGGGTGTCCCTTGCGGCAGAGAATGGAGGGTCAGGGACACAGGACCGGCCTCACGAATGGCAGCCGGTGAGGAGCCATCGCAGGGTTGGGAGGTCAGATGCCACCCGAGGGGGTGGACACCTGCTGCGGGCGCGGGTGGCCCAGGCCTGCACTCCTAACCACTCAGGAGGCTCCGATGGGAAGGCCATGGTTTCAAGCCGGCTTGGGCAGCAACGTCTATGAGACGATCATCTCCCACCGACTAGCAAAAGCTGGAAGCGAAGCGATGGCTCAAGTGGCGGGCCGTAGCCTTGTGAGCCAACGTCAGGAGCAGTGCTCAGTTCCCGAGTTAAAGCCCTGATATGCGCTCTCTCTTTCTCTCTCTTTTTCTCTCTCCCTTTTGGCTGCCCCTCTTATTTTTTTTTTTAAAGCTCAGAAGTGAGGAGGAGAGAGAATGAAATGTCTATAATTAAAAAGTTTTACACACACACACACACACACACACATTGTGTGGCACCCCTGGGACACGAACACACTAGGAACTTGGCTTTCTCGGTTCGAAGGGTAACAATCCATTTACAAGTGGCAGAGACGCGTCGCCGTGATTTCACCGAACAATCCCATCACTCGGCAATGGACACCCCAGCTCCAAGCCTGGAGGGAGCCGATTCCCTCCCTGACAAGCGGATCTGCGTACGGAGTCTCTCTCTGCTGGCCGGGCCTGGTGACGTTCCTCCCCGGACGCTGGCCACCGCGGAAACTCGCACAGGCTTTCTGGGCAGGATGTGCAGGGACGGAGGCCCAGCTCTGGGAGCAGACACTGGCCTGTGGCTTGGGGGAGCTTCAAGGGCCACCGGCAGCCCAGTCACCCCCTTGCAATTCCCTTGCCACAGTCAGGGAGAGAGAGCTGACACTTCCGAGAACAAGAGCTGGCCACCCTCGGGGGCTTCCTAGTTACTCACTCACCCGGGTTGGAGTCATCATACTAAGTTCATCTGATGAGGATTGAGTGAGTTCTTGCTCTGCCACCAAGATCTATCAATGAACAAATCAGGGAAGTTTCCTTTTGTTCTAGCACATGGCAAGAAGACAGTACACAGAAACAAGAAGTGAACCATACAGCATGTCACGTAGGCCAGGGCTGAGATGATGATGAGGTGCAGACTAGGAGTGGGAAGGACGCACGGCTGTCATTCACCAGGGTCCACCAGAAAATGATACTTTTAAGTCACATTGGAATTGGTGAGGGGGGTAATCCAGGTCTGAAGGTAGAGGAGAATGCCAAGCAACAAAATGGCAAGTGCAAAGGCCCTGAGGTTGTTTCTGGCACGATTGAGCCATTTCTCCATCTTTTATTATTTACCACTCTCCTAAAGAATTGTTTAGACTTTTCTTTTTTTGCTAACTGAATCCCTACTGCTCCACATAAGGTGTTAAGTGATAGCCATATTATATATATGCGTATAGATCATTTGTATGTCCGTACCTTATCAATTAACAAGTAAGATGTTATTTGCCTGCAAGAACCCCCTTTGAGCCCCAAGGAGAGATGCCTTCCCCATGGAGAATGCAGACTTGAGGCACAGCCCGGGGGTCTCCCCACCCCAGGCAGAGTGAGGGGAGAGACGGTGAGAAGGTCTCACTAGTGAAGGAAGGGCCAGCTTAGACGCCATTTTGCTCCGAGCGAGGTGGCCGTTCCGGTGGCGCGCTGCCCCCTTGCTGTTGTGCCGTTAGCGTGACTCAGATCCACGTGGGGATGTAGAAGTGAGTGACGGTGTTGCGCCTTGTACAGCCAGGCAGGAGAATGACAATGGTGTCCAACCCCTTCCTAAATCCCTGCCCCCTCCCTTCCCCTGGCATCTCCCTGGGCTCCCGGCTCCGAGGGGAAGGACGGGCGGACGTTCTGGGGCCACAGACTTAGTCTAAGGAGCCAGCAAAGCTCACAGAGCACCCCACAGTTCCCATGGTCCTGTGCTGCCCTGGCCCCGCCCCAGGCCCCACGAGGCATTCCTCCAGAGTGAACCGCCTGTTTGTCCCTCTGGTCAGGATGTGACCCTCCCTGGCCTGCCGGGGCTGGGCCTGCTCCCCCTGTGCTTCCAACATCCAGTCACCCCCACCCCCCAGAACCGCCCCCCCCAAGCGCCATCCCCAGAAAGCGCCTCGTGACCCCCAAGGGCTGCTGCTCCTAGGCAAGCCAGCATGGAGCCAAAATGAAACCAAGCGAACCCCATTCATCTCATCACCCCTTGCCAAATGCACCCCCAAAAGTAACAGGGAGGATTGGGGGGGGGGAGCCTGGATGGGGAAGGGAGGGTCCGGTCGGGTTCACGCGGGGTGATCACTGCAGGTGGAATCCTTGTGCTGTCTCCCACACAGCGCGTGGACTCCAGACGGCGGACAGCTACCGCTGGTGCTCCAGGGAACTGCCCGAGGACTCAGAAACCAAGTCCTCCTTTGAACCCAGCACCGGGCACAAGCTTTAGCACTCTGCAAAAGGCTTTTGCTCCGGAACTGTGGCAGCCCAGATACCAGCTCTCCAAGAACAGGCCCGGAGCAGCAGGGCCTGGGTGGCTACGGTGCCTGAAAGCAATCTCCACAGAGGGACCGTCGGCTTCTGAGTGCTTGGGGCCGAGTCCTGAATTCATCACACAGTGAATGTGAGCCTGGTACACCGGGCGTAGGGAGTCTTCCTTCACGGTCGCCTCTCCCTGCCACAGAGCCAGGCTGTTGGCAACACAGCCTTGCCAGGCACCAAGGGCTCCTGCCTGTCAATCCCAGCGGCGCGAGAGGCCGAGATCTGAGGATCAAGGCGCAAAGTCAGCCTTGGCAGGAAAGTCCGGGAGACTCTGCTCTCTGATGGAACAGCAAAAAAGCCCAGGCCCTGAGTTCAAGCCCCAGCACCAACACAAAAATAACGACAACAAAACCAACAAGTGAAACACCTGAGCCCAAGGATGAAGAAATGTATCTGGAATGTTCGATCTCAGAGTCTCCAATAAGACGCTTACGGTAAGACACGGGTAGGAAAGGTGAGGAAAAGTATAACTTGCTGAATTCAGCAGGGACCAGGCCCCAGGGAGCTCGCCGGAGAGTTAACAGATTGTAGCCAAAGCTGCAGCTTGGACTGGAGAGATAATGAAGCAATAAAACCACAGAGGCAGCCAGGGAGCGCTGGGCTCCGGGCAGCTGTCTGCAAATACCAGCTCGGGAGCCACCGAGGACTCCGGCCTCCAGCCGGCCGGCAACGCCGCGGCCAGACTGCCGGGCCTCAGGGCCCACGGCTAATTCCCTCCTTTGGGGACCGCAGAGCCTCAGCTCCCCAGCCTGTCACCGAGCCCCACGCCACGGCCCGGCCAGCCCAGATGGTCAGGTGCCAGAGATGCCAAGGGTAAACAAACCCGAGAGCACAGATGGGAGGCCGGCCAGGCTGGCTCCGGTCCTCCGCCTCATCCCCGGGGGCAGGGGTGGGGGGTCTGTGTAGAAACACTGGGAGGCACCTGAGTGATTTTCCAGGCCAATGGCTTCATTTGTCAGATGACAAGGGGGGCCCCTCCCCCTCCCGGGGGAGAGGGGACCTGTCACTAGTCACCTTGTAGACAGAGTGCACTGCGCTAAGAGGGCGTGGCCTGCTGCATAGCTGGGCCCCTGCCCCAGGCCCACTGCCCACAACCGGCAAGGCCCTAACGGGCACAGTGTCTTTCTTAGGGGACTAAGGATAGGCCAGTAGCCTGTCAGCTCAAGTTCTTGGGAGGGGCCAGTGCAAATGTATGCAAATCCCCCAGCTTGTGACAATTGCATGATGGATGATTACTCTAACCCTCATAGCTACAATAGATCTCAAGGTTTCCTTGTGCCCAGGACAAGTACACGTGGCAGATAAAGATCACAGGAACTTGAGTTTGAATCTGACTGCACCTTTCTGGGGGGGGTGGGGATGGTTGATACTTTTTGTTTTGGTGCTGGAACTGGGCCTTGAACTCAAGACCTGGGTATAGTACCTCAGCTTTTCTGCCTAAGGTTGGTGCTCTGCTACTTGAACCACAGTTCAACTTCTGGATTTTTGGTGATTTCACTGGAATGGGAATCTCATGGACTTTGCTACACAGGCTGGCTTCAAAGTATGATACTCTGATCTCTACCTCCTGAGTAGCTAGGATGTACAGCTAGCTGCCAGGATCCAGCTTACAGCCCCAGCGTGGTGGCCAGAATGACCTTGTGATTCTCATCTGTAAGGCGGGAACAGCTCCGCCCTCCTCCACTGAGTCCTCTGAGGGACGGCTGAGCGCTCTCGGGCTGCGGGCCGCCCTCAGAGCGACACCACGCACCCCACCAGTATCTAAGCCACAGCTCCCTCCTCTGTGGCGGGTTCTCATTGTGGAATGGTCAGCTAGGGCGTGTGTGCGCAGTTGTGATGAAGGCCGGCAGGAACTGCACAACCGACGGGCTGCTCGTGGCTGGCGTGCGTTGAAACAGACCATATGTTTACAATTAGGAGCCCAGGTGTTCAGCCCTGGCACCTCAGCTTCACGCCATTAGATAGGATCCTTTACGTGTCTCTAATGATCTTAGAGGTGCCAGGAAGGTTGCATGAAAATGCAGATCTGTTTCCTGAGAAGTAAAACATAGCGGGCAATTTCTTAGCAAATTGGCGAGCTGGGTTGACTTGGGCTGAGGAAGAGGAGGGAGGAATTGAAGGAGTCATCTTCCCGTCAAGCCGTGTCAGAGGACCAGGTGCCTTTGAGGGTCTGGCAAAGCGGCCAGGCTTCCGAAGGGGAGAGGCAAGGGATGAGCAAGCTGGTCCTTTTCATGTCCTTGAGATCCTGCCCCGGCCCAGAGCAGAGAGGGATGAATTCCACCCTAGTCCACGCCGTGCAAAGCCACGAGATTGGGGCGGACTGGACTTGGGCAGGACGCTGGGCATAATCCCCAGAGATCAGGAGGGGAGGGTCTGCTTCTTAAGTGGGTTGTGTCCCTTGAGCCATGCATTACGACGTCACAGCTTGCCTTAAATACACTGGGGCCCACTGGGTGTTTACAAAGGGACTGGACAAAGCTACGAAGATGGCAGGTGTTGACAGACAGGACATTTTGTGTGCAAAATGTAGACTCCATCCCTTTATGACATCCCTGTACATACACAGTCACCTCTCCACCCGCTGCCTTTGCAGGAGATCAGGAGCTAGAGGCCTAATTTCCATCTCCTTTTCCTTTAAGACTGTCATTTCACCATCCCTTGCTGAAATCTGGAGTACTGTGTCTTCTGGCAGGGAAAAGGGTTGCTGTCTGTGTCTTAGTATCTTTCTATACAAGAAATCCAGGTATGTCTGTTTTTCCTACATGCTGGCACTGTTTGGAAAATACAGAAATTCCAAGTGCAGTAGGAGCCTTGAGACAAGGTGGTTAACACGCCTCCTCTGTGCTAGGAAAGTCTGTCTGCAGCGCCACCCCTTCTGTGTTAGGAATTCTTAATCCCCTGTTCTGCTCGACCCCATAGGCTGCCGACTATACCACAAGCTCTGAGCTGGTAATGACATATTACACAGCTACCCTCACTGAATTCTTTTTTTTTTTTTTTTTGCCAGTCCTGGGCCTTGGGCTCAGGGCCTGAGCACTGTCCCTGGCTTCTCTTTTGCTCAAGGCTAGCACTTCTGGCCATTTTCTAGATCTGTGGTGCTGGGGAATCGAACCCAGGGCTTCATGTATGGGAAGCAAGCACTCATGCCACTAGGCCATATTCCCAGCCCTCACTGAATTCTTGCTTGTTACACCAGCGTCTCCTCCTGTCCTGTGCTAGTTATTTGCCTTATAGCAAAGCGGGATCCTTCTCCCCTCGTTGCAGATCCGACACCAAGGTTGTGATGGGTTATGCATTTGCCAAGAAAGTCACCGCGCGGCATTTGAACTCACGCGTGCGCCTTCAAGGCTGACGATTAGCCTCTTGCTGCTTAGCGGTGCTGTTTCCATCTTCAGGAGCAAGACATACAAAACCCTGTCTTTCAGTTGCTTTGTTCCCGAAATGTTCTTCAAGCAAAGAGGGGGAAAAAAAAAAACTGCTGAAGAAAAGATCACTAAGCATACAGGCCGCCCAACATCCCAAAGGCAAGAGAGGAAGTCCTGAAAAATGCAGAATGGGAAAGCCGAGGTTTGGTGATAAAGTGACAAGCACCACACTTGAACTTCATTCAAAAGTAGGTCAAAGTATTTCCCAGCAAGCCATGGAGAAGACGTAGCAAATAGATCTTTTCACACATGCTCTATACCTATCTATTATTAGCTCCATTCCAATTTATTCATCAAGCGGCAGGATTCTTCCCAGAGACCTGCAGCACCCGGTCAGTTACTCTCTGGAGGAGTTTTAGATGCAGGACGTCAGATCAAGTATTCCTCATAATGATCTGGGTGGGTCACTTAGGCAGTGCAAGTTTCGGCTCCACTGCTCTTATTAGCTGTAAAACCTCAGGCAAGAGGTTCCACCATTCTGGGCCTTTCCACCCTCACCTGTTAAGTTGGGAATATTTAAGATGCCAAGGTAAGATCAAGGGTATGATGCTTGACTCCTAATTTGGTAGCAAGTGGCTCCATCCATAGAACTTGATTTCATGGAGAGATCTGAGCGTGAGGGAGCATCGAGGGAAAGATAAAGCAACCCCACACATGCGTGGCTTTTAAACAGGATGCGCTCCATCCAGGCGACATGAAGGGACAGAGGTAACAGTTGCTAGGTTGGGTCCTGACCACTGGCTGGCTCTCTCCATGTTAGGGGAAAGGATGGGGGAGGGGGAGGGGGGAGGTCTCTCACAGGCTGGCGTCAAGAGGACCCTATATAGCCCGGCTGAGGAGGAGCCAAGTAGAGTCTTGGCACCTTCATCCGGAATGGTGTGGCTTTGGCCAGGCAAAGTCAGAAGGACATTTTTTTTTTTTTTTCAAGATAGGCTTTTGTTCAGTTGGGAAAAGAAAAAGAATCTCTCTTCCGTTCTGCATGGGGCTTCAGCAAGCTGCAACTTGTGAAACTGCCAATTTGAACACATGTGCATGGGCACATGCATGTACACACACACACACACACGTTAATCCTCATCCTGGCTTCCTCTGAATCAATCCACGTTCACTCTTAATTACGCCTTGGTGCATGATAACCAAATGACGCTGGGCCCAGGGTGGCGGCCCCTGTCTCTCTCCATCATGCTGACGCAGGTTGATGAAATCATTCCGGAGTTCACGAAGCCAAACCTCCTCCCCCACCCCCACCCCCACCCACCGCCAAAGGTTTTGCTTAAAACAAACACGGCTTGCTCGTTTTCAGGACCTGGCAGGGAAATTTAAAAAAAAAAAAAACAAAAAAAAAACCAACACAAAACACCAAGATGCTCTAGGCTCCTACCCTGGTTTCTAGGCAACCAGATGCGGGGTGCAGGGAGGGAGGGGGACTTTCTTCTGGTGCCAGACAGTATTGATAGACAGTGGGCTGGTGCTCAGAGCCAAGGATGGGAGGGACAGAGGAAGCCGCACAAGCCTCATTACCCTAATCAGCCGTAGTCAGCCTGCTGGCAGGGCGAGATGGGAAACGAGCCCATCTGTAGGGGTTGGGCTGGGGGGGAGCTGTTTTTCCATACTTTATAAAGACACAGCGGCTGGAAGCAGACGGTTTTTCTAGGAGCTGTTGTCCTGGCAACTGTTCAGGTGAACAGGCAAGAGCCGACAACCATCCCTCTGGGTATCAGGGACGCCGTGGTTGGGGGCAGAAGTCATGGGGACCATGCAGTTGGGACATTGCTTTTGGGGGAGGGGGGCGATACAGCTTAACAAGTTCCTCCACCTAGCTTCTGTGTGGGGAGCACCCTGCTAAGGCAGGGGACCTAAAGGTAAAGAAGATGAGAGAGAGAGAGTACCTCACCATCTCGGTAGGTGGCTGTCCAGAGCCCCAGGGAGCCCCGGGTGGGGTATGTGGTTATCATAGACCTGGGTTCTAGTGTGAAGTCTGCCACATAGAGATGCCCTGGGTACCCACACCACCCCAGCCACCACTTTGTACATCCCTCCCTCTTCCACCCAAAGCCTGGTAGTGAGCCAATGCTTGGCACAATCACTGCATTTCTACTCTGCGATTGCAAGTTTTGTCTCTCTTCTCCAGGATTTCTCGGGTGGCAGTGAAAAGCCTGTCTGCCCGAGATAGTGAGAATTCCTACCGTTCCATCAGCAAGGAGACCCCTTTTCCTTCTCACCTTTCCTGGCATACTCAATGTATAATGCCCTACACGGTGGATATGAATAAATAGTAACCCAGTGTGTGTTAATAAATACCATACAGCATAGCACTGCTCCAGGAATGACCACCTCAGCCTAGAGAGGAGGAGTGGAACTGCAATCCCTTTTGTGTACAAGGAAGCAGGGTTGGTGTTCAACTGTCCCAAAGGAAAAGTACTGGCCCTGTGCATCGGAAGAACGGCCATCTCCTAGCCAGCAGGCCCCTCCCAGTGAAGGGGCTGCTGGGAGCCCCAGGTCATCGGCAGGCTCCTGCCCAGCCAAGTGGCATGCTGGTCTCCAGCGGCCATGATGCCCTCTGCTCCCCACGGTCAGTGCAGACATCTCATGTCCAGAAGTACCCACGGTGTCTCTCCAGAACTACAACACAAAGCAGAGCAAATAGCGGTGCAAACAAGAAAGCAGAGCAGAATCGAACGTCCAGCTCAGCCCCAGCTGGAGAATCTATTTGCTAGCTGTGTGGTTTGGGACAAGTTCCTGAAATTTCCCAAGCCTTGGCTCCCTTAGCTCTGAAACAAGGCTAAGCAGTCCTCAGGCGACAGGGCCCCGGGTGAGATTTCATGACCAAAGGCAGGTCAAGCACAGAGCAGAAAGCACTTGGCACCGTGAAAGAATCCAGCG
Organism: Perognathus longimembris pacificus; assembly: GCF_023159225.1. NCBI lineage: Eukaryota > Metazoa > Chordata > Mammalia > Rodentia > Heteromyidae > Perognathus > Perognathus longimembris. The sequence continues at coordinate 8,244,761 of NC_063162.1, read as the reverse complement.
CTTCCGGCAAGCAGTGGGACTTACGTTATCCTCTCAGATCTCTCGAATGGGTCTCAGAGATGCCACTCGTGCAGATAAAGGCCATGCAGTCTTCTCTGACAGGCAGTTCCCCTACTGAGGCTGCGAGAGAGGCCTGTGACTACCTCTGTACTAGCTGCTCCCTGCCCCCAGCCTTCTGCGGCGTGTGTCCTGTCTGTTCCTCACGTCCACCGGCCCTGGAAAGCACACTCTATTTGTCAACTTCATCTGACACACCGCAACACTAAGGCCCAGAGAGGATGAGACGCCAACTCCCGGTGCCCGGCGGTTCCCCCTGTTTGTCACCTTTACGCCCAGCGGCCTCCCAGCCCAGTGCCCTTTCCCCCGTTCTATCTCTCTGGCAGTGACACTTGGGACGCGAGCCTTTCCACGTGGCTGTGACTCCAAGAATGCAAGCCCCGTGCATGCCGGGATAGGCCTCGGGAGTGAGGCTGGCTCCCTGCCTCGACTCCTCAGCAAGGCCAGAAGTGATCTGGGTGGGAAGGGAAGCTACGGCCCTGGGGGGGCCGGCAGCAGGCCCGTTTCTGCCTCCCGTGTGCCAGATTGACTGCTTCCGGTTAAACAAAAGTATCAAAACCCATCCCATGCGTAAGAGCACCTGGGGATAAACGTATTACCCAGTTGTCATCACGCTCTCACTCGTGGGCTCCAGATGCCCTTGGGCGATGCCCTTGAAGCTCCGGAGCCATCAGGACGCCGGGGCCCTCAAACCCAGATGCTCCTACATCCCAGGTCAACCTCTGGGCCCTGCCATGACTGTTTACTGTAACCACTTCCTAATTCTACCACTGGACTCTCCTCCTAACCTAAATGCTCACCTGGATTCTACCATCTGCCCTCAAGAACAGGGCTTTGCTGCGCAGCCCTTCCGTGACAGAGGGTTCGGCCCTGGAGGAGGGGACCCAGCAGGAGGGAGAGCAAGCAAGCTCCTGACCTACGCGAATCTGTTTTACAGTTTAGAACTGTGCGTGGAAATTGGTTTCAACTGGCCAGAAACTCAGTATGTCATTAAATGGTTAAAGGCATGGCTCGATCAAGTAAAACTGCTGACCAACACAATCGATGGGGGCCTGCCCGGGGTGCAGGAGATGTTCGTCATGCGAGTTCTGAATGAAAACCTGAGCCAGGCTGCCCACTTGGAACCTTTCTGAGCCACAGAGATACAGGAAACCATAAACCAGGCCCGCAACAACAGACGAGCAGAGTTCGGCATGTGGTGGGGTCTGTCCCCACACTTCAGTGACCCGGGCAAGGAACCAGAGAGCTGCACGCAAATCCCACCCCTGCCTCCAACAGCAAGCGGAGCCTCAGTTTCCCTATCTGCCCTTCAAGACTCAGCCAGCTACTCTGCAAATGGCCTTTTGGTAGTTTGGGCAGATGAGCTAAAAGAAGTAATGATTATTTTATCTTAAGAAGGGGGCAAAAATGACGTAATGTCTCCCGACACACTGGTAATCAATGAAGTCACCCTCTCCCCCGCCTTTGCTGTTTGCGTGTTTAACCACATCTTGATCTCGCCACTTGCCCACCAGGATGGCCAGTTTCACCAAGCATTTCGCTTTCTTTGCCAGGTCCTTTTTCCTCAAAGGTAGCTCAGTGTGTTCAGGACCATGCCATGTCCACCCACATTCACACTTGAGGATGGAAAGAACCACCAAGAAGACCATGTTATCTAAAGAGGAGCAGGAGGAGGATGAAGAGGAGGAGGAAGACGACGACGAGGAAGAAAATGTTGGGAAATTTCTGACATTCTTGCAATCAACTGAACCTAAGTGGCCAAGGGAACCTTAGAATCTGCTTTTCTAACCAGTTCCCTAGGGGATGCTGCATAGACAACTTGGAGAAATAGACTTCAGAGCATGGCATATATTGTTTTTTGTTTTATTAAGTCCTCTAATGAAAGATGCATCAATGAATATGTTTTGCACTGCAAAAGAATACATACATATACAAATGAACAGTTACTCCTTTGCCTTGCCCTTCAGCCCGCTCTATTCTACTTGATTTCATGTATGTATGTATGTATGTATGTATGTATATATATATATATGAATGTATGTATGTATTAGTGTTGTGCTGGTATAGGAGCCTGAACTCAGGGCATCACACACTTGCTTGCCTTTTTTACTCAAGGCTGGCTTTCTACCACTTTAAGCCACAGCTCCACTTATGGTTTTCTAGTGGTGAATTGGAGGTAAGAGTCTCATGGACTTTCCTGTCAGGCCTGGCTTTGAATCAGAATCCTCAGATCTCAGCCTCCTGAGTAGCTAGGGGGGAGCCACCAGCACCTGGCTCTATGCTAATTGTAGATGAGTCACAAAGACTCTTCTGACCAGGCTATGTGCAAACCTTGATCCTTACATCTCAGCCTCCTAAGTAGCTTAGAATTAGAGGCATTCGTCACCACCGTCCGGTTCTACTTTATTTCATGTGAGGAGGTGCTGCCTACCACCAGGTGGTTGATTTTACCAGCCAGCCAGCACTCTGTGCCCGCACTAGTGTAGGGTGTGGCTTTCTTGTGATTCCTTTCGTCTGTCCACGGACCTTATCGGCAGCTCCCAAACCAGTCAACGTAAGTTCAGGTGTTAACAAGACTCATGGTGAGGGTACATGAGTCCAGGCACCGTCCCCAGAGCTGTAATGAGTTTCAGAGCCACAGAAGTTCTGGGATGTCAGCATCACATGGATAGATTCTGAGCCCAAGGAGAGACAGCTTCTGATGAGGGCATGTGCCCGTCTCCTGAGTCGTCTTGACCACAGTGCATCCTTTGTGGTGGACAGCTCCCCAAAGCACACGGAAAAACAAGAACACCCCAAAGGAGCTGGGCACTGTTCAGGAAGCCCTGATATTCACCACAGAGGCCACTGCACACCCAGTTTGTGCCTCTCCAGGGGTGTTTTGACTCCTGGTCTTGGTCAGAAGGGATACAGTTTTTAACCCCGTGCTTCATGCACACAGCAGAAGAGAAACTATCCCGGTCTGGCATCTATCGATTGCAACTGAGTGTAGATTTTTGTTTATCTTCTTTAACAAACTCACACCATGTGCAAACCAGTGCTGGAAGAAGATATTACAAATATTCGCTCACGAGAGCCTCATAAAAACCCTATGGAAGAGCTCCCACAGCTGGGCACCATTTACGGTGTTCTAGCCACGATATGGCTAATCTCCACAGCGCTCCTGTAAGGAGCCAAGGATCTGTTTTGCTCCACAGACAAGACACAGAGGTTGAGAGATTACACAGCCTACCCAGAGTCTCACAGTGAGAAGCAGAGCTGCACTTTGAACTCTAGTAGGAAAGATTGCCTATCGCTAGGAGAATCTTTGAAAAGATAATGAATCCTGAAATTATCAGTTACCTTCTACAAACTTAGAACAGCCACAAGTTAAGGGTTGGGGAGTGGAAGGGTGGGGGTGTATAGTCTTACAGGGTGGGAGCAAGGCATGTGTCTAACAGAAACAGGGGCACAGATCAAAATGCATACATTGGTTCTAACGTGGACAGTGTGCCCGTAAACCCATGAAACCCCCAGTGGCCAGTCCCCATATTCCTCTGGTTTCCCTGTGCCCTCATTCTGTTAAAAAGGAGCGACAAGGACATTCATCACTGCTTGTACAAAGCTCTTTCTCAACAACAGGATGAGAGCTCTATTCACTCATGGGGACTTTTGTCCACATGTCAGGATCTATTTTAATTTCCCAGTAGCATGGATTATAGTCAGCCACACTTGCAAACAATGACCTCAAATTCCTCTTCTCTCTCTCTGTGGTGACAAGGTTATTACAGCTGAGTACTGCATTTTCTCAGTTATGGGGACCAGCCAGCATTTCCTGAGTTAAATATGTCTCTCCAGGTCGCCCCAGGTAATTCTGAGATGGAAATTCTTGCTCCTAATTTTTTTTTTTTGGAAAAATCCCTGGAGTTATTTTTAAATAATAAATATCCATGCTTATATTTATTAACAAAAATAAACACATGGCATGATTTGTGATTTTTAGAGCTACTCTGTTTTGCTGTGGGATCCAAATGTATATTTATGATCCCTAATTGATATTCAGATTGGTTTCATGCTTGTGACTATGACAGATTTTAATAGAAAGAAAAGGGTTATACTGAAACCTGTATGTAATAATTGCTTTTCTGTAGGGGGCATGTTGAAACTTGCAGCAATTTCTGAATTCTTTCAGTTGGAGGCAAAATGTCAAAATAATTAGTTGGAAAGTTATCAGTTACTTATTACCGCATAACAAACCACCCAATACAAAGCTGCTTAAAGCCACAATACAGCCAGACACTGGTGGCTGTAATCCTATGTACTCAGGAGGCTAAAATCTGAGGATCAGGGTTCAAATCCAGCCCAGGCAGACTAATCTGGGAGACTCTTATCTCCAATTAACCTGCAAAAGGCCAGAAGTGGAGGTGTGGCTCAAGTGAGAGAACACTAGCCTTGAGCAGGAGAAAAAGAGCTCAAGGTTCTGAATTCAAATCCTAGTACCTGTACATATATAAAACAGTACCTCTCTACCTTTGCCCTTCTCCTAGTGCAAAGCAATAGCACATGCTTTCGACTTTATATAGTCAAGTTAACTGGACTACAGGGTGCCCAGACATTCAGACAAACATTACTCTGAAGGTATTTCTAGATAAGATTACTAGCTGAATATCCGATCCATTTTCAGGCCTTACTTTCCTTGGAATAAGAGACATATCCTGCCTGACTGCATTGAGCTGAGGCAGTCTTTTCCCTGGCTTCTGAATTGAAGTAAATCCTCAGCTCTTCTTGGTCTTAGACTTTCCAGGACATTAGCATCCACTCTTGTGACTCTCTGGCCTTCGGAATCAGACTGGAGACATACCACCGGCTCTCCTGGGTGACCTGCTTTGCCAACTAGATATCAGCCTCCATAACCATATGAGTGACTTTCTTAATACTAAATTTCTTGATAGATATAATTCGTTTTGTTTCTCTGGAGAATCTGAACTATTAAACCAACTTCTACAAGTAATTAGTTGCTGTGCCTAAGTTGCTGCCTGAAGACATAGACAGGCAACAGTTTGTAGTAGTGTGGCTCTCACCATACGGTGTTTATAGCAACTACCCAACACTGCGGAGGCACACGTGATTGTACTGGTGGTGTTCCAATAAAACTTTATTTATAAAACACTGTCCCCTGAACTGCTGATTTAAAACCACGTGTCATCATTTCTCAACATGCAATGGTATGGTCAGGAAATGGATACTGGGCTTGCTGCTGGGGAAGTTCCAGGCAGCCAGTGGCTTGGTTAGGGTTGAGGGATCTACGGTGACCTCACTCACATGCCTGGGGTCTTGGTGCTAGCTGTCTCCTTGACCTTTCTCTCAGTGTGTTCTCTCGTGTTTTACTGACTTAGCTAAAGTTCTCTTATGTGGTTGCTGGAACAATCCATGAGAACAAAGGCTACAGGTACATACGGGCTCCTTTAGGCCTAGGCTACAGACCTGGAATATCATCTGCCACATGCTGTAGTCAAAGTGAGGCCAGGTCAAGGTCAAACAGGCTCACGGTCAATAGCACGCAGTGGACTCCTCCTCTGAGTCTAGACAGAGGTGCTCAGTGCTGCCATCATTATTTTTCGGCTTCCCCCATGAGTGAACTGGGACTCCTTCCCTTTCATGTCTCCATAGTGATCCCTAAGTCTGTGCGCCCCACTGGCCCCTTGTTACTTATAAGTCAAGAGCAGTCCACTCGCCAGCTGAGTCACGTCACTGGATGCCCTTATCAGCCCGCCTAAGCCTTTGATGCTTCCCTTAGAGTCATGGTCTACTTAGGAAGGCAGCCTGAGGTAAGCAAACAATTTGCTGCATGCTGGGAAATGAAGACTCAAAGGCTATGAGGGGGTCACATGTCTGCAAACAAAGGAGGACACAGCCTCATCCTCTCTATGGAGCCCATTGCCTTCGCCTGCACCCACGCAGGCAGGCAGGCAGGCAGGCCTGCGGCGGCACTGAGACACATGGGAGCTTCGCAGTTCACAGCTAGATCCTGAGCGCGGGCTTCCTGGAGGTGTTTCAAATCCCCCCAGCTTCCCCTTTGAAGATTCCTCCAGCATGCGCCTCATGTCCCCACAGTTAAAATCACCATCTTCTTGGTTTGTTTCTTTTAAACCCAAACATAAAGTTCCTTGCTGATTCTACTCATCGGATACTTCCTGTGGGATACCAATCTTGTTAATTTTAGATTAAATGCTTTAGGACCAGTCTGCTAACAGATGCATATTTAATTGTAGTATGTCTTTGATGCATAAGCCAAAAAACAAAAGTATTTACTCAGATCGTATACAATGCACTTTTTATCTTGAAAGTAAAATTCCATATAAAAATACAAATAAATGAAATACATGCCTCTGGAGGCCAAGAAGGCAGTAAAATAAATAAATAAATAAGTAAACAAAGTCTCTCTCCTACCTCTGCTTAAACTGCCCCTTTGTAAAATAGCCCTTTTGGAAGGTCACCACTAAAATGCATGAAAATCAATCTCTCCCAAGGGTCCAGTCGTTCTGCCACAGAGAACATGAATATGGCTGATTATTTGCCTTTCTGAAGTGTTGATTTTTTTTTTTTACAAATCTTTGTTTAAAGCTGTTTTTTTTGCAAAGCCAGACACAGAATTAATTTTCAAAGGTGACTTACACCATGAAGCCTACAGTGGTATTATCTGCCATACGGACTTAAGAACCCTACATCTCCACATTGGTTTTAAATCAAAAGCTCTAAGTGGACTTTAAGCCCCATGTCATTTTAAATGCCAAGCTTTAGAACCATGACGCATGGGTTTTTATGATAAAATGACAAGTGACCCTCATCTGTAACAGACCAAGAAAACTGTGGTTCTCTCAGTAATTCTCAGCATGTCCTGAAGACAGATAGGATACCAATGAGTAGGAAAGCAGGCAGATGTAAGATCAGTGGGTAGCAAGTGGCATCTGAGGGTTTACCAGTTGTTTCTCAGTGCTAAGATCCAGCTCCTGTCTGCCTCTGCTCCAGGAAGGGCTGCCTTCCATAAATTTTAGTGCAACCAACTTTTCTGAATTTACACAGTGACACAATGTAATGATCACAGCTACCACTTGCGATCTTCCATACGCCATACACCCACTACACATTGTAATGCTTTCTGACATTTGATCCTACAACACTCCTGGGCTATAATTCACATATGTGTCTCCAAGTTTCTTGAGAAACTGGGGATCAGAAAGTCCAATAATCATCCCAAGGATGTACAGAAACTGAGCCAAACCAAGATTCAAATCCAGGTTCTGACCCAGAACCAATGCCTTGGGTGTTGAGTAGTCCAATGTGTAAATACCCATCTTCTGTGTGTTGTTCTCCTTGTAATGCATGTCTGGAGTCTCTTCCAGAAGAACTGGAATAGAAATTCAATAAGAGGGTGAGGGTGTGTGTGAGAGAGAGCCTTGCACTCTTACTTGGCTCTTTTGCTCCAGGCTGACACTCTACCACTTTGGATATACCTTTACTTCCATATTTTGGCTGCTTAATTGGAGATAAGAGTCTTAACAACTCTTCTGCCCAAGCTGGCTTCGAACTATGACCCTCAGGTCTCTGAGTCCTAAGTATCTAGGATTATAGGCACCAGTGCTCAGCTCAGTAAGATGAATTCATCTGCTACTTAAACAAATGTTACATTTGCCATTCACTCGTTGGAACATCTGTCTGTAAGGCTTAGATTTTTCAGTGAATTATTTGATAGCAAGGTACGAAATAATTTTTCTTAGCCTTCAATTAAAAACAACAACAACAATTATTTTGGTGCCGGTCCTGGGACTCGAACTCAGGGTCTAGGCACTGTCCCTGAGTTTTTGTGCTCAAGGCTAGTACTCTTACCACTTGGATCCATACCTCTATTTCTGGCTTTTTGGTTGTTAATTGGAGATAAGAGCCTTCTGGAAGTTTCTTCCCAGGCTGGCTTTGAACCACGGTCCTCATGCCTGCAGTCGTAGTTACTCTGGAGGCTGAGATCTGTGAATTGTGGTTCAATTTGCAAACAAATGAGAAGGCCATGTTTGGGAGAAACTCCAATAAAGCTGAAATAATATTGGGGTGGGGGGGGGTGGGAGGGAGTGTCTCCCAGAGAAATCAAAGGAATGTGCTGGAAGAATTCCTCAACTGAGCTTCAGACTCTGCGACTCCCAGTCCACGGGCTCTGGAGCTCTGGGTTTGAGGGGAGGGTTAGCATTAAAGCTGATAAAGTCATATTCATCTAACAGATTCCACTGGCACCTCATTAGATAGGAAAAACAGAATGCCCTAGGACACTTGGAGATATTTTTGGTAAAAATAACATATTTCTTTCTAAAGGAGCTAGAAGCTGTCGCCTAATTGCCTGGTGAGCTGTCATGACAGGCGGTCCAACAAGCAGGGTCACAGCCAGAGGTCTGGGAGTGTAAACTGTCCCCCAGCCTGTGAGAAATGGTTGTTAAAACCCTAATTGAGAGGTCAGTGGTCTTAGGACAGGCAGGAGATAAGCCGCCCGCCCGTGTGAAGTCATGTTGGCTTTGATCTGCCAGGCCTTCTGGTGTGGAGAGAAAGCCAGCCATGAGCAAGGTTCTATCATCTTCTTCAAGATAAACTCTGAATGTTTGGCTGGGGTGAGGGCTCTGGGGCAAGGAAACGTTTCTCACTGGGTGCTGAGGCCAACTTGGGAGCAGCGAGTCAGAGGGAGACATCCCAGCCCGCGTGCAAGTCAGAGGGAGACATCCCAGCCCGCGTGCTCTCCGAGGGCACTCTGCTACCTCGCTGTCCCAGTGCTGCGTGATCCAAGAGAAGCCCAGTCCGTGCCTCTGGGCAGGTCGCTGCTCGACAGGGGACTCCCCTAGAAATCCAGTAGTGGGGCTGGTCAAGAAGCCGTAAGAAGTCTGGAACCAGTGGTCCGCACTTGTAATCCTAGCTACTAAGAAGGCTTGGCTCTCAGAACAAGAGGCTTCAACCCAACCCTGGCAGTAAAATAGAAGCGACCCTTAACTCCAGACACTCAGGCAAAAAGCCACAAGAGGAGGCATGGCCCGCATGGCAGAGCACCAGCTGTGAGTGGAAAAAGCTGAGTAAGAATAGGAGGCCGTGAGTTCGAGCCCCAGCAATGAGGTATGTAGGCATGCACGCACACACACACACACACACACACACACACACACAGCCACACAAACACCACAACCACAAGAAATGGAGAGAGAAAGAGATAGAGGAGCAAAAAGAGAAAAGGACAGAAGAAAGAAGAACTGAATCATTATGAATCTCCATGGAATGCCAATGGTACAAACATTAAAAGGATATTAAAAGAAAAGTGTATGTAAGAGGCCATCTTTCCCCCTCCTCCTCTTCCACCTCCCCTTCCTCCTCCTCTTCTTCTCTCTCCCTTTCCTCCTCTTCGGCCCCTCCTTCTTCCTCTGTCTGCTTCTTCTTCCTTTTCCTCTTTCTCCTTGCCACGATAAAAGATTGATTTAGTAGACGTGAGTGTGAAAATGGCCAAGAAAGAAGATCTACTTTCTCACAAGATCTTGACAAGGTGGAGAAGGTAGCTCTCTCCCGCCACCAGAAGCAGCCACTTCTGACCTTGCAATGTTTCCTTGAGGGCGAGTTTATAAAACTTCGTCTAAATGAGGTAAATATGTGGGTGCTTTGCATAGCTTGTGTTTAGGAAACAGGTAACTACTATCTGCAAGCTAGAACTATGCAGGATAGACATGGAGTCTCCTGTCTTTGCGACAGCTTTAGAGACAGTGAGGCACCAGAACTGCTCACCTGGCCAAATAGGAAGAGTATCATCTGCACCTACCTTTGGACCAGCCACCTAAGCAAGCGGGTGGCGGTGGGCAAGAGGACCACTTTGACCTGGGAAGCATCGTACGCCAATAATGCCATCTCCTGTGTTCTGCTGACCCTGCAACTGGTGAGCTCCAGCTTGCTTCAGCTTCCAGACTCCACTGTCATGGGATAGGTTGAGCTCATTGTCCCCTCCCTTTCCATGCTCTTAATAAAAAGTTACAAAGTGAGTAAGAGGCAGAAAAAAGTCAGGGATACACACACACACACACACACACAAACACACACTCAAAACCATACTAGGGAAATGCCATTCAGCAAGACACCAAAGTTAATTCTAACTTAGAATTTCCTAGCACCTCAGCATTTAGGAGGGATAGGCCCATCTACACTAGGAATCCCTTAAAAGATGAATGTTCAGGCCCAGACAGCAGCCCAGCTAGGACCTATACCATGTGATCTATGACCATCACCGAAGAGCAAGGCCATCCTACGTCGATGGACTCCTCGCCTTCCAAAACGTGGATAGCTGCCGTGGCAGAAGGAAAGAGAATGTGGCCAATCCAGCTCTAGTTCCCTCAACATTCATGGTCCTGTGGCCAAATCAAGTCCTATGGCCATGTTTCACATCAGAGAGAGAGGAGAGGAAAGAGTACCAAAGAGGAGAGGAGAGAAGGGAAGGCGAACGAGAAAGAGAGAGAGAATAAATTAGTAAGTGTCTTGATGGCGTTTCCAATGTTCCTCCTGAACTCGGTAAGATAAGGTTTGGAAAATAGATGATCAATGTGTGTGTTCAAGTCAGTGGTCATAGATTTGAATTTGTTGGTGTCTTCCTTATACCACTTAACCGAAACTGCAGTTGGACTTCCATGGAAGAATGATGTCAGCTTCGTGTAGGTGGAGAACAGTCATCTATAATGACCCAGGAATTATTTCTGAAAGAAAGCATCTTGGTACATGGGATGGTAGAGGGAGAGTCCGACTGGACATGTCCAAAAGCTACAACCCAAATGTTCTCCCTTGCTGGGTGCCAGTGGCTCACACCTGTAATCCTAGCTACTCGGGAGGCTGAGATCTGAGAATCACAGTTCAAAGCCAGCCCAGGCAGAAAAGTCCCCATGAGACTCTTATCTCCAATGAACCACTCAAAAACTGGAAGTGACACTGTGGTTCAAAGTGGTAGAGGGCTAGCCTTGAGCAAAAAGAGCTCAGGGACAGCGCCCAGGCCCTGAGTTCAAACCCTGAAACTGACAAGAAAATCCAATGCTCTCTCTTCCTTAGCTGCTTTAGGTACCTACCTCTGTGCCACAGAGAAACAGAAGAGGGAGGAAAGAAAACAACATAGAAATGACAAGGAAGACATCTGGTTTAAAAGTTGTAGCAAGGAAGAATATTTAGAGATATAGTAAGGTACTTTAGAAAAAAAATAAAGAAATTTCCAGAAAGAGGAGACAAAGAATTTCCAAATAAACCCAAAGACCTCATGCCTGGTCCTTCTCCTTCCACCTTAAACTCCTGAGCACACTCTTCAGAGTGTACAAAAATAAAAAACAAACACAAAAAAAAAGATCCCTCAGAACAGACTCTTCATGACAATTTCCAGAAATTCCTGAACAAGACCAAAGCTACCCATTGGAATATTATTTTTCTCCAAAGTATGTCTTGCCTCATTACTATCACCAATTGAATACTTTCCCAAAGGAAAGAAATTAATTGCCCACCCGAAATGTTTTGAAATGTTTATGTGTGTTTGTCTGTATCAGCACGACACGAAGTGTGCGGACGCCTGTTTATAAGTTAGGAACGTGTTAGTAAACTTTGGCTGGACACTGATAAGCTTCATATGAAAGTCATCACTGCGACCGTTGCCTAAGTAATAAACAGATCTCTAGGCTTCCTCTCACCCCTGCCTGTCGCCCTAGATGACAACACACAACTGGAAGACGTGCGAAATGTACAGACAAGACGTGTGAAATGTACACACAAGACGGCTGGATGGTTTAGGGAGAAGTAAGTCCTCGAGTCTCTGAAGGGCTAGCCACTGAGCCGCAGTAATAACAATTAATAACAACGAAAACAATGGCACTTCTCCTATGGGGTTTCTGCAAGGACTAAATGACATATGGCTTAGGAGGTACCTCATCAGTCCTGGTGCTAGGACTTGAACTCAGGGCCTTATGCTCTTGCTTTTTTTTTTTTTTTTAATTTTTTTGCTTAATGCTGGCACTCTACCTCTTGAGACACACCTCTACTCCCTATTCTTTGCTGGAAGATAATTGAAGGGAAGAGTCTCACTGATTTTTCTGGCTTTGAACCACGAGCCTCAGATCGCAGCCTCCTGAGTAGCTAGGTTTACAGGCGTGAGCCGCCAGCTCCCAGAAGAGTTGGCGGTTTAATGTTCACAGTAGAGAGGGAATCTGGGAGACCCTAGACTTTCCCTAGCATTTGAGGAGTCGTCTTGGATTTACCCAAAGTGGGTGGATCAATTGAAGTCCGTCCACATCCAAAAAGCAAGAAAGAAGATTCTATCCTAAGTCACCACGTCTGCTTTTCAAATGCCACCTTTCCGAGAGCAGAACAAGGAAAACATAAATGCCACGGAGGCTCTGGGGTGGCTCGGACCTCAGCCGGTGGTTTCCTCCTCTCTCCACCCGACTCCATGACCTTCGCTGTGAACGGAAGCTCTTGGCCTTTTGCAAAGAGGGACTCTACTTAACTTGCAATGTGTCTCCCAATATGGTAACCACCCCCCTCCCCCAGCAGAAGAGTGATAAACCTTTATGGTTATCCCATCCATCGGATTCTAGCCTCTTCCTTCCATAGGGTCCTAGTATTCTGTCTATACTCTGCGTGACATTTCATTATGCCTACAAGCTCACCTCTTTCATCACCTGTGAATATTTGTGGAGAACCAATACTGGAATAAACACAGCAGTAAACACAGGGGCAAACAACCAGCATGGTCTCTGACCTCTCAGATCACTCTAGAAGGACCCTTAAGAAAAGGGAGTTCATCCAGGACTTGGTTCAGGTTCTCTTACCAGACTTATTATTCCTGAGAGTACCTGGGTAACTTGGTCAACCTCTGGGTGTAGACTTTACAGCAAGACGGTGTACACCCTCTGCGGTGGCTTCCATCCCAATCTTGTCCTGCTGCCCGTCTACCTTTGGGATCACCCTGCCCTGACCCAATTTCAAGGCGGAGAAGATCCAACTGTGGTAGTAAGTGCCAGCTTATTCATCATGCTGCCCTGAGTGAAAGAAGGCTCGCATAAACTGTCATTCCCTCCAGACCAGAGGCCGGCCACCACCCCGCAGGCCGTGGCTTTGGATAAGCTGTTGTTCTAGTTTTCTCCCCCATGCAGGGCTCTCCCCGAGCAGTCTCCTCCAACCCCGGGGTCTGGCGTGTGCAGGATTCGGTCAATGCAGCCGGGCCCTGATGCGGCCATTCAGTTAGATGAAGCTATAGACCGGCTCCAACACAGGCCATGGGCCTCACCCGGCCGCACAAGAGAGGTGAGAAATGCCACTCTCCAGTGAGCAGCAGCACCCGGGAGGGAAGCCCTTGAATCACTCATTTCATTGTCTAGGCATGAGGAGGAAAGGTGCCATGTTCTTTCCTTCAGGGCAAACATTGTTAAAGGAAGCAAGCAGCCAAGCCCTGTTTGAGGCTTCCGAGTCTATAGCATTGCTGCCCGGCAGCATTTGTTTGTTTGCACATGCGCACACGCGCACGCACACACACACACACACAAGGCTGAAATAGGTTACACTGGCTCAGCTTCCTTGTGTTCACTGCAGTCCATACCCTTGTAATTTTCTTTCTGACTCCCTTAGAAGGCACCAAGAAATGGCTTGGTATTCCTAATCTGACTTCTAAAAAGAAAAAAGGGATCTTTCTGCATAGGGTGTGTGTGTTAGGGTGGGGTATGCAGGGATTCAGTCTCCTGAGTTAGCACAGTGGTCCTCTGGCTCATGGGAAACTGTCCCAGCTCCCCTCCCCCCCACCAGCACCCTAACATTCTCACTCCCTTGGAACCTTCTCTGCTCCTTCCTCATAGGTTTTACCTGAGAGCAGCCAGAGTCGAATTGCTGGGGCCTGCCTTCCTTTAGGGGCACGCTCCAGAATGACGCCGATGCAGCCTCTACTTTGCCATGGCACGGGGCAGGACGCACAGAAGCAGCTTGCTCAGCGATACTGCGGGAACTGCTGACGCCAGCAGACTCCTTGCCCGTCTGCGTGTCTCGTGTGGCAAGGCCTGCGCCGGCGCAGGGAGCACCTGCCGAAGGCCCCCTGTGCCTCTAGCCCCAAGATCTCTCCCATCTTACGGAAGGGAGTGGAGGTTCACTTCCAAATCCTAGGGCCGCTTGGATTTCTCTAAGGAGCGGATATTTTGAGACGCGGTGCTGTGTCTCTAACCGTAACACTTACTGAGTCATCTAGAATATTTATGAAGAATTGACGCTGGAAGAAGAGGTAACTGTGAAAACAACCAGCATGGCCTCCGACCTCACAGATCACCCTAGAAGAACACGTCAGAAAATGGTGTTCATAGTTGCCCTGTTTCATGGAGGGAGATGGAGGTTGGCTTTGAAATCCAAGTGCTACTTGAGCAGATATACTTTCAGACATGGTCACGCCATCTCTCCCACCCAACAGCTCTGTGCAGCACCTTGGACCCTTAAGTTCTCATTTGCGAAGCTACCAAACATCTCCCCTGGAAGTGGGTTACGTTCATGTGTGTCATACTTCAAGTCATTTTGGTTAAACAGTTGTGCTGCTGGAGTTTAAAAGACAAAAAGTGGCAGATTTCTTTATGAGGGAAAACAGACATACAGAGTGTTGAGTGGGGCTTACCACCCTGTACACTTTCTTGCAGCTACTCCCCAGGCCAGAGGGACCCCCCAGTTGTCCATGTCCTACTCCTGGCTGTGGCAATATATTCACAGATGGTTCTACCTCCCAGAAAATTTGGGGTGTAGAAATTTGGGGAATGTGGGTTTCTCCATGGGTTGTGATTCTCATCTATATTGGAGAGGATGAAGAAGCCATGCTCTAAATACGGAAGACTTTATATCACCAAGTTCCTGAGATGTTGTACTAAAAAAGAAAACATCCATTTGTCCAGGGATCAAGTCTGGTGGTAAAGCATTTGCCTAGCATGTGTAAATCTCTGGGTTCAATCCCCAGCATGTAAAAAAATAAATCCACTCATCACTCAACTGCATTCAAACTCTCCTCCAACCCTATGTTACAAAGAGTGGCATATAACAGCTATCTTTAGGAGTGTTTTAATATACTTTTCTATATATCTTCCATCAATTTAGTCTGAACATTGCCCTAAAAGTAGATTTAAAAAATATCAATTGTTCCATTTTAGCAATGAGAGAATCTGATGAGTAGACTTGTTCAAAGCATCTATATAGCTTTGCAAGACCAGTTAGCTTTAGTCTTTTCAACATTGTTCTAAGGATGCCTGGAACCATCCAGACAGATGTGGCAGGCATAGACCAGTTTAAGCAACCCATAGCTTTATGCAACAAGCCATAGGGAAGCATTGGCTTTTTATAGCACAACGAAATTCCTTCAGCCAGAAACTAGGTGTATTGTTTTACAGAGAGATGGGCTTCGGCGGTAATTATTTGGGGATTCTTTGTGCTTTTAGCGGTGAATGTTTCTGCATGAATGCAGAACTAGCCTTCCTGAGCAGACATCTAAAGGAACACAAGCCACCTTGGAAAGTAATTAGAATTCTTGCCTGTTTACTTCCAATTTCTCATCACAAAAAAAAGGACACATGCCAAGGGTTACAGATAGATTCGGAAACACAAGGATAGCCCAAGAGAAGATGCTGAAAGTGAAGAGATGTCCAGGCCTTCATTTGTTTCTGCCCAGAATATATTCCAAATACCTCTGCAGAGGGAAAAAAAATCAACCACCACTTTTAAAATTACCTTTGAAATGATGTGGACAAGGCCACAGGTCTCTGATGCATCAATAATTACTTTTTTTCATTTAGTTTTTTTATTATCTTTCAGTAGTTGTAAAAAAAGGGTTTCAACTCACCACACATAGAAGTATAATGCAACTAGATCAATCTCAGCTTTTCTAAGTATTTTTAATGAAAATATACCATAAAATAAGACCTATGTAGAAACTTAAAATTATGGACAGATTTGGACAACAGGAAGCATTTCCATTTTCCAGTGCTTCCCTACCCTCTTGGTGAGAACTTTTATGGGCCAGGCTAACCTCGCTCCCTGGGGCCCAGGAAGGGGTTCAATGTGTCTCAGTACCAGGGCATGTGTGTTTGAGGACTCGGAGGCGCAGGACAACAGTAAGAACTCCTCCCTCCTCCTTCTTCAAAAGGAAGACTGGAGCTGAGGATTAGGGACACTGGCTCATGTAAGTGAAAAGACCAGAGGTAGAACATGCCTAGGTCTAGAGGCACTGATCTCGTGACACACGAATCTAACTGTATCCTACAGCTTAGCTCTCCAGTGTTGTGATGGTGAATTCCACATGCTAACACGACTGAGCCATGGACCTCCCAGTTATTTGGTTAAACATTATTGTGGTTAGAGGGGAGAAAATGCACTGGTGTGACATTAACACTTAAATTGGAAGATCAAATAAAGCAGACAGCCCTCCTCAATGAGGCTGGGTCTGCTCCAACCCTTGAAGGCCTGAGGGGGTAACAAAACCAAGTCTCCCGTGGATGAGAAGAAATACTACTTGCCTGCTTTCAGCTGGGGCATTGGTATTGTCCAATCTTTAGACTTGGGTCTGAATGCTAGAACCATATCTTATTTCCTGCCTCCACTTAACAATCTTCATATCTTTCAGATTCCCCTTCCTATTTGATTTAACTCTTCTTGTTGGAAGCTAGTTCAAATCTACTATTCTTGCATGCTAACACTGCCAGCTGTAGGACCAAAATGTACATTATAGGACCATATCCATTTGTTTAATTTAACTAAGACATTTCTGATTTAGTGTGGGAGCCAGAAAAGTTAGGCCATAAATCACTGCAATGGGCTTGGACACAGTCCACTTTGCTGAGCTCCCATCTATAAAGTGATAACAATAACTTGGGTTGGACACATGTAAGCACCCAGCAAAGAACCCGGTACATAACAAATATTCAAGCATCATCCTTATCTTATGAGACAGGAGTCCTTTAAGTTTATAAAAATCCATTCAGGCCAGTAGTTCTCAACCATGTGCATCTCCAAGATAACTGAAAATGCTATACAACTCATTAATAGTAGTTTTTCAATACCAGCAAGAAGGCAGGGAAATAGCTCTCCTACATTATATGAAAGAATCTCCAGGAAAAGAGTGTACATTGAAGAAAAAAAAGCCCAAAATCTCCCTGCTGATTCTGAACTACAGCTCACTCTTCCCACCCACCTTGGGAATCATGCTAGGCCATTAAACTGGCTTATTAAAGCATGCCACAGCAAAATTATCTTTAAATTATGTCTCTTGCCAAAAATAATTTTTAAAAGGGAAAAATATCATCCAGACGTGATGTCGTCTCCTCCCTCTCCCTCTCTAAACAATAGAGAGAAGCTAATTTACAGTTACACTTAAGGTTCTAATCATAACCCATCTCTAATACAACCATCATCGTAAGAATGTGTCTGCTATTTTAAGGCCATAATTATTTTTTTCATAGTACTATCATTTCTTTCCATTAGTTCAGTGTCACTGAACTACAACTTGGCCCAAAAAGAGTGAAAATACATGTAGTCAGAAGTTGACTGATAATAGAAGTATGCCTTTTTCCCCCCTTAATCTCCGATCCCAAAATGAAAGGGATAAGAGAAACCAGGAAACACAGCAAACGACAACTATTAATTTAGTGGTGGCATCATTTGCATAGTAATGCAGGAAATGCACTGCTGATTATTCCACTTGCTCTGTCATTAGAACCCTGAGAAGTGTTCAGAACCTAACTCTGTGTTCTACTGGTTAACACTTGATAACCAGGGCCTCTTCCGGGATGTCTATCTCCTCAGCACACTGTGACAAGCTTCACTCACTTCTAGACGAGCATTTGTTCACTTCGCAATGATTCATCTGAAACTCAAAGGGTAGAGAGAGCTCACATGCATCGTGGCTTTGCCCCTTTGTAGGTTGAGGCATCTTTATCTTTCTACCCTTTGGAACATGTGTCATAGAAATAGCAGGCCTGGCTCCAATCCAACGCTGAGACCCCCCCGTTTCGGAACTGGGCTACCTGATGATCTCAGATCCTACCATCAAGGGCATGAAATACATAGGATTTTTAGTCCAACTGAAATTCTGGAAGAGATGAGATGTCTAGGAGGAGATTGAGAATTCAAAGGGCTGGTGAGGAAAACCGGAGAGATTGCAAAGAAAGGGATAAACATTTTTGCTTTGGATTCATTCCGATTTCTGGATTAAACTGTGCCATTTTCCTGCACGAGCCATCTTTGCCAACTGGTCTGACACCTAGAAGTGCAGGACTGCACCTTCTCATTCCCTGCCTCCACGTATGACGCCTTCGAATCGTTCAGATTCTCCCTTCCCCTCTCTACCATTCGTCCCAGTGTCAGGGGTCATTCAAAGACCCAACCCGCAGGAAGCTGCCCTTGATCAAGGTCAGCCGCTTGCTCGCCTCCTAAGTTGGCAGCACTCATTTTTGTACACTTCAATTAGCAAATGTTCGTGGAAAACAGAAGCCATGATTAGCAATGGCGACATGGGAACAATTGAAACAGACAGGCTGGTGCTATCACCAGGTCTCCAGATTGGTTTTGGCTGGCTGAGCTAGGGGAAGAAGAGGAAGGATCCGAACTAAAACAGTGAAGTGCTTCACCCTGGGTGACTCTGTCAGTGTCTGAGTTCCTGCCTCTATCTCCTTATTGTGACTTTCCCAAGGTGAAGGTCTCTCATATATTGTACTTATGCATATACATATTTAATTTTTTCTCTTAGGGAAAGTCAACTATTCCATTTAGAATTCAGCAGAAGCAACAGTGGTCAACTACACTAGTTGAGGAGAAACTCCCAATGCTGAAGACCGTGGAGATGAATGTCCATGAGCATTCCTGCCTGGTACCTTTCTAAGAAGGGTTCGAAGATGGTTTTGAACCTAGAAGACTTTTGTCCTACTTGTTGCTGTCACTACAATCCTAATATCAGATAAGGTTCGAATCTATCTCCCTAAGGTTTATTGGTGCCACAATGGCAGCGAGAACTTTCTAAGGTGTGAGCTTAGGGGGAGGTACGGTTGAGGCACGGTTCATGGAAGATGTTGGGATAGTTCTCACGGAACCCTAGTTAATTCTCACAAGAGTGATGTCACGTAAGAGTGAGACCTACTGCTTCTCCCCCTCCCAGGAACCTGCCATGATGCTACGGGGACCACATCACAGCCCAGGAGAGCTGGCGTCAGGCTTTTTGGGTTTTCTACCTGCCAAACCATGAGCTAATTAACACTTTTTTTCTTTATAAATTACGCAGCCTTCTGTATTTTACTATTGCAATGGAAAATGAACTAATGTCCCCATTGAGGACTTGCATTTTATTCCTTTCCTTCCTCAAGGCCAACCTCCATCTCCAAGTAGGTGTTGCCTAGTAATTTTCCAGACTCACAACAGCTTGAAGACCGGGGGTGGGGTGGGGTGGGGGTTGGGGGGGGTGTTGGATCATTCCTTTCAAGGGAAGGAACCGGACCTCGCTGAGGTTCCATAAGAACTAGTATCATAGTCATTCAATCCTCCATCTTTTCTACAAAGGGCTTCTTCCAGTGAGAGGAACCTCACCGTCTAGCTTTGCTTTCTTCATTTGATGCAAACCCAAGGCATTTCCCCCAAGAAACCCCCGGTCCTGTCAGAGGTGATTCACAGTTGGTGAAAACAGATCTAGGTTGAGTGGTTAAGATACTCTTTTATGACATGTTTTCCATTCAGCTAGCCAGGGTATTATCTTCTCTGTAACTATGTTTTTTTGTTCCAGTGTTTGGCAAGGAAAATGACAAAAAGTGTGAGCTGCATGTAAGTTTCACACCAATCTCTGTGCCCAAAGCCCAGCTAAGATCCTCCAACATTTTATTTTATGTTAGACACAAGAAGCTAGTTGCACAGTCAAGACCTTGACCAAGTGGTCTGTTATGGAGTATGGGACAGCTGGGAGAACACAATTGGAAGACATGCCTGAGATCCAGCTGGCCAGCAAATCCTCTGAGATTTTCAGCACCTTAACACCATTGCATTTTTAACACTTCATCTTTATATAGGAAATTCTGCGGGCAGTCTGCTACCTACTTACAAGAGCAAAAAATCAAAATAGACCAATTCTTTTTGTTATAAAAGGTCTTTCAAATAAGATTCCAAAGACAAGACTCAGTCTTGATCTGAGATCGAGATTTAAACACAAACTCAGCAAAACAGCATGGAAATCAATCCATCATGTATGCTTGCAGGTTTCAATCAATATGCCAACAATAATAAAAATGTAGGTGTGGTCTTCAAAAGCCAACATTTCTTATATTAAATTCCCTCTAGCACTTTTCAAATTGAGTTGAATCAAAAAATAAGGCAGTTTGTATATTTCTGGAATTCTTTCCTTCAGAAACTTTTTTGGCTAGAGTAAAATGCATCCCATATGTGTAAGAACAAGTGCATTTCTATGAGCTGTGTATGTTCCTTTAACACCATTTTCCACACAATGAATGTTTCAAGGAACACTTTTCCGAGTTCCTCCTCCATTTCCTTCAGACAAGAAGTACTAGAGAATAAAAGGGTGAAAAATCCTAGGAGGAAATATTTCCTTGCTACTTATGAGCAGCTCGGCCCAAGAAAGGGATGGGAAACTCACTCATTTGCTTTCACTGCTCCAAATCCAGCTAAATCCTTCCCAACGCTTTTCATGACCTGATATCCAACTGTTATAACTGTAAGTGAAAAGGTACCCTCTCCACACCTGTAATCTAAGCTATTCAGGGGGCTGAGATCTGGAGGATCAAGATTTGAGGCCCACTTGAGCAGGAACAGCTTAAGACTCCATCTCCAAAATAACTAACAAAAAGCGGAGTGGAAAGCATGGCTCAACTGGTACAGCACCAGCCAAATAAGCAAGCTGAGCAAGTTCAAGGCCCTAAAGCGAAATCCTAGTATCAGAGGGGGGGGAAAAAGTAAACTCTGTCAAAATGAGACTCTGAGCTGGTCACCAGTGGCTCATGTCAGGAGGCTGAAATCTGAGGCTTGTGATTTGAAGCCAGCCAGGGCAGGAAAGTCTACGAGACTTAGTCACAATTATTCACCAAAACGCTGGCTTCAGTGGTAAAGTGCTAGCTGTGAGCCGCAGAACACACACACACACACACACACACACACACACAGGACAGACCACATTCTTAAATGACATCACTATCAGGAAGAATTCCTTGGAAAGGATTAAACAGATACAGCTCTATCTCTTAGCCCCATCTTGGGGGAAAATTGTCAACCCAGCTTAGATTCCAACACCAAATAAAGAACTGGGCATCTTGGGTGTGCTTGGCCATGGCGGGCCCCATAACCTAAAGCTGGGCTGAGTGGAGAGGAGGGTAGTTAAGAGAGAGTGGCTGGAGGGTCCGAGGCTCACATTTCAAGCAAGGGAAGCCTTAGGAGACTTCTGGAGGGGCTGATATCTGAGCCTGGAGATAAATCTGAAGCCCAAGGAGAGGAGAGAGAGGAAAAGCCCCAGGCCAAGGGCTCAGCAGAACAGCCAGGCACAGAGAATACAGGACCCTTCCTCAAAGTGCATGGGGGGGGAGGGGGCGTGGCTGCACCCAGGCTGCAGAGTGGGCGGGTCCTGGGCATGCACAGGAATCCCCCCACTTTGTAGAGTGTCCGGGGGTCACTACTCAGACACCAAGTTCCTGCGGTGCATTTTTAGTCACTTGAGTTGTGGTTCCGAGACTGGGGTGGGAAGAATCTGGGCATGGCTGTCTTGACTACCTATAGTCTGTGTGGGAGAGGAAGCCCTTGTGGTTTCCACAAGTAAGGGATAGTTCACTCCCCTAAATGACCCAGCCTCCCCCCCCCCCTTCCCGAAGCTGTGGGGAGGTTTCCCTGACCCCTGAGACCTGGGCCCTTCAACCAGAACAGGTGGTTTATGGAGCTGCCGCCAGGCTTGGGCGACTCCATCAGATGCAGAGCGCTGGCAATGGGCTGCCTGCTATTACAGTTTTAGGCTCCCATTTCCTTATCTGTTACAAATGTTAGGTGTTTACTTTTCAAATAGAATTGAGAAAGGAGAGCTAATATTGGAATGCCGAGAATTCCACAATAGGCAAGAAGATAATCAGATCTGTACCTCCTTCTGACCTGGGGGGGCGGGGCGGCGGGGGGGCCTTCCCCCCCCCATCCCTGACTGAAACTCTGTCACAAAGACATGTCAAAGCAAAATGAACCCTTTGTTTTCTACTTAATCTTCAGGGATGGTGCACTAGTGAAAAACATGAGCCAGCTACAGTAGGGTAACCTGTCGTGGCAGCATTTGGGAGGGTAAGGCAGGAAGATAGCAAGTTCAGGGCCTGCCAGAGCAACATACCAAGAACCTGTCTCGAAAATACCATTTTGAGGTACTATTATAGAAACATCTGTGAATTATGGTTATACTTTTTTTTGTTGTTGTTTCAGAGACAGGAACAAAACTCTGAGCATCTCAAACTTCTAAATCCTAAAAGGATCCGATTGGACCCCAGCACTCCCAGATCTAACTGGGATAAGAGACCTGTTACATCCTTCTGATGTGGAGTGTTGTTATTTTTTAACTTCTAAGGATTAAATGTAGGGAATAGCTTGATGTTAACCTCTTTATCTACTAAGATAGCAAAATCCAGAGTTAAGATGCTCCAATGCTTATTTTGACTAGCAGGAACCAACCAGCCTGTGTGTTTGCCTTCAAAGTTCTCAGATAACCCGAGAAGTTGACAAGAGACAGGGCCATAAATAAAGTGCCCCAAAGCAAACACACCCAATCTGGCTTTGCTGTGTTTCGCAGAATAATCCTGTTTCATGCTACATAGCAAAGGAGCTCTATCTAGTCCTTTCTAGTGTTGTCTGGTTTCCTGAAAACAAATTCCAGATAGGGGTCTCAGAATTTTTTTCCTCCTATACATTTCTCAAAAGATTTAAAGATTTGCAAAACAGACCATACCAGAGTAAAGTCTCACTTGTCCAAAAACCAGAGATAAGTAAGAAGTTCTCACTTGTCGAAAAAATCAGAGATAAATAAGAAATTATCTGAGCCAGCCATTAGTAACTTCCCTGAATCCTACCACTGTATATTTTGCTAGGGATATGAAATAACTTTAATCATAATGCCTACAAGAAATACTTCTGTATTTAATTTTGTAACATGTTGAGTGAAAGAAGCCAAACTGAAAAAGCTAAATATCACAATTTTTGCTAGGGTGTGAAATCTAAACCGAAAATGATGATAATGACAATACTAATGATCATTATTATAATGAAACAAGAGTATAAAAGGAGAATGACCTGAGGACATCAATAGAAGGGGAGGAGAAAAGATGGTTTGGGATGAGGATGATCAAAGTATGCTTCAGATAAACAGACACAGACAGTATAATGAAACCCACCAAATATTATTTTATAAAAGGAGAAGAGAGGTGAGAAGGAGGTTAAAGGAATGTAATAAAAGGTGGTAAGTCTGTTCAAAGTATACTGTAAGCATCTATGGAATTCTCACAATGAAAAAAACCACAAAATTCTATCACTTTATCACAGGTAAACCTGTGTAGGCTGAGCCACAGGAACCCCCTCGGCTTCTCGAAGCTGTGTGCTTCTGCGTAGAGACTCATATAGATTTCCCCATAGTCAGCTGACCTGAGTCAACCTAACACATTAATAGCATCCCAGATCTTTTCACTTTAGAGTGTCTACTTAGCACCCACAAAGTCCTGAGTTCAAACTCCAGTAGATCTTTTCATTTTAAAACAAGACTTGGAATGCACCAACCAACACACTCGCTATTACAACAAATATTTGTTGTTCTACAGCCTTCCAGAGTCAAAGAACCTTTCTTCTATCGAAACGATTACAATGTTCTTCCCAGAAACTGCTTTCCTGGCACTGTCAGCCCACGGTCTCCGGTAAAGCCAACCCCAGCTTTGCATCCCGAGGCCGTGGCCCCAGGCCCGTCAACCAGGAGCGTGCATGCTCCTCAGTGACCAGCTTGGAACAACTTGTATGGAGAGAAAGCTTGATCCTAGTCCCAAGCGAGCCCTGGTGGCCCTCTTGCCATCATGAGAGAAGAACGGAGCTCACAGTCTATACACAGAACTGGAAGCTGTCACGGAGAGAGGGACAGCTGAGAGTCTAGACTGGGCATGTGGGCAGGGGACCATCTCAGGGCTTCTCAGGTAGGCCCACCAAACGCTTTCCTTGTCATGAGGAAGCTAATTGAAGACACATTTTTGTGTGATTTGGGATAAAGGGAGTCCTAACTGACAAAACTGCAGTTAACAGTAGGAGCTACTAGTGACACGACATGGAATAATAAACACGACACTGGGGATACAACACTGGAAAAGATTCAATGACATTGCCAATCAGGACTCACTCTCCATCAGCAATAACTATCTCGGGGCAGCAGAACCCCCTCTCAGTGAGGCCGCATTTCTGAATAAATGGCAGTTCTGAAATTAAAAAAAGAAATCATTCACAGGAAGCTGTCAAGCCAGCGAACTGAGATAAAAAAGGAGCTCAAAGGAGATAAAATGAGGATACTAATAATTTATTATAGAACTAATGATACTGACACTATTTAAAATCAAATTACCATGGGGTTTCAATAACAAAAATAGTAGAATCATGGAAAAAAGTTTGTATTTGGGCTAACTTTGGACAAAATACATTATATATGATACATATATTCATATATATAATATATTTGTGTATATTATATAATATATATTAAATAGCTACTCAAACAGGTGCAGCAGAAATCAGGCAGAAGTAGAGGTGGCTCAGCCTCGGAAAGATGGAGAATATGATGGGTAAAATGTTTATATGCCTTTTTCCTGAAAGACATGACTAGCCTGTCCACGACATTCTAGGTGCTTCAAGGCAAGGAGGAAAATAACCCATGAAGTAAGTAGCTTAAAAGATAGGCAACCAGAACCTCTGATAATCGAGGGAGGAAATAACAGAAAAAAACGGAGTGGAGAGCCCTGAAATACGCAAATATATTTTCTTCAGATCTTTGGCTGACCTAGTCTGGACATGGATAGGAAAAGCCCAAGGGCCCTGACAGACTGAAATATCTGAGCAGAGATTTCAGCTGCCTGTCAGGGCAGTGAAGCTTGAATCTCAATCGCAACACAGCCCAGGGACCTGGTAAATAGCCCCGCCTCAAGCAGCTCCCTTCGGAACAAATGCCTGGTCCTTGAATTGAGGATTCTCCCTCAATCAGGCAGGGGGGAAACCAAAAAGGAACCCATCCCAATCAATTATAAAGCCAAGCCTTCACAGGTTCACAGTGATTATTTAGTAATATAACCCCTGGCTGGAAAAAAAATTCACTCTCTTCAAAGAAAGATAACAGAATCTAGGGTTCTATAATGTATCACTTGCGATGTTCAAGATCCAATTTTGAAAATGATATGAAAAGAAATAGAAAGTGTGGCCCATATTCAAGAGTCAAAGTAATCATAGCAACTGACCCAAAGGTGACATAAATATTGGAATCAGTGAAGAAAGACTTTAAGGCACCTAGAAAAAAATGTGTAAGAAAATTTTCAGATGTATTGTCACAATGAGAAGATGGAGAATCTTATCTGAGAAGTAAAACCAAATGAAAATTCTAGAACCATAAATACAATAGGTGATGAGAAAAATGACTGGAGATGAACAAAAAAAGTTAGTAAATTTATGATGAGTTAGTCAAAATGACCTGATCTGAAGAAGAGGTGGGGGATAAAGTCTAAAAAAATAAAGTACTTCAGAAATGGAGTGACTTCTAGAGAAGTAACAAGTATTCTGATATGCCCTTGTAACTGTCCAAGAAAAAAGAATAGAAAGAGTAGAGTAGAAAAACTATATGAGAGCCAGGTACCGTGGTGCATCTCTGTAATCCCAGAACTTGAATGCTGACTCAAGAGGGTGGTGCGTGCCAGGCCAGGCTGTGCTATGTAGCACATAGCAACATCATCCTATGAATGGAAAGGGAGAGGAAGGGAGGGAGGGAGGGAGAGAGAGAGAAAAGAAAAAGAAAAGAGAGGAAATAGAAAAGAAAAAGCATCATTTGAGAACATAAAAGCCAGATTTCCTTTAAATTACAAATATATATATATATATATATATATATATATATATATATATATATATATCAACAGACAGTCAAAATGAAGGGGAAGAAGGAAACCTGTCGATTCTACATCTAGAAAAACTGTCCTAAAATTAAGACAAACCAGTAACCTCAGAAAAATAAAAGGTGAGAAAACTTGGGAATTTTAGCAGACATTTTCGGCAGAAGTACTAAAGGAAGTCCTTAGGCCAACCGGAATGACAAATTCCGATCAGGAAGCTGTCTCTAACTGTCTATACAGGAGCGGCGACTTCGCTCAGAAGGGAGAGTAGGGGGTACGGGTCACAGGCTGGACTTGGGCTCACTGATGAAATCAAGCAGACAGTGCATCTTGGCTCCCTGGGCACCTGCTCTGCAGCGATGTTAATCTACAGATTCTGCAGTTGGGGGGGGTGGAGAGGGGGGTCTGCATAGGAGACACCTTGCACAGCCCTGCAATGGGCTGGTTCCTCTTTGAGCTCCCTTCCTCCTCAGCAAGTTGAGGGAACCGGATGGAGTGATGATAAATACCGTAATGTCTAGGAGAACACAACAAAGACTTCCTTTAGACCTTCTTATTCATTACGGTGTATCGTTCTTTTTTTAAACTTTTTGTTGGTCGTGGGGCTTGGACTCAGGATCTGGGTGCTCTCCGTGAACTCTTTTGCTCAAGGCTAGCGTTCCCCCACCACTTTGAGCCACAACCCCACTTCCAGTTTTCTGGCGGTTCATTGGAGATACAAGTCTCATGGACTTTCCCGCCCAGGCTGACTTTGAACTACTTTGATCCTCAGATCTCAGCCTCCTGAGTAGCTGGGATCACAGGTACGAGCCGTCAGTGCTCTGCTCATTGTGGTATATCATATCCACCAGGTTGGCAGAGACTGAATAATTGGGAAATCACATCTTAGTCTTGCTGGTGGGTAGATTAATTGCTACCGTTCCTTGGGATAGCTATTATAATAATGATAATGAAAATTATAATAAATTATAATGCATAGACCCACGAGTCCTTTCTGTAATCACTTCTAGGAGGTTCCCTGAACTATATTTGCACAAGGAAGGTTAACTACAGTGCTGTTTATTTTAACAGAAGGCCAGCTGTGACCCACACACCCTTTGATGAGATCTGGTGCACTTCACTTGACTACATGCAAACAAATGGAACACTCCACAGCCATTGAAAAGAATGAGGGGAATGAATGGTGCTATTTGAAAAGGATCTCCAAAGTAAAAACATTCCTAAGAGAAAAACATGATAAACTATCTAGTATGTCTCACATGAAGCATGGCTTCATGTAGTGTAGGGTGGTGTGAAGGTGTTTGTGTGTGTGTGTGTGTGCATGCGTGCGTGCTCATGTGTAAAACTTTTGGAAAGATTTGCTTTAAAAATAACTGTTTATATGGGAGAGGGAATTTGGGGAGGGATTTTTAAATTTTAGAGTCTTTTGTATTCTTGTATGTTTTGCTTTGTATACATGATTACTTTTTCACTGAAAAGTGATTTTCAAGCCAGGAGCTGGTGGCTCATGGCTCTAATCCTAGCTACTCAGGAGGCTGAGAGCTGAGGATCATGGTTTGAAGCCAGCCTGAGCAGGAAAGTTTGTGAGACTTTTATCTCCAATTAACCACCAGGAAACTGGAAGTAGAGGTGTGGCTCAAAGTGATAGAGCACTACCCTTGAGTGGAAGAGCTCAGGGACAGTGCCCAGGCCCTGACTCCAGCCCCACAACTGACCAAAAAAAAAATGAATAAATAAAGTGGCATTCAGTCTATTGCAGATCATGACAAAATAACAAAGAAATTATAGCACCTGTGTTCTATGAAGGAGTATACCTAGTAGTATGTGTGTATAATATATACCATTTTATATATGCATATTCAATGTGTATGTGCTGAATTTAAAAAGAAATTAAATATAGGAATGCAAATATTTAAATAAACAGCTGGGCTAATACATTTTCCAACTGGGGTGTGTTCATATACTATATTTTATTTTGTTTTTTTGTTGTTGTTTTGTTTTGTTTGTTTGTTTTTTGTTGTTATTTTTTTGGCCAGTCCTGGGCCTTGGGCTCAGGGCCTGAGCACTGTCCCTGGCTTCTTTTTTGCTCAAGGCTAGCACTCTGCCACTTGAGCCACAGCACCACTTCTGGCCATTTTTTATATATGTGGTGCTGGGGAATTGAACCCAGGGCTTCATATATACGAGGCAAGCACTCTTGCCACTAGGCCATATTCCCAGCCCCCATATACTATATTTTATATCTACATTGATACTTGGAGAATTTGTTAGTCCGGTGAGTTAAAAGCAGCAAGCTCATGAAATCCCAGCCATTGGGTCTGTCTCAGTTTGAGACTCAGCTGCTCTCTTCCGTAACTCCTGAACTCCTGAACACATTCAGCACCCATTCGTGTGTGTGTGTGTGTGTGTGTGTGTGTGTGTGTGTGTGTGTGTGTGTGTTTCCTGGGGCTCAAATTCAGGGCCCAGTGTTCTCACTTATCTATTTCACCCACGGCTGGTGCTCTACCACTTGAGCCACACCTCTATTTCTGACTTTAGGGTAGTTAATTGATCACAGTCTCCCAGCCTTTTCTCCCTAGCTGACTTCAGATCTCCATCTCCAGATCTCAGCCTCTGGTGTAGCTAGGATTACAGGCGTGAGCCGCTGGCACCCAGCTTTATAACCCATTCTCATCTGTAGCCAGACAAGCTGGCAGTCTCAAAGAGGCTGCCTTGTAAGCCCTATGAAAGGCAAATGGTCCAACGCTTGTTGGCCAATGCCCCAAACTCCGACATACACACGGAACAATAAAACAGCGCTGATTCGAGTGTGTTGAATATCCTCAAGTCCCAAGAGAGAGAAAAAAAGAGTCAAAAATAGTCAGGGCTTTGAAGCCCCATAGGAAAGAGCACTCTTTGGCATACTTGTTTTTGCAGTCTTCAATGAACAAAAAGCTTCACTGTTTCGACCACCGAGGGAATGGCCAAGTTTTTGGAAACACAGTCACACTTCTGGCTGACGTCAGGAGATTTTCCAACTGGGCTTTCATATGTGTGCAGCCGGGTGGTCTGCCCGGCCTCCCACAACCCATCCCGTGCCAACAGCTTTGTTTGTAAATCGAAGTAGAATAACAAAGCTTGTATACTCATCCAAAACGAGATGTCCCGACTTTTCGTGAAAGGGGAAACACAGAAGTGTATTCCAAGGTCTCCTCTGCTAAGAAGATGCTGTGCGTTTCGATGATGAGAAAGTCCCTGTAAACAAATGCCATCACACCTTTATGGAGAAGTCGAGCTGACTTGAAGTTCCTTCTATACAGAAACCCAAGATTGATTTATTTCCACTGGGCAGAATAAAACACACAGTGTTTTCCTGAGGATGACTGGACTTCATAAATTTGCCATTGGCGGGCCATGTGCGCCTTTGATCCTTGCTGCTGGGCCTCCTGGTCTGAGCTGGGAGCGTTTACTGCTGGCGGTGACACGTGTGTCTGTATCCATCCTCTGCATGTTGAACTTGGCCATTCTCATCAGAGAGAGAGACCAGACCACGCCAGCTCCTGAGGAAGGGCCTCCTTGCCATGGTGAGCTTTTTCTCTTTCAAATTGAAGCTCTTCAGACCCCCGCCCCCTCCCCCACCCCCAACCCAGACCACATGGCCCCAGACTGAAAAGCAGTCCAGCAACGATGTTGGTCTTTCTCCTAATGGTAAGGGTAGATTCTGCTGGTTGGCCTGATGGGGTCATTATTCCCTTTCTTTCACCCAGCCTTGTACTGCACTCCCTACAAAGAAGATCCTATCTGCCAAGAGACTGAAATACTGCTTGACAATCCAACCTATGTTATTTGCCAAGATACTAAGAATAATAAAGCGACTTGCCATGGAATGGCCTGGTGGGAACTTGGAATGAAAGAAACGAAGACCCCATCTTTCCCTTTGAGATGCTAATCATCTAGCATAGAAGAGAGACAACCCACCCACCACTGCTGCATACATGGAGATCTACCCTGTGGATTGTGAGCCCTGAGCAACCAGGTCAGGACAGGGACAGCCCAACTGGGAGTACTTCCTAGGGAGGTGGCAACTGAGCTGGGCCTTAGCAGGTGGCACGGGAGTATAGCCAGGAGAAGAGAGAAGGGAGGTACCTGCGGAGGAAAGAGCAGCAATGAGTAAGAGGAACAGGAACCACACATGAGTTATTTGCAAGGCGCAATGGGAGGCCAAAGATGGAAGCAAGGGATAATGGGTGTGTGCTGGGTGTCTGTGGTTCATGCTTGTCATCCTAGCTACATAGGAGATCTGAGGATCGTGGTTCAAAGCAAGCCTGGACAAGAAAGTCTGTGAGACTCTTATCTCCAATTAACCAGAAAACAAGGAAGTGGCGCTGCATCGCAAAGTGGAAGGGGAACACTAGCCTTGAGCAAAAGAGCTCAGGGGCAGCGCCTAGGCCCAGAGGTCAAGCCCCATACTGGCAAAAAAAAAAAAAAAAAAAAAAAAGGCAGGGGAGAGTAGAGGAGGAGAGAAGGAGTGCACTGGGCAGCATGTGCTGAGTAGCGAGGATTCCAGTCATGAGACACTAGCGCCAGCTTCTTCCATTATCATGTTACGTTTATGTCAGAATTTTCACCATGGTTTAATATTGATACATTCGTTATTTTTCTGGAACCCACACGTGTTTGCTCTCTCGGTGGCCGCTGGAAGCATGACTGTGACCACTCAGAATGACACACACTTGTGCCTGAGACTGGTTTTTTTTTTTTTTCTGTTGTTGTTTTGTTGGTTATGGGGCTTGAACTCTGGGCCTGGGCGCTGTCCCTGAGCTCTTCAGCGCAAAGCTAGTGCTCTGCCCGTTGAGCTACAGCACCACTTTTTCTGAGTGGTTTATTGGAGATAAGAGT
This sequence comes from Perognathus longimembris pacificus, assembly GCF_023159225.1. Lineage (NCBI taxonomy): Eukaryota > Metazoa > Chordata > Mammalia > Rodentia > Heteromyidae > Perognathus > Perognathus longimembris. Next base: position 8,213,673 of record NC_063162.1, on the reverse strand, counting down.
CTCACGACTTTTCTGCCCAGGCTGGCTCTGAACCTTGATCCTTAGATCTCAGTCTCCTAAGTAGCTAGGATTACAGGCGTGAGCCACCAGTGCCCAGTGAGACTGGTTTTAAACCCTCCTAGAGAGAAGTTTCACTTTTAACTATCGCAAAACCAAATCTTCAAGGCTAGGCTTCAATGCGGCCAGAACTGTGATTGGCATGCTATCTTCTGACATAGAATTTAGCAATGAATATCTAGAACTTGGAAATTTCTCAGATCGTGGGCCTCCGTAATTCCCCTTGGAATAATCATATTAAGGAAATGATAAAATTTACAGATAAATATTTATCTGTTCATCATGGTGTCATGTATACATTTTTTAAGGCAACAATCTAAATGCTGAGCAAGAGGGGAACAGTTGAGTGGTTTATGTTGGATTGGTATTGTAAACTACAATGCAGTGTTTATAAACCTTATTTTTGATGAATATTTAAGATTATAGGCAAATGCTCACAATACAATATGGAATAATCTAAAATTAGAGGCAGTGGATATTTATAGAGTTTATTTCCAGATGTGCATCAACTATACATGCATGGACAAAAGACTGAGAGAATCAACATCCAGTGCTAGCAGAGATTATTGCTAGGAAATAAGGGCTATTTTGGCTATTTCTATTTCTATATATATATATATATATATATACTTCTTTTGTATTTTCCAAAAAATTCTATGGTGCTTTGCTTTCATGTTTAAAACAATAAATAAGTGATATTGCTTTTTAAGTGGGGGCTTTTTTATCTAGAGTTATTCATGAGTGGGGAGAATTATTTAGAGTAATATTTAGAGTATTCCACCAGTCCATTTAAAACTCTTCTCAAGAGTGGGGTGTTGGGCTGGGGATATAGCCTAGTGGCAAGAGTGCCTGCCTCGGATACAGGAGGCCCTAGGTTCGATTCCCCAGCACCACATATACAGAAAACGGCCAGAAGCGGCGCTGTGGTTCAAGTGGCAGAGTGCTAGCCTTGAGCGGGAAGAAGCCAGGGACAGTGCTCAGGCCCTGAGTCCAAGGCCCAGGACTGGCCAAAAATAAAAAAAAAAAAAAAAAAAAAAAAAAAAAAAAAAAAAGAGTGGGGTGTTAATGGCTCATACCTATAAGTCTAGCTACTCAGGAGGTTGAGAACAAATGGGAGGGTTGGGTTTTGAGGCCAGCCTGGGGACGAAAAGTTCATGAGACCCTTTTTCAACCCATAGCTGGACACCACAGTGCACATCTGTGTGCTAAGCTCTGTGGCAGAAAAGACCGTGAGAGCCCGTGCAGTGGTACACAACTGTAGAAGCCTGATACAGGAGAATGGCAGTCCATCCACATATTCTGGCTGGAAGTGGGACCCTGTCTTAAAAATTACCAGAGCAACTGAACCACGATGGGTCACACCTGTAATGCCATTTACTCGGGAGGCTGAGATCTAAGGTCTGCTGTTCAAAGCAAATTCAAGAAACTCCTATCGCCAATTAATCAGCAAAAAGCCAGAAGTGGAAGTGTGGTTCAAGTGGCAGAGTGTCAGCCTTGCATAAGAAGTCAAGTGAGAGAGAAAGGCCTTGAATTCAAGTCCCAGTACCTGTTTTCTCTCTCTCTCTCTCTCTCTCTCCCTCTCATCTGTCTGTCTCTCTAGTGTTCACGCACACACACTAACAATAGGACTAGGAATATGACTCAAGTGGTAGAGTGCTTGGCTATCAAGCCCAAGGCCCTAAGTTCAAACTTCAGCCTTGTCAAAACATATTCAATGCAACACAGAGCATTGCTCAGTAGTACAGCACCTGGGTAGTAATCGAGAGACCTCTTCTCCCGGCAAGATTCCCTACATTCAAACACTCCATGCTATTAGGGTGGATCTTCTAGCCACGCCAAGCAGGTTTACCCCAGCTTTGATGTAGCAAATTAGAAAAGACTAAACGAGACAAAGGAAAGCCGAACAATGAACTCTACACCAGGGTCTGGGGAGGTGGGAACAGTATGGAGCTGGGTGGCCTTAGTACTTCTGTCTCGTCCAGGGAAGTCTGGAAGAATCCACAGGCACCGAAAGAAGTGGTGAGGTGTGCAGAAATGGCCCATGCTTAGTGACACAAAATCCCAGGCCTCCAGCGGCGCCCCCCCCCCCCCCCGCAGCCCAGCCCAGCGCCCGGCAGGACTGGCACCCCAGGGGGGCGGAGGGGCGCCATACGCTTCCACACCGTGCGCCTCCCGGCTTGGCCCTGCTTAGAAGACAGCGAGGATGCAGCGGAGGCTCACCTCCTGCCTCCTTCAGACTCTTCCTAGACGGCCCTTCCTCCACTGAGGCCCGGCGTGGGAAACCTGACAGCTTCCCCCAGCACACAGCCTTTGCTCCGTTCCTTCACCAGGCCACCTGCAGACTGCAGAACCCACACGAAACACCTCGAAACGGGCTGCTGATCCCACATCGATTTCTCGTGAGTCACACAGTGTGTTTGGGATTCCCCCCTCCCCCCCCAAAAAATCATCCCAGCACCCCATCTCTTCTGGGCATCTCACCTCACTTCCTCTCCCGGCCCCTCTCCACACGTCATTTTATGGAGGAGGGGAGTCACTGTGCCCCACACAGAGGAGAGGTGGGGTGTACCTTTTGCTTCCTCCCCTTTCCTCCCCTTCAGTGCCAGCTTCCCAAGAGTCTCCGGGATGTAGCGCGCTCTCAGCACAGGGCACACTCACTGCAGAAACGTCCAAGACGGAAGACGACACGTGCACTCACACTCACGCACAGGCTCGCACTGACTGGCGATGGCGATCTTTCCTAGGCTCTAGCCACACAGCCAGGTGACCCAGAGTCGTGACCTGGTGCTAAGTGCTTGGCAGTCGCTTGGGGGGTCTCTTTGAGGCTCTTGAAGTGTGCCCCACATCAGGGAGGGTCTCTCTCTCTCTCTCTCTCTCTCTCTCTCTGTGCATTCAGCCTGGGCTATCTATACTGAGGTTTTCTACAGCTGGAGAACAAATTTCCTCTTTGTACTTAGGCATGAGAGTGTCTGAAAATTGAGGCGTTAAAATAGTGACTCCTGGTAGCCCCACCTTGGCCAGAACTCTGTGCAGCCTCTCATGCCCTGTGAGACTCCACCACAGCCACAGGAGAGAGCTGGTTAGATATCGTGAAGGGCAAAGGTCCCCAGGCCACTCACTGTGCAAGTCCTGCCTGGAAGCTGAGGCCCGGACTGCCTGGGGCCCTGGCGTCCAGGAGCCGCTGTCGCTGCGAAGCTCTGAAGTCTGGAGCTGGGCTGCGTGCCTCCCTCTCAAACAGACACCATGTGGGGTTTAGGTTTCCCTCGGCTGGCTGGCTGTCTTAAAGGCGGGTGGGGACCCAGGGATCCCCCAGGCTCTTCCCCTCACGCCCTCCATAGCTCCTGACTGCTTCCTGGAGAGGCTTGAAGACTCCTCTTTGAATCACAGCAACCCACCCAGCAGGAGCACAAGCTTTCGGTGTCCTGGGAGCACCATCCCTCCAGCAGCCATCCCGGCGGATCCCATCCCATTCAAACACAAACCACAAATCGGTAGTGGAGGACTGAACGAACCGGTGAAGTCCAACACGATACCTAAGCGGGCTTCGCAACCCTTCTCTGACCTCTGAAAAACGGAGGTCAACCCATCACACACACAGCTCTTAGTCTTCATCCTCTTAGAAGCTTCTCCACTCGCACACATGGTATCTGGGGTAGGTAAATTCTCTGTGCTGGGAAATGGTTTGTCTGTAGTGGAAGCCGGCGGTAGCCCTGAGCCTACCCTCTGCATGCTGGCATCCCCCACCCTACAGTGTGATAACCGGAAGTGTCCCCTCATGTTGTCTAGGGTCCCTGAGGCTCAAACTCGTCCGTAGACCTAGAGGTGTGGTAGACAACATCGTTTCTAACACTTTTGGAGTCAGGGGATATCAGAAGTTGAGTAAGAAAGTTTCCCTCGTGCGATGTATTTCCTGGATTAAGCAGATGGGGGAGTTTAAGTGGTTGGGGAAGAGCCCACGAGTTCATTTGAATGAGAAGTTGTGAGAGTTTGAGACAGTCGAGTAAGATTGCCCGACCCCTTCATCTCATCTTCCTGTCTTCTGGGGGATGTTCTGGTGATTGGTAAGGATGGCTGGAGAGATCCTACCATTCCGGGCCATCTTGCCTTCTCCATCAGTGCCCTTCTGGCCAGCCTCCCCCATCTTTTCAGAGAAGGAATCAAAGGGGAGAATGCTTCCATCAGGAGTCAGATGGGTTACAGAAGCACTTCGGCAGTGATGGCTCGGCCCTGTTCCTGGGCCCCCGGCACGCATCACTCCCAGAGCATCTTGCACTGGGCTCCTAGGCCTTCCTCTCTCTCCCCGGACCATGGGCTTCCTGAGAACAAGAGCTGCATCGTATTTATTCACTGCATTACTCCCTGGGCTCAGCACAAACCCTGGTCCAGGAGCTGGCACGAGTGTCGATAATGAACACACATCACAACAGGCTGACTCAATGCTGACCAGATCCTTTCCTCTTTGCCTTCTGCTTCAACTGTCCCCAGCGCACCAGCTTTCCATGGGTACAGCTACGGAGAGACAGGTGCAAGGAGGAAAGGGTGTGTGTGCATGCGTGTGTGTGTGTGTGTGTGTGTGTGTGTGTGTGTGTGTCTGTGTTCATTTCAAGGAGTCGAAGCATTTAATACATTCAGCCACTTGCTGCTAGGCTGCAATTTTATGATCTTACGTTAGGGGGAATTTCATCGTTACCTTTCCACGTAGTTAACATGTATTCCAATCGGTCTCACCCCTTCTATCACTCTCCCGGTCCCTCTTGCCCCTTGCTCAAAACAAGTTCAGCATGTTTCATTGTCCTATTTCCGTCGTTACCATCTTATTTCAACCTGATTCAACTCCTTCATCCTCCCAAGGAGAGCAGTTCTGAGGGGCGCCTGGTGCTTCCTCCAAGCGCTCTCGCGCGGGCCCCAAGGCAACGGGAGGGGAGATAGCATCTGACCCCCACGGGCCTCCGATGGGAGAGTCAGTCACCTGGAGGTCACCATAGTCCAGCACACACACTGATTGCCTCTTCCTCCATTTGTCCATCAGATGTGTATCTGGTGTTCCGGGATCACCAATGCTTTGAATTCATGTTCAGCCTGGGATGTGGGGTTCTCGGTGATGGGCCAGATAAAGCTCAATCAATCTCTTTTCTGGGAAACGGGCATAATCTGGTTCCTACCCCTTAAGGTGCCGGGGGCTTTTTTTTTTTTTTTGGCCAGTCCTGGGCCTTGAACTCAGGGCCTGAGCACTGTCCCTGGCTTCTTCCCGCTCAAGGCTAGCACTCTGCCACTTGAGCCACAGCGCCGCTTCTGGCCATTTTCTGTATATGTGGTGCTGGGGAATCGAACCTAGGGCCTCGTGTATCCGAGGCAGGCACTCTTGCCACTAGGCTATATCCCCAGCCCGCCGGGGGCTTTTGAATGAGATGTTGTATGTGGAGAGATTAGCACTTGGGGCCATTGGCCAGCATTGGGTCGATCTATGTGCCATGTGTCATTGTTAACAACCTGGCCAGCTTCTGGGCCAGCGTCTGTTCAGATCTGAGTCCTTATCCTCCAGGACTCTGAGCCATTCCAAGAGAGGGGTCACAAAAACAAACGAGGCTCATGCAAGCCGATGGTTGGTAAACGCAGGGAATGGCACTATGGAAATGGGCCAGTGCAGCTAACTGGGGCTTGCTTCATGTCTCCTTCCTCTCAAAAGCTTGTTCTAAACGCACACTATCCTCTGGGAGATCTCAGGAATGTGGCCATGATCCCGGGAGTTCGGGGGACTCGAGGAGCTGGGGGTATTTATCTCCCCCAACATCCATCGGCGATACTTACCCAGCATGCCAGCTGCCCTGCCAGGGGCAAACACACCCCTGCTACAGAAAGCCATCAGTGACTCGCAGAACAAGCCATGAGCCGTCTCGTGAGGAGATAGAAAGCCGGTGGCAGAGGCCTAATGCTGGGATCTGAACCACTTATGTCCTCATCTGAATAAAATGTCCCTTGTCCCGGGAAGAATTGTCAGGTGGGTCAGCAGGGCACATACGCTTGCTGTCACCAGTTCTAGCCTTCACACCCTCCCTTGAACGACAGGCCACCGGTCTCTGCAGATGTGGTCCCCATTCGCTTGCCTCCCAGGGACATCTATACTCTCACAAGGCTCCCGAAAGACAGAAAACTCCTCAGGAGATCTTCAGGTGTGACAATGCCATTTACAGAACAGATATTTCAGGCTAATGAGGCGCATTTCTCTCTCTTCTCTCTCTCTCTCTGTTTCAACACACACACACACACACACACACACACGCAAGCACGCACACACGCACGCATGGTCAATAATTTCAGCTCATTCTTTTTCCCCCAAAGGAAAGTCCTCAATAGGTATAGCAAGTGTCGGGTCTGGAGGATGACCATTTGCCTTCGCGAAATAAGTGAGACCACAGTGTTCTCAGCGGTGCACACACGCCGCCGGGTCTGCCAGAGAACGAGGCCATGCCACTTAGCCTCATCCTCTCTGGGTCCCCACGTTGCCCCCTCCTGGGGACAGCTCCTTCGAGGTGACCATGACCATGGAGAGATTTTGGATCCGGCTCTCGTTTACATCCCGTGACCTCTGACACACTCTACCCGCCCTCTGGGTGGGGACGGGGTGAGGGCGGAAGGCGCCATTCCACCTCTAAGCGCCAAGCGCGCCTGGGAAGCAGAGCCTGGTGGTGAGGACAGGACTGTGGTGTGGAGAACTTCCAATTGCTGGGCTTTGGAGGGGCTGGTAGGTCTGGACATGGGATGGGGGTACGGAGGCAGGGGGCGGGGGCCAGGTGCACCACCAATAGATCCTCATTGGGAAGGGCTGCAGTGGAAACAGGGAAATAAGAGTACAAAGAGGGGATAGATAACAGAGGTTTCAGGGTTCTACTCCCAGCTCCTCTGTCCCAAAGACATGGCAGTGTTCAGTGACCCCCCCCACCCTATTCCCTTCCCTGCTTATGTCCCAGATTACCAAGACACAATGCCTCTTTCACTCAGCGCTCCCCAAACACCGCTTTTGTTCAGCTACAGTTTTACAAAACAAAATACAATTTCTCCATTGTAAATAAATCCCTAGACTCTAAATGCTCCCTGATCCAAGAAAACACAGGAACATGTTTTATCAGCTCCATGTATTTTTCCAAACAAGGGACATTGTTTCACCACAGAAACACTATTTTAAGAATCCCTTAGACGGTAAAGCCTAGACAGCACTCTTGTGGTGTGAAAATGAAGGTGTCACACAGGTGAGACATGATGGTGAGAGGAATTGGGGGTGGAGTGTGTGTGTGTGTGGTGGGGGGGGGGGTTATTTGTCCATCTTCTCAGCCCATTATTGCCCAAGGATCTTAAAGCATGACTTGTGTACCGGGGCCAAATTGGAAAGGCCAGAGGAGCCAGGCTGCCCTGGCTGATAAAGGAAGGACAGCCAGCCCAGAGAGGCAGGCAGGGGACCCGCTCAGGCACTGACGGGTCCCAGGGCAGGGAGACAGGCATCAGGAGCCAGGATCAGAGGGTGCTGGTCACGGGGACAGCAGTGAACCGGCATGGGACAGAGTGACTTGCAGCGAGAGCAGCAGGGGGAGATGTGGTTGGATAACTCACAACTTTCCTCGGCTCCCTCTCCCAGCATACTGCTGGGTACCTCTGAGAGTAGTCCAGGGTGCCGGGGGGCTGGGGGTACTCACCCCAGCACCCTTCCATGCTACTCACGCAGCAATCCAGCCTGCCCTGGGAAGGGGACAGGAACACCCAGCCACACATAGTGCTGGAAGGGTCTAGGAGGCTCATTATTCTAGGGTGCAGCCATTAACCAGCCAGGGCTGGGGACTATGGGGCTATGGCTAGCATCTGCTAGGATCCCAAACACCCGTGGACTGTGCCAAATGCAGTGCTCCTTCCCATATGTCAAAGCTTTGACACTACTGGCATTTGTGTTCTTCCCTTGGCCTCACGCATATTGGGCAAGCTCACAAGCACCAGAGCCACACCCCTCACCCTTCTCTTTCGTGTTTTGTTCCCTGAGTTGGGCGCCTCCCTCAATTGCCTCAGTGACCTTGAATTCTCAGATCCTCCTACCTAAACCTCCCATTAGCTAGGCCCCATTTATCAATGATTCCCGTTAGGACCTATTCTGAGATAGGACCCACACCTCACTTCCTTGTAGATTGTCCCCAGCACAGAACCACAGTCTCGCAGTTCCTGAGCCCACCTCACAGAAGCAGAACCAGGAGGTAGGCCTCATGGTCTTGCTCCCCACCCCCCACACTTGTGTCCCCCCAGTCAACATCCGCTCAAACCCCGCGGCCCCTCAAGAGGCTGGCTGAAGTTCCCATGCTCTCCCTGGGCTGGAAATCATCCACTGCTCAGGTTCAAGGGCACAGTATTGAGAGTGGGACCTGGACCATTGAAACCCTGCATCTTAGGAGGAAGAGGAAGGAGCCACAGAGCCAGTGATACTTCCTAGGAGGAGTGCCTAACTCGCAGAACACCTGCGATGCGACACACACACACACACACACACACACACACACACACACACGCACGCTCACGTCAGACTCCCCCTTCTGCCGTCTGCCCTCCATCAGGATCTGACTTCCCAGCCCTTCCACCCAGGGCTTCTGTTCCGCGGCTTGGTGTGAATGGGGCTAGCCCCCGCTTTGGCTGTCGCTGGGGACCGTGGGTGTTGGGAAGGGGGATGGGGGTTGACAGCTGTGTGTCTGTCTGCCTCATGTCCTGCAGCATCCTGGGCTTGTGTCTGTGGCTACATGCCTCCATCCTCTCACCTAAACACACTTCAAGAAGTGGCGCTGCCCACCCGAGCCAGGCCACCCAACTCCTTCCCTCGCCCCCCAGGGCTCCGGTGGCAGTGGGCTTGTTGCTAGGCAGCTTTAAGTCAAATGGAACCTTGAGACTGTTTTGCTGGGCATTCTGCTGAGCCTGGAATTCCTGCTACACAGGGCTGAAGAAGTGAGACTAAAGGGTGAACCCCACAGCAAGGTCTGAACCCCAAATCAAGGTCTGATTAAGCCCTGGATTGTCCGCTTCAAAACAAAACCAGGGCTCGCTCCTGTAATTCCAGCTACTCAGGAGGCTGGGATCAGAGGATTGCCGTTAGAAACCAGCCAGGGCAGGAAAGTCCGTGAAACTCTTATCTCCAATTAACCAGCAAAAAGTTGGAAGTGGAGCTGTGGCTCAAGTGATAGAGTGCCTTCCTTGAGGGAAAAAGCTCAGGGACAGATGCCCAGTACTGGAACAAAAAACAAAATAATACAAAACAACTACCCTTAGCAATGCTGGTGATTAGCAAGGAGACAGTGAACCGCCTGAGGATAACGAGTAACCCAATCTAAGATGGGGTACGATGCAGCAGGGGGCCCCGGCTGTCTTTGTCCCCAGCCCACCCAGTAAGGGGAACTCACCCACAAGACTTAAAGACAAGGAGCATAACCAAGCTTTCACGTCTCATGCACCTGTAACTCCTGCCTGGAGTCCAACGGGACAGAGCCTCAGGCTCCCACGCAAGCCGAGAACCTGCCCAGCCTCACGGGAGGCCTGCCAGGAGGTGGCTGGGCAGGAGGGTGGACTAGGCCTCCAGCGACCTGCTCTATAGTCCCTGCCATGCCAAAGTGCCCCATTGGGGAGCACTGTCAAGCAGTCGCATGAGGGACTTCAAGGTGGAAAAATGCAGCTCTGAAGACAAATTGATAGGCGTCAGGAGATTCCTGAGCAGCCAGGGCTCCAGCAGGCAGGCAATACAGCTTCTCTGGGCCATCTCACTGGCCTGGCCCACTCCTGGTCCCTCCTGCAGGGCTGAGGGGAAGGTGGGGAAGTTTGAGTTTTTAAGCTTGTTTTTGTTCCAGTCCTGGGGCTTGAACTCGGGGCCTGTATGATGGTCCTGAGATTATTTTTCACAAGGTTAATGCTCTACCACTTGACCCACAGCACCACTGCTGGCTTTTTTCTGAGTAGCTTAGCGGAGAGAAGAGTCTCACAAACTTTCCTGCCCAGGCTGGCTTTGAACCACAATCCTTAGATCTTAGCCTACTGAGTAGCTAGTATTATAAGTATAAGCCACCTGTGCCTAGCTTCCCTGAGCTCTTTTTCTCAAGACTAGTGCTCTACTACTTGAGCCAGAGCTCTGCTCTGGTTTTTTTTGGTAGATAAGAGTTACAGACTTTCCTGCCCAGGCTGGCTTTGAACCACAATCCTTAGATCTCAGCCTCCTGAGGAGCTAGGATTACAGGTGTGAGCCCAGCGAGGGAAGGTATTTTTGTGGAGCTTTGGGATGTTTCTCCAACTACCTTGCAGGCTGAGGTTGGTGCCTGACTCTAGACCTTGGTTGTGACTGACACAGAGTTTTACTAACACGTCGTGACCCACCAAACCCATTCTGGCTGTGTGTGTTGGAAGGCAGAGAGAGGACGAAGAAAGGCACAGATACTAACAGGCGAGTCAGAATGCCCTGCCCATCTCTCTGAAGTGATTCCAGCCATTGCCCATGAAAATAAAAAGAGCAAGAAGCATCTGAGAAGAAGGCCTGGGATGTGGGGAGCGTCAGAAAAGCCCATCGGGGGAACAGAAACAATTGCAGCAACTCTTCAAGTAGAACAATTCTTGTATTATTCTGAGGTGATCCAAATTCTTGAGAATCTGGGCGAATTTCAGAGAGAATTAATGCTGCTGTTTATCCAGCATGTTGAAATGCTCCATGAGACGTGGAGTAAGTTTTAAGAAGCTATGTTTCATTCTGATACAAAGGGGGCTGGGGGGGGGCGGTGGTTCACGTGAATCTGGGTAAGTAGAAAGCAGGTTACGGCGGTCATTTTCAGTGGCTAAAGCAGAGAACGGCAAAGGCACGAGGGCTACCAATTGGATCTCAGCACAAACCAGCGCCGCCTTAAGCCGCATGGCAAGAAAGCAAACGAGTTCATTGTCAAGCACGGTGTTCTCCTAGGGCCTGGGAAACGGGGGAGAGAGATAGCTCGCATGTGCGGTTACTCAACACATCTTTAAAACTGAAAATACTCGTTCCCATGCGGAGAAGTTTAGCACTTGGAAAGGCCACCTAGCAGGCGGTGGCCCTCTGCTGCTCTCCGTCGGGTAAATCCCCAGCGCCCACAGCAACTCGATGCCAAACACTAGTCAGTGAAGACATCGTTAGGGATGGGGTTTGGATGGGGGGGGGGGGGAGGCGGGCAGGAGTTCATCCCTGCTATTTTTATCCAGAACACTCCCCTTCCTTTCTGTTCTCTGGATTGATCTCCTCCCAGAAACCTCACCTCGTCTGCCCCCACCCCCACCCCACCCCCGCACCCACACCGAAATGCCATCTGGCCTTCCACGAGCTGCTTTCTCCAGCTCTAATTGCGGAGTGGCCCCGAATGCACTGACGTTTCCAAATAAACACTGTAGGGGAAGGTTGTCCAGAGTCGGTGCGCAAACAGCAGCCTGTGCGGCCAAGAGGAGCTCCACCATGTGCGAACAAAGCGTCTCTCCCAATAGGCCCGGCAAAGGATGGCGAGGACTCGAGGGTCCTGGCCTATGAACATGAATTCAAATGGCCAGGAAGCGAGATTGGGTCGACCCCATCCCTTGGCCTGGGCCTGGCTGGCTGGGAACCACACTTACAAGGTGGAAATGGCCATCTATCTCACTTGCCTCCCAGCGAAGGCTGAGGCATGACGGGCTTCGCTTGCCCAAGGCTGATGTTTAGGCAACTCCAGCAAGGAGCCAAGCTAGCCATCCTCGGACCGCCAGGGAAGGGGCAGAATAAACCCTCTGGCCTCTCAGAGGCGTGCGCATTCCAGGTGCTGCAGCCAGGTCCCAAAGAAAACGGATTCTAAACTCGGAGAGAAATAGGCCTAGCCATGGAAAGATGGCAAGAAACCCAGAAGAAATGAAAAAAAAAAAAAGTGCACTTGAAGTGGAAATTTTACCACTACCAAATTCAGCCAAATTTGGGATTTGGGCGAATTGGTAAAAGAGGTTTCCAAAATGAAAGGATGTCTACAAGTTGTTTGTTTTAAAGGACGTAACATATAATAGGGATGAAATCATCCTCCCACTTGAATGAGTTATTTCTTTCCCAGCAGTCCTCTTTCCAGGCCCTAGTAATTCAGCTGTTAATGGGCAGAGGAGAAGTCATGGGCTAGGTAATGGGTACCCCCAGAGCTGAAGTCATTTAATTAGCACCATAAATGAGAGCAGCCCAGGTGCTCAGGCATCATTAGCAGTGCCCAAAACACCTCCCACATTGGCCAGCAATTATAAAGATGGGGAGTTAAGTGACCTTGGAGAAGAATCCACCCTAGCCAAGGACATGATGGGGCCCAAGGTCTGGTTCTCCAACAGCCTGAGCAATGCCAGAGCCCCTGAAACTTTAGGGAGTCACCCGAGTTGAAGAAGAGGCAGAGACTTAGGCCATAGAACCGGGTGGTCCATTATGAGATAATGCTCACTGCACAGTAAGCGACCACCCCACCCCCAGGCCTGGAGGCCCGGTTGCCTAGGTTGGAATCCTACTTTGAAGCAAGTTCCTAAGACCTTGGTGTCTCTCCATTTTCTCCTCCGCAAATAAGGCTAACAATCACATCTGTCCGAAATGTACATGGGCTAGTGGGAGACACGTCCTTAGAAGAGCAAGTGACACGTGGGAAGCTTTACTACGTGTTGATTTTTCTTCTTTCTATATAACTTTTAATTGTTTCTACGATCGTATAAATCTCATTTCATGTTTACGCCAATCAATCAACCCTGATTGCTCACAGGAATAAATGGAATGAGATGCAGAGTAGGAGCAATAGCGATGGTAATAACTACTATGGCTTCTACTTCACGCATAGCATGTGCCACATTCTCCACTGAGATAAATGTATTATCAGGGATATGGCCCACAAACCAAGTCCAGTTGCTTTCTGTTTTAGTTAATAAAGTTTTGTTCTGCTTTGCTTTGTTTCTGCCAGTACTAGTGCTTAATCTTAGGGCTTCAAGCTCTTAACTTGGTCTTTCCTGCTCAAAGATGTCATTCTACCACTTGAGCCATACTTCCACTTCCAGCTTTTGTCTGGCTAGTTGGAGATGAGTCTCATGGATTTGTCTGCCCAGGGTTGGCTTTGAACCTCGATCCTCAGATCTCAGTCAATAAAGTCTTATTGGAACATACCACCCACATCTGTTACATATAGTCTTTGGCTCCTTTTGGCTACAATGGCAGAGTTGAGTGGTTAAGACAAAGACAAGATTAAAAAGGAGAAACCTAAAGTAGCCACTATCTGGTACTCTACAGAAAATACTTGTCATCAGGGACCCAAAATATGTTCTGTGTGCGACCATCCTGTCCCCAGGTTGGAGACTATCGGGATGCAGTGGGTGGGTCGTTACTGAGAAGGACCATCAAGGTCAAGTTGTCCTTGGCAGTGATGCTCTGAGATGTACTTTTCCCCCTCACACAGAGGCGGCTTTGTGTGTGGCAGGACGATGGCAGAAACACATAACCTGTCTGGGCTGTCCCCTGGCTTAGGTGGGTTTTCAAAGCTCTGAACTACCCATCGGTGATAGGTGGTAAATGGCGTGGTAATGACACAGCCATCTGTCAGTGCTCACACGGGTTCAGAAAGTGGAGGGTATTGGTTCCACATGCGCGAGGCGGTTAAGAAGCCTCCTTGTTGGAAAAGGGCCCTGGGTGTCCCAGTCTTTGAATGAAAGTGAGTCGCACGGCATGCTGGGTAGGGAAGCGGGAACATGGCCACCTGACAGCTGCGTGTGTTTGGGCCAGCCGGAACTCTCCTGTCTCAGTGGCGCTCCAGTGCCGCTCTTTGCACCTCCGGTCGGCCTGCTGCTGGCACAAGGCCGGCGGGGGCGGGGCGGGGACTCGGGGGGGCCACGAGGGCCCCAAAGGCATCCCTGTGTGCACCTCTGCACTGCCATCTCAGCCGCGCTTCTCAGCCAGCTTCCCACACCGCGTACCTCTGTGATTTTGATTCTCCTTTGGGTATTTACGTGTCGTTACACTGTGTAAATAAGAACCAACCGCCGAGGAGACCGAGGCAAGCGCTTCTGTATTTAAGGCACCCGGGCAAGGCCATTTTGCTCAGCAGAAATGAACAGAAGTCCAAAGGAACCGAAGGCCAGCGGCCCTGCCATTTTGTTTTATCCACATGGGGAGAAGCGGTGTGAGATTCCTGGAGGAAAGGGCGTGGCAGAGGATGCCAGCCCCTGAGCTCACAGATCCCACTGAACTCGAGGCCCAGTGTGTCACCATCCCCCACCCTGATGTGTGGACCCCCGGTGTGCCGCGCCCAGTTATGACCAGTGACCCCCCTCCTACCCCCCGCTCGCAGTGGCCCTCCGCTCCGTCCGCCTTCTCTCTTCCAAAGTGCAATGCCGCAGCCAGCAGCGTGTTTGTGTATCTCTGGACCATGTCACACGTGTGAGCGCCTGCAACCCTTTCCTTAGATTCCTATCTTTCCTTGAAGTGTACCCCGGCTGAGGCTTTTGATGGGGTTGTGCTCCTGACTTCCCCGCCCGGTAGTTCCTCGTACTGCGGGGCTCTGCATAGCTCACTGGCTTGGGGGAATGCGGTCAGGTGATCGCGGAGCGGACGGAACCCGCCGCGCAGGCTGCTTGTGAGTACTGAGGGAATGCAAAGCGGCTTGTATCCGCCTAGTGCAGAGCCAGGGCTGCACCTGCTAACCCTTCTGACGGTGGTTATTTAAAAGGGGACCCAGCGGCTCTAGCGGGCGTCAGTCATTAGGAGATAAGCGTGGAAGTCAGGGGCAAAGGCAACAGCCGTTAGGCTCCAGCTGAGCCGAGTTGGCCGCGTGGGCCAGTGCGGTGACTGGACGGGGCGCTGGACCCTGCTTGGAAAGGCCAACCTGCTCATGGGCTGGCGAGGGAGGGCGAGCACAGACGTCTCCAGACAGCTGAGCCCGAGCAAGGGGTGACGGGACACTTGGAAGAACGGGAGAGGAGGCAGTCATGGGTGCCATCTCGGCCTGTCCACTGTCAGGTGTCTGTTCGATCCACCTTACTTCTTCCTCTTTCCTGCCAGTTGCTTGTTGCACACCTTGGGCCCCCCAAGACCCTGGATGTCCTCCTTTCCAGTCATTAGCATTTCTGTATTCCACGCATTGTGAGACCCTAAGTTCCCTGTTCCAGAGCAGCTTCTACCCCCGCCATGTCCCCACCGCATGAAGAATGGCCACCTCTATCAGTGACCGGTCACCAGCTCTCAAGGAGGGAGAAGGAAGCTGGGCAGAGCCAGTTGCAGGTTTTTCTACTGGCATTTGGGGGTGCAGGGGGGAGAAAAATCCTGCTTTCAGGACATTTAGCATCCTAGACCCCAACCAGTTTTCCAGACCACGTCCTTACTGTTGTGAGAACCAGCACACTGGCCCAGGGCCTTCCGGGCAACATCTTGCCCTGATAGCTGCCACTGCACCTGCTGAAGATGCCCCACCGTCTGAAAACGACACACAGTCAACACCAACACGAATCCATTAACCAGCCCCCAGCAGGGCTTCGCATACGACGCAACCTGTGCTTTTGACAACCGCATGGGTGTTTAGAAAGGTGAGGTAAAATCACTTATGACCATTTCAGTTCTTAAGTCTAGATCTTCTGGAAACATCTGAGGAAAAACTCCTGGGACATCTCTCCATTCTAGGCAGGCGTGGACAGCCACCCCACTTCAGAACCGACCCGACCCTTGCATGGCATGGGTCACTACTACAACCTAGAGAAGCTCTGAGGAGGCCCAGGTCGGGGGGCAGCTTAGAGGAGGGGACCCCCAGAGGTACGTGGTCCTGCTGAGTTCCCCAGGGAAGTCTCTCTAGGGGAGCCAGTTCCCATGGCTGCCTCCTTGCTGCTCTAGAGCGAGCGGAGTGGGGAAAAGGATCACCAGCCATTCCCCAATCTTTGCCCCAGAAGTGCGCTGAATTCACCAAGAGGGCCTACCCAGCTGGGCAGGGCCGGAAGAATCTGGAAGATGATGACGGAAGCCGACGAGTGTAATTTCTCAGGATTTATACCCTTCCCAACTGAGAAACAAACGTAGGCACTCACGAGAGACAGATGGGGAATCTTTAAGAAAGCAAAGGACGTGATGATGAAAGCGATTTCCATTTTGATTTTTTACAGGCAGGGAGGCAGGGGTCGGGGCTCTATTCTCAGGCTCCTCACATATCCATGATCAAGTCACCCTTGGGCCTGTCGGTTACAGTTCAGACGAAGGCAGGGGACTCGGCCACATGAAAGCAGGTTTGGGGCGCTCTCACAGTTGGCCGCGCTCGCGGAACAAGGAAAGTCTTTCACGGTGGGGTGCAGGGCCCCAGGAGTTCAGGGAGGAGGCTGGAGGACCTGGGTGTTCCAACGTGGGGCTTCATACCAAGGCCACTCAGGTGGAAAGCCAGAGCTGGCCTGTGGCTTCCAGGCTCCCACCCCGGGTCACAGATGAATAGAGCTGATGGAGGAGTGGAGCAAGTCACTCGGTGAGGCGGGGAGGAGGGCGTCTTGCTCAGAGATAAGGCTGGAGTCAGGGAGGCTGCGGGACGCTGGGCGGTCAGCTGATACGGTCAGAGACAACGTGGCATTGTTGAGAGCGGGGCCGCTCCCTCCCAGACAAGATGGGGCCCGGGGATTGGGCAGCTTGCACGGTGCTGATGGGAGCGGTGATGTCCAGTGGCTTGCAGGAGGCTCCACTCCAGGAACAAATAACTGGCTCATGTTCCAGTCCACTCAGCCCTGCCGAAACGGTACAAGCCAACAGGTCGGGGTGCAGGCAGTGAGCCTCGTGGTAAGCTAGGTGCACAGTCAACACTCTGCGAGCAGACGCCATTTTCTTACAGTAGCTGGACCGGATGACCAGCACAAACGTGTGAGGGATACCTCCGCAGTCCCTTCGCGGTCACTCCTGTCCATGTGTGACAGTCTTCAGGGCGCAGACCTGTCGCCTTTGTTAAACTTATTCCGGTTTGTTGCATGCTTCTTTCTGAAGCTGTTTTCAAGGGACTCATTTTCTGGATTTCTGCTTAGATCGTTCACTATTAACCTATAGAAACAGCCCAGTTTCTACCCTGCAACCTTTCTGAATTCACTTATTGGTTCTAATAGTTTTTTGGTAAAGTCTCTTGGGTTTTCTGCATTTGAAAGAGGATCATCTGAAAGCAGAAAAAAATTTTACTCTGTGCTTTCCAACTTTTGGTGCCTTTCATTTCTTTTTCTTGCCTAATTGCTCTGGCTAGGACTTCCAGTGCCCTTATGGATGAAAGTTATGAGCAGCAACATCCTTGGCTGGTTCCTCTCCTTAAAGAAAAAGCTTTTAACTTTTGCCACAGAATAGAATGTCACAGATCACTTGTATTGATTCAGGTTCATTTCTTCTATACTTATTTCATTGTTGCCAGTACTAGGATTTGAAGTTGGGGCCTTGAATTGTCAACTTGCTTGTATCATTGGAGCCATGTGTCCAACATGGATTCTCCTAGAATCATCTACTCAGACTGGCTTCGAACCTTCAACCATCTGGAGATCAGCCTCCAGAGTAGCTAGGATGACAGGCATAAGCTACTGGCACCCAGCTTCTTCTCTCCACACTTTGGCGAGAGTTTTCACGGTGAAAGCATTTGTATTTTGTTCCCTGCTTTTCCTGAGCCTGTTGACATGATGACATCATCGTTCGTCTTTGGTTCTGTCCCCGTGGTGCATCTCATTTGTTGATTTGCAACGAATATCGAACCATCCTTTCCTACGAGGTGCAGATGAGTTTGCTTGGCTGAGATTTTATTGAGGATTCATGTTTCTGTTCATGAAGAACACTGGCTTGAAACTTTCTTCTGCACAGCTCCGGTATAAAAATAATGCCACCTTTATAAAATTGTTTTGGGGGTCGTTCCTGCTCTTCAGTTTGAGGGAAGAATTTGAGAAGAGTTGACCTTAATTATTACTTAAATGCTTGATAGAATTCACCAGGGAAGTCATCAGAACCTGGAATTTTCATTGTTGTGAGATTTTTAAAAAATTTATTGATTCAGCTACCTTACTTGTTATTGGGCGATTCCGATTTTCTATGTCTTCATGACTTAGTTTCGACAGATAACAGTTTTCTAGGAATTTAGTTATTCTTCTGAGTTGTCTGAATACTTGGCATTTGATTTTTCATAATACTTTCTTATAATTCTTTATATTTCATTGCATTTTCTCCTTTTTCAATTATAATTTATGTATGAGTCTCCTTTTTTATTGAGTGGTTTTCTCAAGAAAACTGATGTTTTTTCAAACCATCAGTTCTTAAATTCACTGATTTTTTTGGTTCTTTTTTCCTACTCTCCATTT